>NC_090184.1:34955785-35555785 GCF_024679245.1 Pseudorasbora parva
CTGTAAACTCTGCCAATGCGGTTACGGCTCAACTCCATTTATATTCTCTCATGTGATCAATGGGAAAAAAACATTAGAATTCATCACAAGGACAATCAAAACCAGAATGCTTGTTTAATACTGAACTACCAATCAATATCAGTATCGTCGCAGCCGTGACCGGCCCTTCCAGTCTTGATTTAGTGGGAAGTCATGTGCAAGAAACTGGAGGCACATAGTCTATTAAATACTAACCTGCAGTCAAGTGGGATTCTGTGTGACATGACATGTATGAATGCTTGTCTGTTTGAGTTTTAATGTGTTTAAACAACGCGATTTTAAATGTATTTCGTGATTTCGTGGATTTCTTACTGAAAGTTTGTTTTGTTTCAGTGGTTTAGACACGTGCATGCATTTTAAGCTATTAATTTAATTATGAACCAACCAACCATATTTTTGTATTTTGTACCCTACTGATATTAGCCAATATCAATAACTTCAAGAAAAGTGCACATTTATTATATGAAAATATTATTTTTATTATTATTTTGTGCACTGTGAAAACGTGCCTGGTGTAATTATTTGTAATATATTTGTAATATATTTTGATTAATTATTTTATTATGAAATATTATTAATACTATTTATTTATTATTTTATTTTGTATTCGTTTTACTCGCTTTTTATGGGCACCCCTCAATTTAACATTGTGGGCCCTATCTTGCACCCAGTGCAATTGAATTTGTACACCGACGCATGTGTCATTCCTATTTTGCACCCGCGCAATGCGCGCTTTTCCCTCCACAGAAGCACGTCGCTAAACTAGTGAATGAACTTGCGCTCCCTGGGCGGTTCAGTGCAAAAAAAGAGGCGTGTTCCGGCGCAAACAATCCCTGGTGCTATTTTGCTGTTCCATTAAACAGTTGCGCCACTGACCAGAAAAAACCTGGTCTAAAGTCAGTGGCGCGTTGCGCGTTGTTCATTATGCTATTTTAAGGGCGCATGCTTGACCATAATGTAACGCGCATACACTTTGTTCATGAAATCTACACAGATGCAACAGTTATTTTTGCAAATCATAAATTGTTACACTAAAAAAATATTAACACATTGTGGTGTGCCACAAAGATGTGAAAAAATAGGCATAAATCTAGTTTACAAATTATTCAGGCAAATTGTAGTAATTAAGGATCAGACCTTTTTGCCCAATAGTGGCAAGACATATATGTATATAAGGACATCTGACAAATTGGTTTGTCCGTCAAAAACCAGTAAAAGAAATCGACTGAAAAACTAAAAAACTGTTTAACCGACGCTATTTTGGGTGGGTTTCTCCCATCCCCATACAACACAACTTCTCTGTCTTTCACTCCCTTACGAAAGGAAAATATATTTACCAATATATTACTTGAAATATATTTTAATATATTGTAAATATATGGAATAATATATTGATGGTCTTATAAAATATATTATATATTCATGTAATATATTGCAAATTATACAAATGATTGCCGCTTTCAATATATTGCAATATATTGAAAAATATAAATATTAATTCCCATATATGTGAATATATTGCCTAATGTATTGCATGAAATTTTCCAATATACAGCAATATATTTTTGTTTCGTAAGGGCTGCTCTTACAAGAACGTGCGCCTGGTAAATACGCCATAATAATAGCAATCCATAATGGAACTTGCGCACCTGCTTTTAAAGGGAATGTTGGATGCCGCTCTGATTGGTTTATTCACGTTACGCCCAAAACCACACCTATGAATAATGAAGCTACTTCAGACCAACCCATTTTAGATTTGCGCCGGGCTCAAGAGCCATTTATCCCGCCGGGAAAATAGCAACAGCATCGAGACCCGCCCACAAAGTTACTTGCACTTCGCGCTTTGACACTTGCGTATCAGATCGTTAAAATAGGGCCCTGTATTACATTTTATTGTTTGGCTCCTAGGTGAGAATGCGGTTTTATTTGTTTTCTGAAGATTGATTTTCAAAGAACAAAAAAGGTCAACCCAGAAACTATTTTCTTCATGAAAACATTAATAAAAAAAAGCATCAGCCATGTTTAAGCTATAAGTAAGTGATGGTTTAACATGCAGTAGCATTCTAAACCTCAAATTCAAACCTTTCCTCAAAACATTCTTGGTTTTCTTATCATTATTTAAGCACAAAGCTTTTAGATCTGTAGTATCAAAGTAAGCATGCTTGCATATAATTGTGTCATTTACTATTTTAGCTGTTGTGTTTAGTGGATTCATTGATCTGAGAGTCTCTGATGGCACACATCATCTCCAGGCTGAGCTCAAACGGGCTGGTAAATCAGGCTTTCAGGCCTGCAGGCTCACTCGAACAGTCTCTATGAAGTTAAGTATGCCTCATGTCTGTGTTTCCTGGATTTCTACATTGCTACAGCTGCTTGACTAGGACAAGAACATAGGCGGAGCGCATGTAAGGCTGGGCAAGGCTTAGTCTTCCCCTGGCCACGGATTTGAAGCTAGCGTGGAATTATCTCACTCAAACCACTGCCTGCTGCTGCTTCAGATTGTGTTTAGAGGTAAAAGCTGCCCATAATTGCTGTTCTAGGATCAGTTTTCTCCGTAAAAACGGTTGGATTTCTTGAACGCAATGGCTAATCAGTGGTGTTTAAGTTAGGATCCACTCACCTCTTAAAATGCCGGACTTTTGTCCAGTGCAGAGTTCTGCATGCCCTCAAATCTTGTAGTGTAGTGTAGAGTAGACACATAAGAGGATACATTAAAAATTCATGCAGTCAACTTCATTGATTATAACGTAACTTTGTGAAATCGAGATTAACTAAAATGAGAGACAGTTTTTTTTTTTTGTGATTATGAAGGAAACGCTCTTTGCATACTCTCTAGGCAATAGTGGATATGCATTGACGTCACTTCCCCACCAGAACACCGAACACGCCTCCTCAGCTGGACTGAGTGGCAAAAGGGCTGCTGCATGACTAGATTGGACCGGTATGCCGGTATGGTCCCACATATGGGATTTTTATTTCTGTGCCCCTTGAGAGTACAATCCCACATATGGGATTTAACATGTTCAGTGACGTGACATAACAGCCAGATTCAAACTGCGCTTTCACGCTTTGCCTGGCATTGAGCCAGAGACAGAAGCGCACATCCCTTGTCATATATCAGAACTATGCAGTGTTTTCAACCACATGTTTATTTTAGGTTTCAAACATTTAAATATATAATAAGTACTAGTAAAACAATACTTTTGAGTTTGTAAAAAACACACTGGTGTCTATAGAAGCAGCAATAACCATGCATTTAAATATAATTTACAAACATGTTTTATTCATAGCAGATACACCAAGTAAGTAACTTAAGTAACTATAAAGTTTACTCTATTCTTCTCCTAGTTCACTAGTCACTTACTTGCATGTATTTTGGTGAAACTGATGAATTCACATGACGTAAATCCGACTGACAGGACTCTGAACTGTGACACGAACAAACATGGTGCCGCACATTTCACTTTATAGAAGATCATAGATTTATGAAGGTTCATGGATTCATGAAGCGTCGCCATGGAAACAAAAAGGTGAAACTTTCTAAAATAATGGTCACCTTAAAACAAACTCACTCTGGGGGTGGGGGGGGGGTAGTTTTATCAAAACAATAATTGGACTCGATATGAGTGTTCCTTATAACTTACCAAATATCCAGTGATCCATGGATATTGACATGCCTCCAGGAATCGTGTTTCCTGATATTTACATGTGCCTGATTATGACAGCAGGGAGATGCACAAATTTACCTTTGAATGTTTTATATTAATACAATAAACGTAACTCTAAATCTGGGTAATCATATACATTTGATATATAATAATATATCGTCATATTATCCATAAACATGCAATTATGCAGAATATAAGATGGTAAATATTTAATTGATGATTTTTCAATACAATAAATATTAATCTTTTGGGTATGATTTTACCCCAAAATTCGACATATTGGCACTAAATGATAACTGCAAATCCTCGCTTCGCTGCCTGGGTTCCAGTTTTTTCTTTATATTGCATCGATCCATTTTCTTCTCTTTCTGTATCTTTCGGCAGTCTGTAAAAATACACCTCAGATTTCTTGTCAAATCTGTTTGTAAAGTCAATCTCAAAGCTCTCTCCGGTTTTAGATGTGTTTTCTGAGTTTTTGCTGAAAATCAATACTGCCACTCCATGGGTGTAACCGCAGTCACTCCGGCTGGTGGTGACGTCACATGCATACCCTCATTAAAAATATGTGTTCAGGATTTGAATAAAGCTTGACCATTGTACACGCTACAATTTTGGGGGATTGACATCTGTATATAAATGCATGATTCTTTAAAATATGACAAAAATATGAAATGTCGAAATAGGCTTAAGCACCCTGACTAATTTCAGAAGCACCCTGAACTTGGCCTGGTCCTAATTAAGGATTTGGCTGCATTAAGTAAGGCAATGGTTATTTGTTATTCCTGTTGGCTCACATGCCACATCACGCATACAGTATTCTTACTTTTATATAACTTGCATTTTACCCAAAGGCTTTAATAAAGTGTTACCATTTTTTACCACTGTGAAATGATTAAAACTTTTAGCACCAATAAGAGCTTTTTTTCCTCTGTGTTTTATGATTTGTTTTTGTATATGATACACATCGTCGTAATCTTCTATATTGAGATCAACAGTTATGTTTTGTTGTTGTTGTTTTGTATTGCACTGCACTCTCTGTTATAGGCCCTACATTATATGTTGTCATGTTGGTGTTTGGAGTAATGAAAGAGGCTTTTTGTTTAAAAAAAGTTTGAGAATCGCTGGTCTAAACTGGGAGAATTGAGCTTTAGACCTGCTAGCTAACTTATTTCGAGTTTGTTGACGGCAGGATGGCGGGTTGCCATCGCCTCCGAGAGCCTTTACGTGTGGGTCGCCCTCTGCCTCTCCCTTTTAGCACGCCTGCCATAGCCTGTTCTGCCAGAGATCCCCTGCTGAACTGTTGCAGCCCCATACTAATTAATAGCCTTACTGCCTAATTACGAATACATCTCCCTCTTCACATCTCCTCACTACCTTCTCAGGCACTCGCCTTGAGGGCCAGCTCCACACGAGGATCGCCTGGCCCAACTGACACCCCAACCTACTGGACTGCTAAGTGCCAGCCTGCCCAGGTCCTGTACTCTTTGAACTTGCATTTAAAGCATTTAGCAGATGCTCTTATCCTGAGCGACTCACAAAATATGCTTCAGCTTCATATCTGAGACTGTCAACAGATGGCAAGCATGTAATTCAGAAAGTCTTCTGCTATTCGATGCCTTGCACATGGCCTGATACCACCATCTCCAACTGTGAGACTCAATTTGCAGGGGGGGCATAGGGGACATGACCCCAATTTTTAAAAGAGAGTGACTTGTCTTCTCAGTCATGTCTTTTTTTTGTTTTCAGTGTAGACTACTGTTTAAATGTCACATAATCAAAACTATTGTGTGCTTTAGCAAGTTATAATGAGTGGAGCTGATACTGTTGAAAAGTTTGGGGACAGTATAATCTTTTACAATTAAAGAAGTGTCTTTTCCTCACAAGAGCCCCATTGATTTGATCAAAAATCTATAATTGTGCAATATTATTACAATTAAGGTTTCAATGTTTAAAATATCATTAATGAATATTCAGCAGCCATTACTTTAGTGTCACATGATCCTTTTAAAATCATTCTAATATGCTGATTTAGTGCTCAAGAAACATTTGAAAACAGTTGTGCTGCTTAAAGGGATACTTCACCGCTTTTTCATATTAAATGTTTCATATTATTTCATATTAAACTGTTATTCCCTTAACTAAAACGAGTTGATACATACCTCTCTCGTCTGAGTGCGTGCATTTAATCTCTCTGACGCGTGGTGACGATCTGATAGCATTTAGCTTAGCCCACTAAGCCCAGTTCATTCACTATGGTACCAAACAGAGATCAAGTTAGAAGCGGCCAAACACCTCCACGTTTTCCCTATTTAAATACAGTTACACGAATAGTTGAACGATCAAGTATGGTGACATAAGAAAAAAAACGTGGCACTTTTCTGAGCGGATTAAAAAGGAGAACTATAATGTGTGGCGGAATAGCACTTCTGAGAGTACTTAGAGTAAAAAGTCACGCCTGAGAAATCCTCCCTTACATCTCCCCCTCCCCCCTATTGACAGAAATGAGAGTGAGTGGGAGATGTGAGGGAGGATTTTTCAGTCGGGACTCAGAAGTGCTATTCCGCCATACATTATAGTTCTCCTTTTTATTCTGCTATCCTTATTCCTGATCCTCCAAGAACCAACAGGTCTGGTGTTTGGGTGCACTTTGGATTCCCTGTAAGCTATGATGGTGATGGCAAGGATGGTGGATAAAAAACAACGGTATGTTAACTAATTTACCCTGACAACAAGACGATAAAAACGAGAAACAGCCACAAACTATCCCCGCAGCATTTAGACAGACATTTCCAACTGATTCAAACAGGGCAAAAGACATCACGCAGGTTTTAAGAACATGCTTAAAGTAATTGAGCCCCGTTACAATATTCTTTCACGAGCCCATTTCAGCCAGACCGTAATTGCTGCTTTGTACCAAAAACAAAAGCCCAAATAGAGAACCAATTGGCCAAAGCAACAGCGGTTGCTCTAGTCTGACAACAGACAGCTGGATGTCAAGGGCTACACAAAGCTACCTGACTGTAACGGCAGATTACATTACTGATGAATGGGAGCTAAACAGCCACGTTCTTCAGATACGCCCCCTTGAGAGTCACACAAGTGAGGTTTTGGCCAATGGGATAACAAGCAGTAGAAGTGTGGAAGTTGGAGAGAGCTAATGTAACTGTAACGAAGTTCTTAGAGGAGAAGGAAGGAGGCGGGAACCGGCGAACGTTTCACAACTTTATTCAAAATAAATAAACAAAATGAAAGTAAAACCGCGGGCAGCCCCTCACGGACGACTGCCCGCAAATACACACACAATAAAACATAATACAACATAAACAAAGCATAACGTAAAATTCCAGGCCTGGTCCTCTCTCGTCTTCCGCAGCCCTTGCTTCTCCTTTTATGCTCCCGTCACATGGCCGCGAGACAAGACCGGTGTGCCACGCAGCTGGCACTCGTCAACACTAATCACCGGCCCACTCTCGCGGTCCCTCGCCCCGCTGCCTGTCACACCACATACCCCCATCGCCCCTCGCAGGCCAGGGGGCACTCCCGAGACTGCGCTCTACTCTCCCCCCCCCCCCCCCCCCCCCCCCCTCCCAGGGGGGCCGATCACATATATAATACAAATGTTTTAGCATTTGTAATTCTAGTAATTATAAATCAAGTATGTATTACATTGAATTTGTTTTGTTGGGACTTAGTACTTCATCATCTATAACATTTTACATACAGTTAGAATCCTCCACATTCAATTTAATTTCCTACCATATTGGAGAGAAATTTAGTAGCACATTGATCTGCTATTCATGGGTCTCTAAAACAGAGACTCTCCTCATGTGTTTGCAGTTTAAATATAATGATGCATTCAATGTCTAAAAGTGTCAGTACAAAAGTTCACAGTGCTGCTGCTGGTGAAATATAATGTGAATATCATTGAATAAATATCTTCTAGTCAGATTAAATACAGATAATTGATCTCTCAAGCCACTTCATCTAAACCTGTCTATTTAACCATTGGACTCACATATCCATCATATTTGTAGTTTTTTAATGCGTTTTATCTGTGTTTGTAGTTCTAATTGAATCCTCATCCAACTCGGAATTGATGGCAATATCAGTCGTTAGAGTGCACGTCAATCCGCACTTCGAATAGTAAATATAAACCATCCAGGTATCTTTAAAATACTCTTTTCAACATACTATGATTTGGGACATACTAATTCTATTTTCAAATACTATTTAGGACAGATAATATGCGAATTGGGATGCAGCAATAGACTTTCTTTCGCTTGTCACTTTGTGTACTGTTATGATCTCTTTGTCTTGTACTCTTTTTCTCTGGTATCATATATGGTGGTTCTGGTTAGAATTCGCTGCACTGCTCTTTGTTTGGGTACATAAATCATAAGACCTGCAGCTGCACCGCAAAGGTCACTTCAAATCGCAAGTAAAATGGAGTAGAGCCCAGAAGGAGAGGACCTCCTAGTGCCAGCACGCTGCTTCCTTGCTGTCGAGTGTGTATGTGTGTGTGTGTGCGTGTAAGGTGAGGGGCAAAAACTCAAAGAGAAATGTGAATGGTGAATGGAGTGAATCCAGCAAATCTCACATGCCCCAGTGCCTGCAGGAAAAGAGAGACAGAGAGAGACTCATTTTCTACCCCCCCCCCTCTCTCTCTCTCTCTCTCTCTCATTTTCTACCTTTAACTCCTTTAATCTCTCTCTCTCTCTCTCTCTCTCTCTCTCTCTCATATATATATATATATATATATATATATATATATATATATATATATATATATATATATATATATATATATATATATATATATATATATATATATATATATATATATATATATATATATATATATATATATATATATATATATATCGGAGGGGAGAGAGAGCGAGCTGGGTCAGTACAAAGCAGTCCCAGTGTCAGAGTTGAGTTGTTGTGGGGGCTCGGGGTCAGCACTGAACGTTCCTGCCACTCTGTGATTCAGAACTGTACTTTCAAGGCCACGGAAACAAATCATCCCGTTCAGCTGGAGGAGGAGAAAGAGTAGAGGAAGTGAGACAGGTGTGCAGCCTCACCCATTCCATCTCCTCCTTCAGCCTGTCGACAGCTTTATGACCTGAGCCGTCACACATCAGTGCATCAGTCGCCCGTACACACATATATGCCAGTTCAGTTCCTGAATTTAAATTAAGGAATTTTAAGTTAAGGAAATTTAATTAAAATTTGGTGAATTCCTGTTTTCATATTTTTATTCTGTAGTGTAGTTTTTGGCAATGCATTTAATTTTTCAGTATTGATTATAAACATGCTGTCATTATTCAATTCATGCCATATTTCCATAAGCATTAGATATATAGACATATTTTGTCTTGTTGTTGAACTAATGAAATTACTGAAATGTTGTTTGATGTTTTTTTTTTAATGTAATTTAGTAAATCCATTTACTTATAATTCTCATTCATTCCTGTTTCATCATACTGTGAGGAGTGGCCAATTCAGATCAAATTCTAAGGGTCCTTTTATCAATCTAAGCACATGGTGTAAAGCGCACGGTGCAATTTTTGGTGTAACATACAATAAACCAATCAGAGTCTCATATCCCATTGCCTTTAAAATCTAGTTGCGCTCACGCCTATTTACATGGCGGAATTTGCAAGAGGAAAAACTAAACGGTTCTCCAGAGATTAATCATTCCTGTGCGTGTGTGTGTGTGTCTTTGTGTATGTGTGTCCTTGTTTATATTACATCGTGGGTACCAAATGTCCCCATAAGGATGGTAAAACCTGAGATCACCTACATTATGGGGACCAGTCAGCAATCCCCACATTATCCCACCACCAGCAGCCTGCACAGTGGTAACAAGGCATGTTGGATCCATGTTCTCATTCTGTTTACACCAAATTCTGACTCTACCATCTGAATGTCTTAACAGAAATCGAGACTCATTAGACCAGGCACCATTTTTTCAGTCGTCAACTGTCCAATTTTTGGTGAGCTTGTGCAAATTCACCCTCTTTTTTCTATTTGTAGTGATGAGTGGTACCCGGTGGGGTCTTCTGCTGTTGTAGCCCATCATCCGCCTCAAGGTTGTGCGTATTGTGGCTTCACAAATGCTTTGCTGCATACCTCGGTTGTAACGAGTGGTTATTTCAGTCAAAGTTGCTCTTCTATCAGCTTGAATCATTCGGCCCATTCTTCTCTGACCTCTAGCATCAACAAGGCATTTTCACCCACAGGACTGCCGCATACTGGATGTTTTTCCCTTTTCACAACATTCTTTGTAAACCCTAGAAATGGTTGTGCGTGAAAATCCCAGTAACTGAGCAGATTGTGAAATACTCAGACCGGCCCGTCTGGCACCAACAACCATGCCACACTCAAAATTTCTTAAATCACCTTTCTTTCCCATTCTGACATTCAGTTTGGAGTTCAGGAGATTGTCTTGACCAGGACCACACCCTTAAATGCATTGAAGCAACTGCCATTTGATTAGTTGATTAGATAATTGCATTCAAGAGAAATTGAACAGATGTTCCTAATAATCCTTTAGGTGTGTGTGTATATATATATATATATATATATATATATATATATATATATATATATATATATATATATATATTAGGGATGCAGCAATACAGTTAGTCCACGGTCCAATACACACCTTTATTAACCACGGTTTTCGGTTCGGATCGTTTTTTTGCTATTCTGTTCTTAGGCGACAGGAATAGAAAGAGGTTAAGGAGAAAATTTTTCATTGTAATGCTCTTTTCTTTATTTTACTTAAGGACTTCAAAAACCTTACTTAAACTTAAAATTTTACTTTAAAAAAAAAATTGTACATATTCCTAGTGTATTGTGTAATATAAATTATATATATTAAAAGTTTTACAGTGGCAGCTCAGAGATGTACAATAGCATTTAAGTTTGAAATTGAATGAATAAATGTAGGCTAAAATTTAAAATACGTAGTCGTCTATATACAATATACATTTGATTGAAAGCTATTATATCATTACTTTATTCAAGAGCAGTGAGTGATCTTTTTTTTCTTTGTCTATTTTAATACCTCTATAATTTTAGAGGTGAACTGTCCCTTTAAGGAATAGCGTTCACAATCATTAGTCTGTGCTGCTAAGACCTGCTCACATCTCATAGAGACACGTGATTTTACTTTCACTTTAGACACAACCGACTGTGTTTATATATGTTGTGTTTGACAGTATTAGCGCAGTAAGACTACTTAGTCCAGTAACCATGTGTCTGACAGGCGCACGCATGTAAAACGCGAATTAAATGTTTAATCGGCAAGGCTTTAAAACGCGGCTAAACACCCCCTAAGTTCAGTGCAAATGACTTGATATTTGCTCATATCAGCACGTAGACACACAGGCACACTCAAACAGACCCGAAATAAACTGAGATAAATATTTTAAATGAAGAGAAATAGAAATAATTAATTAAATGCAAAACCAAAGAAAAAAAACAACATATTTCCTAAGATGGTATTGACCCGTGAATGCCGTACCGAACGGTTCAATATTGAGTATTGTGGCATCCCTAATATATATATATATATATATATATATATATATATATATATATATATATATATATATATATATATATATATATATATATATATATATATATATATATATATATGTAAGCAGAGCTGAAATCACATACTTCCCTGCTATACAGTTGGTGAAAAACAGTATGTGGCAAAAGAAGTCTGAATTCACAGTACTCATAAAAGAGTAGTCAAAAAGTACCCGGATGACCTTCCAGCAAAATTCTGAGGTGTGTATATGATGGATACTTTACTAACCTATGAGGCCACAGGAGAGGATTTGTGAATGACAGTAACATGACGCAACTGACGCTGGTAGGTCACATGACAATTACAACATGACGAACGTAGTACCTCTAGATGTTCAAACTACACACATTTGTACTATATAGAACATGCTTTTTTAGCAGTTGTGAAGTACTTATTAAAAATGAGTACCAATTCAAGAGAGTATGTGAATTTGAAATCAGCCAGTTCTTAAATTAAGAATATTGTACACAAGTGGTGCATCCACACACAAAAGAAAGCTGCAGTGGTAACACAGGGACACAGGCCCATAGAAAGCTCTGACAAGCAGAGAATGAAGATTAAAACCACTGCAGGACACAAATTCTGCTGTGTGTATGTGTGTTATGAGAGCGGGGGAGAATGCACTAAAGCGTTTTCCAGTTTATGTGTGTCTAGCTTCGACCGGCAAAGAAAAATTGTGGTCACGAACTCTCCGCTCTCCATTTTCCAGTTGTGAACTGTTATTTCTTACAGAGTAAGCACTAACTTGCCGTAACAATTTGCCCATATCTCTGCGGTACCAATCCCAGCATTCAGTTCAATACGGAGCGAAGCCCCTCCCTCGCATGAATGAACAATAGGGCCCGAGCAGCGAGGGCGTGGAGCCATGTAGCCTCAGTGGGTTTAAATGAAAGTCATCCAGTGCATGCAGACAGTCATAAGCAGACAGTGAAGAATGGCAGTGCTGTAATCTCTCTGCTGGGGAGCGGGACGGGACAGCAGCGCAGGCTCAGCTGTGATCATTGTGTGTGCTTACTCGTTTGAGCGTGTGTTTGTCAAGCTCAGGTGTGGGCTTTTACAGATATGTGTGTTACATTGAGTGAATGTGGCACAGGCACCTGCTCTGTTTGAATGTTCCGTCTGTTTGATCTTAGGCCTGGAGCCCCACACACATGCACAGTTCTCCTGGGGCTCTCTCTCTATGTGGGTGAATTACACCAAAACATGCCCAGATTCACCTTAGAATCAAAAGAACAGAAAATAAATTAGGTTTTGCATAAAGAAAAATAAACCTTAGATTCTTACATTGCGACTATATTCCCCGGCAATTTAGCATATTTCCCCCTTGAATTCTCATTACCATAATGCATTTTAGTTTTTGTGATAATTCCCATGGTTCTTAATGATGACTCTAAATACATTATTTGTGCTGTATGAATCCATTAAAACAAGCCCATATACATTGTTAAAGTGGTCATATAATGCCATTTTTAATAAATGCCATATTAAGTTAATATGATTCTTTAGTATCTAAGTGAAAACTTTGTAATATACTTTAATTAAAAATGAAAACACAAATATGACCTGGTCAAAACAGCTCTGTTTTCACCAAGCCATATCAGTGTACGCGACTTTAAATGATAATGAGCTTTGCTCACCCCGCCCCTCTGTTCTGTAGGGCGTTTTCACTCAACATTGCCTTGACAACAGTTGGGTATATTTTGGAGGAAAAAAAGTAAACAGCAGTCTCTGAGGACACATCTGTGCAACCGTATCAATTTGAGCTAGAGTCGGACCTGGAACAAGATGACAGCCCCAACTAAATTTGACATTTAAGGCTCGAACAGGACGTTTCTGAATGGTTGGTTGACGTAATGTCACTTTGATCTTTCTTTGTATGTACTGGCAGGGTAACTTTATCGTAGTGAGATACGAATGCTGTGTGTTTACTGATGTATACGTTAGTTCATTGACAGATTGATGTTACAGCTAATGCCAATAAAAACTTTTTATCTGTAAATGTAGGCTTGTCAGTGATGCGTAACATTATCTATGCAGTGTAATAACTGTTACAATACAATTCGGGTTTTTTTTTACTGTAACAGACACCGTTATAAACCATCTAGAAAAGTAAGCTTAGTGTAGTGTTACTACATTAACTTTATCACCAGCTTACACAGTTTGTAATAACACAATAACCATAACGCATTGTTCATTATAAACTTGGGATTATGAATTATATTGAGAACATCATACATGAAAGCATGCCGTAATGTAACTTACCCTGTAAACTTTAGCTGTATTCATCGTGAAACGTGCAAGCGTTTCAAAATAGTTGCAGCAGGAACACGAATAGTTGGTTCCGATTCTTGTTTCAGGAGCTTCTTAGTCAAATCTGCTTCATACTGACCCTCGTTTATAAAGCAGTCTGGTAAGAAATTATTTTGCGGTTCGCACAAACATTAAAGCATAGACGTTGATCGGGGAGAATATTCCCTTCAAAAGCAAAACTCAGCCACTGCGTCTTCAGCGGTTCGGCTTTAGAATCATCAAAATGACTGCTGTGTTCATTATTACACCCAAGAACACCACAATCACTTAGACGCCATTCTGCTCCAGCGTATCAACAATGGCTAATTATGATGACAGCTCACTCAGGGCGGGTCTGTGTTGAAACGCTGCTGTCAATCAACAATTGTGGGAGGGGCTTGATTTGAGACAGGGGTAAACATATAAGGAGATTAAAAAAACTTTTTTATCATTATAGGATGGTTTTGTACAGGCACTGCCAACACACATTTCCGTACAATTAACTTGTAAAAGTGCATGTACCATTATATGACCCCTTTAAGTGTTTTATTAAGTGTTTCATCCATCCATCCATCCATCCATCGTGTTTATATGTACTATATTTCTGTTCTTTTGTTTTCAGTAAGGAGGGAAAAAAATCTACAATAATTAAAGGAATATACAACAATTTCCATTTTACAGTTCATATGCATTACCCTTAGCCTGACAAGCCAGACCCACATCAAGATGTTTGGTCTGGAAACTCACCATTGACAGGGCTCAATCCGAGGGGCGGGATAAACGGTTGTCTTTCAAACTCCCTCTGCACGCGATAGGATAGCGCTACACCAACCAGAGCAACAAAGGTGAAGCGGAGCTCGTTGATAGATTAAACATTCGCCGTATCCGGTCGGCAAAACTCAGAACACATCTTCCCTTTTTAAGAATGACTTCAGTGCCGTTCTTTGTTCTTTTCTCAGAGAAAAGCTTAACTCCAAGTCTCCAAGTCGCGGTCAAAGCTGATTTGAAAGACCGCCGTTCGCCAGTTTCTGTGTTTACTAGAGGCACGCAAACGCAACTCGGCCGTCGTTATTATGGCCCCGCCCACCGACTCTATAAACAATGTGATTGGCCCGGCAAGAGTTTGGCGTTTACAGCTCAGAAGGGTATTGAGAGTTGCTAGACGACACTCGCGGGCAGATTAGATTTGCTGCCGCTAGGGTGCGTCTAGATTTCTAGGCTACATTACACTTGGCACTACAATAGATTTAACTGTCTTTACAGCAAGATTTTATTTTATTTTTTAAGGTGAATGGATGAGGTGTATGAATGGACTGGCTTCATGATAGTAGTTGTGTTGCCTCTGAATTTTTTTTTTTTTTTAAACCCCGTAGGCTTCCCTAACACTAGAGTAAATCAGATTCTAAGATCACATTTTAGGATCAGCAAGAATAATTCATTCGACTTGGGTCCTTTTTTTAATAAACCTGAGTTTCCTTCCCCCTCAATGAATTCTTCTCGTTGACCTGGGGTTGATTTTTTTATGAAGCTTACCGTTGCCCATTAGGGTTCTGCCGCATGTGTGAAAGATCTCAGTAGGTTTGAAAGAGGAGTGTGTGGTCACCGTATAGCCCAAAGTCTTCCCCTGGATCCACTAATGCGGTTCCCCTCCTCGTTCACGCTCTCTTTTCTCTCCTCTAGACACAAATAAATAAGTGATATTTTCATTAATCCTTGCCTTCCTTCAAAATAATATGGTGGCTACTTCATAAAACATTGATGCCAATCTTTCATTATTCATTTTGGGGGTCCTGTTCTTTCGTTCCTGAAAGGAAATGAGAAATGGGGGGGGGGGGGGGGTAGTCACAGAGTGGCAGACTGGAGGGAAAGGAAGGATAACATGGTGGATGACAAGGCCAGGCAGAGTGGCGTTTTTGCATTATGTTTTATCTCCGTTCTGGCTGAATGCCATTTCCTGCCGGTGTTGGAGCTTATAGCTCAGGCAAGGCTGAGTAGTGAAGTGTGCGGAGGGAACACATATCCCAAACATATTTTCAGATTAGCGAGAGCTCCGATCGCTCTGGTCCTCGGAGATCAGGTGATTCACAACTCTGAAGCGCAAACTGAACATTTTACCTTGTATACAATAATAAACATGAATACCAATAAACTCAGATTTCCCTGTACAGTGAATCTTCCACTCTATATGTTCTATATGGAGGCGTCATTGAATAATGCACATTATCCCATATCCTAATTGCATCTAATTTGTGGTTAGTGTAATGGATGCATGTATGGAGTACATAAAAGGTCACTTCATCCCCTTTCCCATGGCCCTTTGCCTTCATTAAAGCCCACCATGAAAGCCTTCACTATTGATTTGTGAGTTTCTCAAGGATGCACTTTGAACTCTCCACCATTATGGAGAGATAATGGTTGTTTGCATGTAGTTTAGCCGGCTACGTGTGATTTGCAACACCTGCGGTAACTGTTTTGACGGGCACATGGCAGAAAACACGAGAATAGGTGTATGTGCTTTTGATTATGAGCAGCTAATTTCTTAATGATGCTAAATGACAAAGATGGTAAGCCATCCATCAAGCTGTTCCACAGGAAGAATAGACAAATAGGTCCTGTAAGAATGAGGGATATTAGAACTTTGGCATCTATGTTATCAAACCCAACCAGAGCTCAGAGCCATTGCTGGAGATGAAGAGCCTTATATGCTTAATTAGATTGTGGTTCGGGGACAACAGGTCAGAAATGATTTATACAAAACTATTTGTGATTTTTTTTTTTTTTTTAAAGTGTCTTTCCTCTCAGAATTGCCGAGAAGTGTTTTCCGTATCGACCTGCGAGGTGACAAAAATATTTCTGCTAAAATTTCTGTAATAATAGTAAAGGTTAATTACTAATTTTTCCCCTCCTGTGTAATTACTTTAAGTACAGTTCCACAGCACAAAGGAAAAGGCTTATTAGCACAGGCTAATTAGCACGACACATTTTCATGGAATCGCACATATCATAAACAAAAGACTATAGCTCTACCGGCAGCATATGCACTTATTCTGATTTGTACATTAAAAAAGGATGTTTATGCTGTAGTGTTCATTTTGTTTATTTTTTATTTAGTCTTAGTCTTGTGCCAGATGTTTTAATCATATTTAGTCATTTTAATCAAGTTTTAGTCAACTAAAAGTCTCGTCATTTTAGTTTACATTTAGTCAAAAGAAAACTCAATATATCTTAGTCTTTTTTTTATCTTAGAAGTCTTCTTTCAGTCTTCTATCATTTTAGTCTATTTATTTATATAACCATTTCAGTCAAATGTTTCACACATCTCAAATATTGGTTAAATGTCATAATTATATAAATTTGCATTTATGCCTAATTATATTCATTTTTTTATTATGATGTGAAGGCCCACACACACTCATGTGGCAATATAAGTTACATAAAATATATATAACCTGCATAATGTATGTGCCACAACACTATAGCTAACTGGTTAATTTACAGCATAGATGCCTAAAATCTGCCTTAGCTTATATGAGATTTTAATTTAAGTTAACTTACCTGAATGTGTGGGTGGTAAGCCTTTAGATGTCGCTTAAGGTTAGTGGTGTTTTTTCCCCTGATATCTTTTGTTCGCAGTGCTTGCCGTCAATTATAATGACACATTCTGACTTTTTGTCAATATCATTGTACGTAAAATGCAACCAAATATCGAGCCTCTTCCTTCTACCTAGCATGTGGTCGACCTAGCATGCTGTCTTTTTTAATCGACAATAATGCATGTTAATTAAGTCTTAGTCAGCTTTTTTGTACATTGGTGCGCCATGGAAAAAAAAGGTTTTTGACGAACATATTTAGTCTTGTCTTGTCTGACGAAATTAACAATATTATGCTGTGCTTGTGTTCTGACAACAAACTAACACTATTGACTTTATAAGCAGCTTCATCAATCGCACACACTCTTAGCAGATGCTTGGCTGTTCAGGTTGTACAAGACATCCGGAAGACGGAGCAAGGGAGAGCGAGAAGGAGAGGTTATACTCAGTCAAACCCGATCCACCAGTGCACGTACCTGCCCTGCGTGCGACGAGCCGTTATGAATTTGCATGCAGAGGTGCTATATGTGTAAATGGCTTTGTAGAGCTCCATTGCGCTGAGTGATTTACCTTTACTGCATAATGCCGCAGTTTCAGCTTCTCCTTCCCCATTTGCAGCCAAAGTTCTCTCTCTCTCTCCTCTGTAAGTAGTAATCTGTCACTCGTCTAATACAAGAGTGAGAGACAGAAAGCAGGGAAGCCGCCATTTTAATCTCTCAAGCAGAAATTAAAGCCCACACGACGTCCCACGGTGAGCTCATAGAGGAAGAATTACAATCGGCTTTACTAATCTACTTTACGAATCACTTTCCATCAGTTAAGTGTTAGAATTGTTCACCCTCCATGAGGGTTTTTACTATTTCATGCTGCAGTTGTGATATATTATATTCTTTTTTAATGGTTGGTTTGACTTTTACAAAGTCAGTTTAGTAAATGAAGAGACGTTCGGCTTTGCATGCACATTTGCCTCTGCACGTGTGTCTGAAACCTGCCTTGTGGCTCATGCGGGTGGTCCTTGGCCAGTACACAGCTGCCCCTGCTTTCACACTTGGCGTTCACACACACACATACACACATGTCAATCAAACACACTTTTACTGAGGTGTCACTAGACACATCTGAGACTCTGGTTCCTTGTTTGTCTTGTTTTGTACCTCATGTTGTTCTCTCCTCCTGAGCACAAATCCACTAAACTGCATCCTCAGATCTTCCAACCGTGTTTGAGGGAATCTCATGACAACTGTCAAAAATTGTCTAGGTCATATTTCACCTTAAAAAACAAGAGTTATATTTGTATTTAAAACAGTATATATACAGTATATATAATTATATATATATATATATATATATATATATATGTATATATATATATATATATATATGTATATATATATATATATATATATATATATATATATATATATATATATATATATATATATATATATATATATATATATATATATATATATATATATATATATATAAAGAAAAAAAGAAAACATGTATATATACATGTATATATAACATGTATATATAAATATATATATATATAATCTGAACATGTCGAAACAAAGAACAGAGCCTCTGCTTTTAAACAAACTTTCTTTTATTCATCCATTTTTTTAATCTACACTTGAATTTGGGTAAGTTTCATATGAAAAGCAACATCTTGAGCAAAATGCTGAGAAAATTACATTTTTGTCAAAGACTACATCTGGATCAGATTCAGAACGATGATAAAAAATGTATGATAAAAAAAACAAAAAAAACTAATGCTTTCACAGTTCTTTAGTTTATCCTGGGTCAACGTTTCATTCAGTAACATTAGGCAGTTTTGATTCATATGCTCTTTTTTGAGCATATCATGTTACTTTACCTATGTATATGATTATATATGGGGCTGGGGAGGGTCTACATGGAGACTTTGTCAATGTAAGACATTTAACGTCTCTATTTCCAAAGAGCAATTAAAATCCTATTTTCCATGATATGTCCCACTTTGTTTTGTAATCAATTGTAAAGCTAAACTCCAAGGTTAGGCAGAATCCTGTGTCTTCTGCCCTCACAGGGACATGGCCGGTTGCCTGGTATGTTGTTCTCTGGATGTAATTGAGATGTTTCAGAAGCTCCAGTGTGGCATTCTGAGGGACAGGCCAAGAGCACAGGGGGGAGAGGAGAACATAGTGCAATCTGTCTGTCTGAGACTAGATAACTTCGGTCAATTCAACAAATACCATGACCATTATACTTCCAAACATATACATCTCCACAACTTCCCCTCTGCCCCTGCACACGCGCACACTCCCTCTGTGAGCCTGTGGCGGGAAGTTAATTGGCAGCATCTGCTGTCTAGGAGGCCCCCCCCCCAGGCATCTGGAGACACCAGTCTGGCTGTGGGCACCAAAAGTGATGGTGGGGTGATGATGGGGTGGGGTGGGGGTATTGGGGTAGGGGTGGGGGGGGGGTTGAGAGTGACAGAGATACAGAGAGCAAACTTGCAGCTGGCACTCTTGCCAGCGGGGATGTGGTCAGACAGGCTGGCAAGCTGTGCCAGGCAGGGACGCCCCCAAGGGACAGATGGTTTACAGATCTGGACAAGATGCAAGGAGAAAGAGAGCGCGCAGAGAGATGAGTTTCTGACAAATGCAAAAAATGACTTGCTTTAAAGATTAAAACGGAGCAGTTAGAATTTGGCTGTGTAATTAATTTTACACGAATAGGGCGAGTTGTCTAAATTCTCGTATTTTGATAGTTCTAGGCCTTAGACTTTCAGGAGTAATAGAAGCATTACAAAGATGAATGATACTGCTATAGATTTGTGTGCAGTAGAAGACTTGATTAAAATGAAAGTTGCACGACACAAGATTCGGAGTAACTGGAAATTGAAAGTGATCATCATAGGAAAAGTGAGATCTATGAACCAACACAATCAATTTTAGATTTTTAATTAGGTTTATAAACTCGCCTAAAAGATTATTAGAAATATACCTGTTCAATTTCTAATGAATGCAATTATCTAATCAACCAATCACATGGCAGTTGCTTCAGTGCATTTAGGGGTTTGGTCCTGGTCAAGACAATCTCCTGATCTCCAAACTCAATGTTAGAATGAGAAAGCAATTTTGAGCGTGGCATGGTTGCTGGTGCCAAACGGGCCGGTCTGAGTATTTCACAATCTGCTCAGTTACTGGGATTTTCACGCAGAACCATTTCTAGGGTTTACAAAGAATGGTGTGAAAAGGGAAAAAAAAATCCCTCTGCGGACAGTATGCGGCCATCCTGTGGTCCAAAATGCCTTGTTGATGCTAGAGGTCAGAGAAGAATGGGCCGAATGATTCAGGCTGATAGAAGAGCAACTTTGACTGAAATAACCACTCGTTACAACAGAGGTATGCAGCAAAGCATTTGTGAAGCCACAACACGCACAACCTTGAGGCGGATGATGGGCTACAACAATAGAAGAGCCCACTGGGTACCACTCATCTCCACTACAAATTGGAAAAAGAGGCTACAATTTGCACAAGCTCACCAAAATTGGACAGTTGAAGACTGGAAAAATGTTGCCTGGTCTGATGAGGCTTCGATTTCTGTTAAGACATTCAGATGGTAGAGTCAGAATTTGGCGTAAACAGAATGAGAACATGTATCCATCATGCCTTGTTACCACTGTGCAGGCTACTGGCGGTGGTGTAATGATGTGGGGGATGTTTTCTTGGCACACTTTAGGCCCCTTAGTGCCAATTGGGAATTGTTTAAATGCCACAGCCTACCTCAGCATTGTTTGTGACCATGTCCATCCCTTTATGACCACCATGTACCCATCCTCTGATGGCTACTTCCAGCAGGATAATGCACCATGTCACAAAGCTTAAATCATTTCAAATTGGTTTTTTGAATATGACAATGGGTTCACTGTACTAAAATGGCCCCCACAGTCACCAGATCTCAACCCAATAGAGCATCTTTGGGATGTGGTGGAACGGGAGCTTCATGCCCTGGATGTGCATCCCAAAAATCTCCATCAACTGCAAAACGCTATCCTATCAATATGGGCCAACATTTCTATAGATTGCTTTCAGCACCTTGTTGAATCAATGCCACGTAGAATTAAGGCACTTCTGAAAATAAAAGGGGGTCAAACACAGTATTAATATGGTGTTCCTAATAATCCTTTAGGTGAGTGTATGTGTGTTTCTAGCATGTTATATGTTTGACAACAGTTCATCAATCCCTAATTGATGGAGTGTGTAGCTTTTAATTTCTTAAACAACCATGTAGGAAAACACATCATGGCCATATTCATTTCTCACACTTAAATTGTGAAAGAATAGTTGGGATGGAGCATGCAGAATCATTTTTACAATATGAATCCGCACCTCCAGTCCAGACCTTAAATCACTGAAAGTCTTTGGGATGTGCTGACTTGGGGTAGACTTTACAGAGAGCTTGACTCTTACATTGTCAATACAAGATCTTGACCAACAATGGATGGAATTAACATCACTACATTTATTTCCTTTAAGAGGTGCATCAATGTTTGGTCAAGATCTTTTATTGGATCTGTATTAGGCCTTCAATGTATTATATAATTCCATATATAAAATCTATTAAATAGCTTACCTAAAATGCGTGTATGCAGTGCTTGCCAGATGTCATCTGGTCATTGAATGTGAAAAAGACTGCTTTTATAATATAATTATAATGTTGCATAGCTATATTTGCCTATTTTATTCTCAGAAATCGCAAAAAGTTATCCAATTTCATGCTGAAAAGCTGAATTTTCATGCAGGTCCTGGTCTCTCAAAAAGGCAATTGGCTTATTTAACCGGAAGGCAGGACATCCATTCGTGCAGCCACCATATTGAGCATTGCCGTTTCTCCCATTGAGTGATCCATCTCTTCCTTCTCTTCTCTTCTGCTTCTGCTTTGAGTCAACAGCCCTCTGAACTTCATCCTGCTTGTACCGCCATCTTGCGCTGATATCACTTCCTTTGAGACCTTATTTAGCCGAGTGTGTCATTGTTTTGATCTTGCAAGAGTCACCTTGTGTGGTATTGGACAAAAAAACACAGCTGACATCATTGCTGTCCTTGCTTACATTACAACAGCGAACTTCACAGACTTTACCATTGTGCCTTAACGTCACTAAATCCAGCTGAGCATTCATCATACAGACATCATCTGTTGAAGAAAATATATACTTATTAATATATTAAACCCTCAGTGTCAACCTAATGTACAACTGTGGTATGAATTTCCCAGAAGGCATTATTAGATTATGCAGTTGAAAACTGTTTTGTGCTCTGCAGTTGACTGTGAGAAAAGCAAATCAGAAGTGATGTTGTGGTGGTTTTAGGAGGAGAGTAAACCCTGTCGCTGTCTGCTCTCAGCATCCTAACACCAGCACTGCCCGAGGCTACATTAGCCGATGGGCCGTACCCTGTGATGCTGCTTCCTGCTGTACAATTTCAACTTGGACCTGATGCTTGCATCTAATGGAGCTAATGTGGATGGATTTCAGCTTGTATCGCTGCCATCTCACTTGCATCAACTCTCATCCCTCTGTTTTTCCATCTCTCAGTATCTCAGCCGCATCTCCATCAGTGTGTGTATGTGCATGTGCGTGTTAGTGCAGTAGAGATGGAGTGCAGACTGGCGCCAGGCTGTCTCCTTGGGTCCACTCCACCTACTCTCCTGATGCAGTCAGCCAACAAATCTCAGTCATCCCCTGGGAAAAAGGCAAAGAGGAAGAGAGGGAGGGAAAAGAGACGGCTCACCTGCATCAGAGCATGCACACAGACCCCCACCAACTCGTTTTTCGTTTTGTACCTTCTCATGTGAAGTGTTAGATCTCACTAAGAACATTAGTCACCATCCCAAAAATTAGGCTTTGATGTTCTGGTTTTCTTGTACACAAATATAAACGCTAATTAAAGGAATATTCTTTAATTTATTATATTCATTTCGTAACTTTTATTATTTAAAAACAAAAATATTTACTGTCACGAATACTGACTGTGAAGAGCACCAGTTGCTATCCCAATAATCAAGCTTTAATGTTCTGATTTTCTTGTACACAAATATTAATTATTATTAATTTAATTATGCTTATTGCAGCCCATGGCCATATATATTAATGTATTTAATAATTTTTCCTTAACAGTATTATGAATAACTAAACATTAAAATTATTTAATATTAAACAATATTTTATAATTAATATAATTTAGTAAAGTTAATGCTCTTGTTAATATTAGTTATACTTTAAAAAATAATAATTAATAACATTACAAAATTATATTAATTATACAATATTGTTTAATATTAATGTTAATAGTAATATTTAGGCATATACATTACACTAACATTAATATTAAACAATATTTTATAATTAATGTAATTTAGTAATATTATTAATATTTAATTTTTAAAAGTATAACTAATTAGTTAATGACATTAATAATATTAGTTATACTTTTTATAAATGTAATATTAATACACTCTAAAAAATGCTGGGTTAAAAACAACCCAAGTTGGGTTGAAAATGCACCGACCCAACAATTGAGTTGTTTTAACCCAATGGTTGAGTTGTTTTAACCCAGTGGTTGGGTTAAATGTTGCTTACGACAACCCAATTGCTGGGTAAGAACAACTCAACCATTGGGTTAAAACAACCAAATTGTTGGGTCGGTGCATTTTCAACCCAACTTGGGTTGTTTTTAACCCAGCATTTTTTAGAGTGTAATATTACTAAATTTGAATGGATTCCGTTTTTGTAAGTGTTTGTAAGATTGTGGCCAAAGCTGGTACTGCAATCACTTTCAAATGACTGTAGAGCGGTGTATCCCCTCTCCCCCTCCCCCTGACTCGAGGTTGCCAGATAGGCTGCAGGATCCAGCAGGAACGTTTGTAGCTGCAGCTGTGGTAACCAGAGCAGATCTGGCAACCTGGATGCAGAAACACTACTGACTTTGTGATTGGCCGATAGGTGGAGGGCGGAGCTTCGGGCCAAAACACAACATGTCAACATCAACATCAGTTGAGGGCTGCAACAACAACTTTTAAATGACAATATCCTGGCCGGACTACTGTTGTCAGTGATATAAGTTTTTGAAATAAACATGATTTCTTAATGTCTAGTGACATATCAGGGTCATTTTATGATTAATTGAAATACATTTCTTACATACAATTCCTTTAAGGAAATGTGTGTGGTGCATATGTGAGGCTTTGCCGAGCAGTTGCTATGTGTTATAACATTTTTAGCACATTGCTATGGGGTTGCTATAGGGTGTTCTGGGTCATTGTTTTCCACATATGACTCATGTACCTCCTTCAATGCAAGTCTATGGGATTTTTCAAAATTTGTAACAAAAAGCAATAGTGCACTTCTTCTCAAAAAGCCACATGCTCTGAGTCACATGCTCATTTATGTCCATAGCACAAACTCTTGCCCCACTAATGATAAAGTTTCCCAAATCCCATCTGCTATTGTCCAGACAAGCAGGAAGTCCTGACCCAATATCGTGCCAGAAGCTGACACATTGGGCTGGTCAAACAAGCAACATATTTTGAAAGCACCATTGAGTAGCAGTGTTTACACTCTTTGGGAAAATTACCATAAGAATAGCTTACATATAATTGTCTAACAGGCATAGCAAAAAGCATTTCAACATTACCTTTACCTTCTTGTAAACAGCAGAGAAGCGTTCTTACTTTAAATAAGTAAATCTGTGTAATGGCAATTATGATGACACCGGCTGTGCCCTCATAATCTCAGATGTCCCACAAGGCCAGAGGGTACTCAGGTGGGAAAAGTCTGCAAAACCACGGAAAACCAGTGCGTAAACACATACACAGACATTCACACCAGGGCACCTCTTAGACGTCACCCTGTCTGGCTGTTATTACCATCTTTTCTCGAATGCACACCTGCCTCCACCACCTACAGTCTGCGTATGGATGTGTGTACGTGCCCTGTGTGATTTCTGCCCCTGTGCCCCATGAGAGGGCATGGCGCCATGTTGGCTAGTTCATAGGGCTCATATGCGCTATGATAATTACCCCAGACATCCCTAAGCGCAGCAGGGCAGCTACTTACCACCATGGGGTCACACTTATGCATACACACACACACACACACACACACACATGCGTATATGTGCTATATTACCACTGTTAGCCACTGTTGGATGAGGCTTGCTATAGCCTGATCACTATACGCACACTCTCACTCTAACACACACACACACACACACACCATTATGCTGCTGCTACAGATGGGGTGAGCCACCTGGGACACGCATCTCTGTGTTGGGGTGTTGTGGAGTATTATACTGATGACGCATTAGTGAGTGAGAGAGGGAGATCACACGAGCCTTATTGTGTGCAGGCAGACAGGGTGTGGTTCATATTTTTGCCTCATTTTTTTTTTTTTTTCTAAGTGTGATGTAAGATGAGTCATTTTGGATTAAAGGGTGGGTCAGTTCTTGTATGGCCTATAAACACAAGATCTATGGCCATCTACTGGCCAAGAAAAAGCATACAAATAGTGTTTTCTGTTGTTCATTCATCCACCAAGCAAGAAAAGTATAGAGATTGAGATATTAACAAGACGATCAAGGTTTGGCTGTTAGCATATGCTCACAAATATATATTAATTTAGAATATTTGTACACTACTGTTTAAAGGTTTGAGGTCGGTGGGTTGTCTCTTGTGCTAGCCAAGGCTGCATTTATTTGATTGAGACTACTTTGTCCTAATATTTCCTAATAGTATTGTTTTTGAGAACTGTTTTCTATTGTCATATATTTTAAAATATAATTTATTCCTGTGATGTCAAAGCTGAATTTTCAGCATTATTACTCTAGTCGTCAGTGTCAGATGATCCCTCAGAAATCATTCTCTCATAAAGAAACATTTCTTATTATTAGCAATGTTGAAAACACACATACTGCTTCATTTTTTGATGCATTAATCAATAGAAGGTTCAAAAGAGCAACAGTTACATTTTTGAAAAAAATATGTCCTGTTACTTTTAATACATTTATTATGTCCAATCAAAGTAATCATTTCTTAAGAAAAATCACACTTACCCAAAACTTTGAAACAGTAGTTTGTGTAAAACTGTCATCATGATGTAATTTTCTAAGTTAAAACGTGGTTGAATCACGAAGCAGTTTATTCACGTACATCTGAGGGGTTCTGAGATGAATAAACCTCTTTTGATGTAAGTGTTATTTGGTAATACTAAGGATTTTGGATTCAAGCTTTTTTTTTTCTCTAGTGCATTTATGTGTGTTGTCTGTGATTGCATGGTTAGAAGTGCTTCAGACTCTTGAATTTGATTCATAATAAGAATCTTTGCTGTTGACCCTCTGCCTGTTCTCTCTGTCTGTGGATGTTGCTTCTTATAGCATCACTATAGACACCATAGGGAAATCTCATCTCTTCCCACACACAGCCAATGACAGGGGCCACACTAACCACCTGCACACTGCTGGAGCCATCCGGCAACCAATTATCTGAAGATTACTGTTTTCATGTTTGTTCCTATTTCCTTGCGTTTGTTTGTTTGTTTTTCATTTATTTAGTGCCCATGCATTTCCATGCATTTGCATATGGGCGTCTTTTGTTAAATGTCCATAAACCCTAGTGCACACTTCAAGACAGAAACTTGTCGCCCTTTCATGTTTATAGTCTGCAACAAAAAGCCCAAGATCATAATGTACACTTGTGAGTCACGCAAATAACTGTTTCCAAAGTTGTTTGAAGTCTGACTGACCTGCCAGGTGTGAGCAGAAATGAGCAGTAGATACAGACAGGAGCCAGATGATATGCCTGAATAATAGGGCAAGATGTAGGAAGATGCTGCCCTGAAAAACAGTGTGCTTTTAAATTTGAGCAAATGTGGATATGAATTTAGCATAATCCAATATTATATTAAAGGTGTACTATATAACATTTTTTCAGTAAAATATTCAAAATCCACTAAGCCAGTGTTATATACTTTATTCATTTGAGGACTTACAATATCCCAAAATTATACTCTTACTGCAGTGTGCAACGTGTCACAGCAGCCACTGACCGAACGCACAGAGTAACATCATTACGTTATTTTAAACACACTAAAATCTGTATATAATATTATAAACAGAGCTTAGTAATAAAAATAATAAAAGTACTGCTGCTCGCGAGGTGTGTGCTGCGCTCCAGCTGCCTTGTTCAGCTCCACAACACTCTGCCCTGCTCTGCTTCATACCACAGTAACATTAATAATCGCATCCATGAACATGATTTCTTATCCCAATTTTTTTTCCACTGGCTGTAAGGTGAAGACCAAGCTAGTTTTTTTTTTTTAAATCACCCCCTAACAGTTGTCATGAAGGGCAAAATTAGCTATATAGACCAGAACCACAATTTGTACCAGGCTCTAAACATGATCTTTTCTGCTGTAAAGTTGGACATTTTACCTTAGGGCTTATTGAGATTCTGCTCCCTTCTGGAGCCTGTCTCTAGCGGCCATTCGATGAAGTGCAGTTTATGTTACTTCCGTATTGGCTTCAAGGTAAACTGGGGGAGGTTGCCGCTTGTATATAACTAAAAGTTAGTCTCTTAGTACTTCCTTTTTGCTCCTCATTGCTTCTCCATTCCATCTCTGTTATCAGGAAACCCACTACACATATAACGAAAACAAACTCCGATCACGCGCCCTCCATCCTCCAGTTGTTGAATCGCACGCTTAAATGATGTTGCTGTCAGCCGACTTACGCCACTTTAGCGTTCTTACTGGCAGTGTGAATTCAACCAGGAAAACAGTGATTTTAGCAATTTTTTGTTGGCAATTTCACTTTGTAAAAGAACAGTACGTGCCTACAGTTTGAACAAAATGAATGTGCATAACATCACTGTTTTCACAAATTGACAAATTGTTTTCTGGCCCCAAAATGCCATTGTCATGTTAATGAACAGCCAAATTGCATAAAAAGTCTTCTGTTTTTAGTTGAAAATGGTGTTGTGTAAACTGAGTCCCTATAACTGCCCTGTGTGCCCTGCATTGGTACTTGGATGACTTTGTGTGAGTTCAAACATGGGGATGAGATGATGTAAAATGCATACCACAATGCTGACGACACAACAGACAGTGAAACTGTGAGTGTCTAAAAGTGGGGAGGATGGCAAGTTCCTGTTTTGCAGTGTGTGCTAATCTTCAAGTAAAATGAAAGGTCCTGTCCTTTTATGTCAGGATGTGTTTGTACTAACCATCACAGCATTAATGTGCCCTATGCAGAGCTGCTGTATTGATTAACCACTTACCGTTTAGCCTTTATAGCTCCTGTAGCCTTTGGTGCAAACTTTCTGTATTTTGTTCAATAGTAATGAGTGCCAAATCTCTCCAGCTCCCCTGTACTCAGGTCACATAATCTCACAGCTAATCTTAACACCGAGACACCCGGGATATTCGTATCCTCTCACCATTTAGTTTTTTAAGACAGGCCAATGTGTGGTAGTGCATCTGAATGTGCCGTTTGCTGTTCCGATGTTCCTGCATTATCCACCCAATATCACCCCAGAGGTGCCCGGACACTCTTTTTGTCGGGCAGCAGTCATAAAAAGCGCTAGGTTGGAATATATTAGCCTGAGAGTTTGTCTCTTTCTCTCTCTCATGGGTGTACGTTTATGATCTGAGCTGTAATGAGTAGATGATTTACGAGCTGTGAAGGCAGTATGATGGCCAGGGCTCTTAGCGCTAATATTACACATGTCCCCCTGCGCTTGTGAAGAGCAATGCATCTCAGACTTTACCACACGTTTTTGCGTGTGTGTGTGTGTGTGTGTGTGTGTGTGTGTGTGTGTGTGTGTGTGTGTGTGTGTGTGTGTGTGTGTGTGTGTGTGTGTGTGTCATTGTATTTGGTGCACGCGTTTGGCGTGTTCAACCATGATACCACTCAATAGATCAGCTATTTCACAGAATTCATAAACACTTGAGCTCAAATGCAGCTATGCATTTAAATCTAGTGAGGGTAATAGATCACGATAGACTCAGATTTAATCTGTCACTACTTATTAAAGAAAATAAACCCCTATAGGCCCACTTTGCATCAGTAAAATGGAATGCTGTACTGTAATCAATGTCTGGAGCCTTCTGAAATTCATTTTGGCGTCGGTGCCTTCTCTGAATGAGACTAATGTAAAAAAATCGAGCAATTTGTGTAGTTTGAAATCTAAATGCCACTTAAA
The DNA here is from genome assembly GCF_024679245.1 of Pseudorasbora parva. NCBI lineage: Eukaryota > Metazoa > Chordata > Actinopteri > Cypriniformes > Gobionidae > Pseudorasbora > Pseudorasbora parva. The sequence continues at coordinate 34,985,227 of NC_090184.1, forward strand.
CCATTTTTTGGAACAACATCCATATTTAAATAATTATCTATCCATGTGTGTACATGGCCTTAAATTCTTGGTTTGACTGAATCTCATTTCTAAGTACGAAAAAGGCAGTTTGCTCTGTCAATGGTGAAGTAAGTCGTCTAAATTTAAATTAAGTTAGTATGCCTATAAAATTGCATAGGAATATAAAATCCAAATAATCATTGCACATGATTCATCTTGCAGTGTAAGGGCGTTTTGGTAATATTAGCCCACAAGTTTGTTATTAACCTATAACCCGAAGAATTATTTCGTGGTGCATAACATTTGTTGAGCCTTGCTGACACATGAGCTTATGTGATTGAATTTTGGGCACTTGACGAAACAACAAATTGCCACGGAACATTTTATGTTCGTTGATCTTGTGTACATCTATTTTTATTGCATTGTATGTATTGTATTCTGCATTGTTATTGCAAATTCTCCTGATTTGTAGCCAAGATAATAAGTTCTAATTGGTTAACTCGCTACTTGCCATTGACAAATTTTCCTGTGATTTATGAGATTTATTGCTTCCCCGCCATTTACTTTTTTCCGACCTACTGTGTTTTCACACTTAAACAGTAGGGGGCGCTATTATGCAACTTCTTAAATAGTAGACAATCTCAGGAGAATAAACCAAAACACAGGTGAAAATGAGCAGAAACAAGCAATAAAAGCATTGCTTAGACATGGTAGTCTTTGGGGGAATATTGTGCGTCCTGATAAAAAGGTTGATAAAAAAGAATGTATTTGGCTTTTCTTGTTTGTTTGTTTGTTTGTTTGTTTGTTTGTTTGTTTGTTTAAAAGCAGAGGCTGATATTTTGCATGTTCAGATGTTGTTTAAATATAAAATAAGTATAACATTCTGGAGGCCATAAAAATGTTGTGAAAAAAAAATATATATATATATATATATATATATATATATATATATATATATATATATATATATATATATATATAGGCGGCAGTCCTGTGGGCCAAAATGTCTTGTTGATGCCAGAGGTCAGTAGCCTAGAAATCTAGACGCACCCTAGCGGCAGCAAATCTAATCTGCCCGCGAGTGTCGCTTAGCAACTCTCAATACCCTTCTGAGCTGTAAACGCCAAACTCTTGCCGGGCCAATCACATCGTGTATAGAGTCGGTAGGCGGGGCCATAATAACGACGGCCAAGTTGCGTTTGCGCAAACAAACGCAACTTAGTAAAGTAGTAGTTTGTTGCTCTGTTAGTTGTAGCGCCATCCTATCGCATGCAGAGGGAGTTTGAAAGACAACCGTTTATCCCGCCCCTCGGATTGAGCCCTGTCAATGGTGAGTTTCCAGACCAAACATCTTGATGTGGGTCTGGATTGTCAGGCTAAGAGGTCAGAGGAGAATGGGCCGGCTGATTCAAGTTAATGGAAGAGCAACTTTGACTGAAATAACCACTCGTTACAACCAAGCTATGCAGCAGAGCATTTGTGAAGCCACAACACGCACAACCTTGAGGTTGATGGGCTACAACAGCAGAAGACCCCACCGGGTACAGCTCATCTCCACTACAAATAGGAAAAAGAGGCTACAATTTGCACAAGCTCACCAAAATTGGACAGTTGAAGAGACTTGATTTCTGTTGAGTCAGAATTTGGTGTAAACAGAATGAGAACATGGATCCATCATGCCTTGTTACCACTGTGCAGGCTGGTGGTGGTGGTGTAATGGTGTGGGGAATGTTTTCTTGACACACTTTAGGCCCCTTAGTGTCAATTTGGCATTGTTTAAATGCCACAACCTACTTGAGCATTGTTTCTGTTAATGTCCATCCCTTTATGACCACCATGTACCCATCCTCTGATGGCTACTTCCAGCAGGATAATGCACCATGTCACTTCAAAGCTACAAATCATTTCAAATTGGTTTCTTGAACATGACAATGAGTTCACGTTACTAAAATGGCCCCCAAAGTCACCAGAGCATCTTTGGGATGTGGTGAAACGGGAGCTTTGTGCCCTGGATGTGCATCCCACAAATCTCCATCAACTACAAGATGCTATCCTATCAATATGGGAACTGTGATAGTCTTAAGAGCATCTGTAAAACAGTTTTGAAATCTACAATCCAGTTAGTATTGTTTTGCATCAAATGGACTTGTTTTTAAGCAAAAGGGTTTAAGGAACTAATTTACTGAGTTACATTCTAACTGTATAAAATTTAAAGGAAAAAAAGTGACAGCCCCCCACCTCCCCCTTATTCTAGCAAATATGAAAAAGCATTGCAATACTAAAAAATAGATTATTATTTGTGGTGATGCCACTGAGTATGTTGGCAGGGCTCTTAAAACTGGCGTGCAGAAAATAAATCCTTATTATAGTCCTGATTATACAAATTATGGAATGTGTGCTTTTCTACACATACTGCATGCGTAGACCTGAATATCATGGAGACTAGGCTAGTAAGTAACCACACAGAACATCCTAGCAACTGCACAACACCCTGCCAACCATCCACATTACTCTAGTGTTGTACCATCAAGATAAGCACTTTTTTTATTTCAGAATTTTTAACCAGCACAAAATATAATGTCTATTCTCGTCCCCCAAATTGGCTAATTTGGCCCACGGCTCCAATGGTAGATTCATTCTCCTATCTCTGATCCTCTATATGCATTCGACACTCTTCACCATTTAGAGAATCACACAGTAAATTTGCACGCCAAAAACCCCTCATTTCAAACATACCATCGCACGTGGACAGCTAGACCACAAAGCAAGTGAGGTTGCTTAGTAACTGTGCCATCCAGTGCTATTCTCCAGTCTGATTCATGTCCCAAATGATAGATCAATCACAGGAGGGCCACTCCACTCCCTCTACCTCTCATATTACGACAGAAAAATCGAGAGAAAAGAAACGGCATCAAATGTAAAACAATAAATGCATTAGAAGAGGGATCGCTTGTTTGAGCAATAATTACACAATATGGGCCTGCGTCCAAAGTCAAAAGAGCCTTCACAGATCTGAGAGTATCATTGTCGTGATGAAATGTAATATCCGTATATGTAATAGATCCTCTTTTTTTTCTTCAGCTGTTTTTGTCAGGAGGATGAGAGAAGAATTGTGGCACTTGACAGCTTCGTGCTCATATTTGAAGCCATTTAACCTTCACAACATTAAGCAGATGACAGCCAGTGCTCTTAGAAGAATAGGGGAGGGCGGCAAACGGAGAGCGAGAGAGATGGAAAGAGTCAGAGAGACAGAAGCCACTGCGATGACCTCTACGCTTGATTGATTTGAGAATATAGACAAGATGTCCTGCTCCATATGAAAGCTAGCAATTTTCCCCCTCGTCTAGTTCTGTTCAGAGGGAAGCCGACAGCCGCGCCTGCATCAAAGGCCCCGTCGTGTTCCTGCTAACGGAGTTGAAAAGAGCCGCGATTGGGAATGACACCTCGGTACGGGCCCAGCGCACACAGGAAAATTGAGATACAACCGCTAGTCAGCGATAGCCTTGCTCACTCAAGTTGAAGAAACTTTGGGTTTCTTTACTCTTTCTCTAACATGTTATGAAAACTCTCTCATTTTTAAAGTCTGTGACCTTGAGCTCCAGGCGTTGACCTTTTCTCTATATGAAAAGAGAGCTGGAGAGCAACAGCTCACTTTTTGTGTGTGTTCCTCAGGGTGGGGAGTGTGTATAAAAGGGGTTTGGGGGCAGCTGAATTGTTAAGCCGTGTGTGTGTAGGTTATTGTCCGCCGGCCGGTTTTTTTCCCCCCTCAGACACACAGCGAGATAAATGTGTTTTGGAACGGGGGGCATTGTACCACATCCACCAGCACAGGGAGGCATGGGGCACTATCATTTAGATAAAACAAATTACCAGCAGCCACAACGAGAGAGAGAGAGAGAGATAGAGAGAGAGCGAGAGAGAGAGAGAATGATAGAGGCGAGAACATACATTGCAGTGAAGATAGAAAACGCCCAGCAGGTTCGAGATTCACCAGGCGCTCTCTCTCTCTCTCTCTCTCGCACATTGAGGGGCAACACAAAGCTATTTTCTCTGGCCAATAGCGACGCAGCGGCGCGGGAAAGGCGAGCAGTAAATTCCCGCTGGGTAATTAAAATCAATAGCCACGACTCGCTCAGTAGCCAACAAGGTCAAACGCTGGAGAGGAACCGGGATAATGCCCAAACAGATAAATAAAAAAATAAAGTGAGGTGTCACGCTGTTTCATTAACCCTGCATGGGGAGAGGTGTGTGTGTGTGTGTGTGCGTGCGCTAATGTCTGCTTGGCAGGGTACTCGGGGTGCGCGACAAACAGACGCGGGTCCTGAACCTAACCCCACTCAAACGCAGGCCAAATACTGCAGCAAGCACAGCTAACCCTGGTCATAAGACTCACACATAATACACATACATACTGTATGTAAACAAATGCGTTTCTGTTTATAAATTAAATATTTTTGAAATTATGAAATCTGATTATATAAAGATTTTCTAGGACCATTTTTTCTTAAAATATTGTTTTATTAAAAAAAGAGGATTTTTATTTAAATTGTAATGTATGTAAAAGTCTCAATAAGGCTCCATTTATTTGATCAAAATACAGATTGTGTAAAAATGTTGATTTGTGAAATTTCTGTTTTAATATAAATGGGAATTACCATTTTGTTATATTTTAAAATGTAACTTATTCATGTGATATCAGGATTCTTTAAGGAATAGAAAGACCCAAAGAAGTTTAGTTAGTTTCGTTTTTATTTGAAATAATAATCTTTTGTAACGTTATAATTATATTTAAACTCACTTTTGATCAATTTGATGCATCCTTAATGAATTAAAGTATTCATGCAATGTTTTTGTTTGTTTGTTTGTTTAGATTTTAATTTAAGTTTTATTTTGATGACTCATACAGCCTATTTGTTGGTTTATCTGTGTCTATTGAAATTAATAAAGTGTCTCTAATAATTGAGGTCTTTCAGAATACAGTAGTGCATTTACAGCTGTTTACATATTGGTTAACTGAATAGTACCATAAAAAAACAAAATTGTATTTGTGCGTGAATTGTGGGTGTCAGTTTGTGTTTTTTTCGGTGTCATAGGTTAAGAGTAGGATGTGGGGTGTGTTAAGATGTAAGTAACTGATAGTGAAGGGTCATGTGTTTGTTCGTGATGGAGTATATTGTTGCCAAGCCTGACATGCATTAGAGATCATTTAATGTGTCTCTGTGAGTGTGTTAGCAGTAGAGTGTAGTTTGGACCAAGCAGGCACATGTCCTGTGTGTTAACACTCTTTTGAGACATGTAGAGATAGCAGTGTTGTAGAAATTCCCCAGAGGATTTCTCAGCTTGATCGTTCATTTGCTGTCTTTTCCTCCACAGAGAAAAGCTAATTCACTTTCATTTCGGCTGAGCGGTTCACTTTGTTCAGGTTGTAGAGGAGTCTGTATACATTCTGCAGTGTGGGTATGGATGAAGCTCTGTTATGTTGGCATGCGCTGTGTGTGGCTGTTTTTATATTTGCATAGTTCTACATAGCTTTATTTCTCACGGGATTCCTAATGAACATGAGGGAGGAACGTGCTCTTTTAAACGGCCAATCACAATGCTGCACTCGAGGGGTTCGCTATTACAGGAAACAAGCTGAGCAGTGCATATGTTGTATGCATGTTGACAGCATTTGAAACATGCCTGTAATGTCTAAAAATGATACTTTATGTAGCTAGCTCACTAGTCAAATACTGTACCTGAAACATATAGGGTCAGATTTGCTAACAGCTTGCACCAACGCAAACCCTCTTTTGGATTTAAAATCTACTGTCAGGATTTACTAAAGACACGCAGTGAAAAATTTGAGCTGAAAAGACAACACAGGTTAGATTCTTCCTTTCAGACACACAAGCAAGGCTGGTTTTACTAAAGTTTGCGCAAGTCAAATTACTGGTATTTACCGTCCAATAAAAGCATGTCTTAAACCAGACGCTAATTTGCACTGCTTTTGGTTGATTGGGTTGGTCATTATGCAAATGATCCAGCTGCGTCTGTTTTGTTTTTTTTTTTTTTTTTTTTTTTCACGTCGTCAGTAGATCACGTGCAGAACTTTACACTCCTGTCTCCACTTTTTTGGAATTGCGCTCTCACGCTGATTTGCCCAGTTTAATAGATCATAGTTTCTATTTTGCATTTTCCTGATATAATGCAACATATAATTTTTACTTTATTTTATTATATTTCTTTAATTTAATAAATTTTTTTACTTTGAATGAATTTCAGAAGATTTTAGTAGTTTTAGCTTGGTGGTATTAATATTAAAATAATGATGTAGATTAGTCATAATCTAAAATATTTCTTATTTATTTGACATAATGTCTTTATTTGAAACGTTCAAAATCCTAAAAAGGATTTTGCTTCTCATATTTTCAATATAGTCTCAGGCTTTTGGATCGCACTGTATATTTCTGTGTTTTTATATGTTTTTATGCGTGTGGGTAACTGCAGATAAGGGAACAGGTGTGTGTTTATAACTTTTGAAGCGTTCAAACAAAGACACTAACCCGGGTACATCAGCGTACAGTGTGTATGTGAGTTGTTTAGTGGAAAGGAATGAGATGGAAGGACTGGAGGTTTACTTTAGAGAGCTGTTCCTCTCTCTTATCAGTATGACCGCGTGGAAGCTTCTGTGCTGTTCACATAGATAGCATCTCCATCTGATCTCTCTCTCTCTCTCTCTCTCTCTCTCTCTCTCTCTCTCTCTCTCTCTCTCTCTCTCTCTCTCTTCTCTCTCTCTCTCTCTCTCTCTCTCTCTCTCTCTCTCTCTCTCTCTCTCTCTCTCTCTCTCTCTCTCTCTCTCTCTCCCCTGTCCCACAGTCAACCCATCGCAGCTCTGATCTTTCCTCTCTTTCTCATCTTCTCACTATCTCCCTCCTGCTGTTATTCTCTCCATTGCCTTCTATCATATGTTCTTTGCCTGTCCTTCACTGCTATTTTCTCTCTCTCTCTCTCTCTCTCTCTCTCTCTCTCTCTCTCTCTCTCTCTCTCTCTCTCTCTCTCTCTCTCTCTCTCTCTCTCTCTCTCTCTCTCTCTCTCTCTCTCTCTCTCTCTCTCTCTCTCTCTCTCTCTCTGCAGATGGTGCAGATTTACTTTCAGCAGCTCTACATAAAACTGATTAACAGCACAGTATATCATTTTATATGCAAATAACATTGCTTTCATTGTTCATCCTGCTCATTGTGCATTGCAGAAATGTTCATTGTTTACAGTGTGCTAGTAGTGTTTGCCTTAATCTAGATGGTTTTTAAAGGGGATCATAGGAGAGAGAGAGAGAGAGAGAGAGAGAGAGAGAGAGAGAGAGAGAGAGAGAGAGAGAGAGAGAGAGAGAGAGAGAGAGAGAGAGAGAGAGAGTAATGTGAGTGACTGTGGTAGACGATTGATTGGTCTGCAAGTTTTTAAAAATACTTTTCTTTTTATTAGATTTGTTTTAGATTTTATTTAATCACTTCTCGTATTATTCATCTTAATGTCTCTTTTCTTTTTAAAAGTAAATAGCCATGTCAGAAAGCAATTTTCTGTCACACCCAAAGAATCTTATTCACTTATTCACTACCACTGATGACATGAAACGTCATTTGCAACATTGAACTTCAGTCCTGTAATATATTTCCCAACTAAACAGAACATTAGGCTGCTTTGTTTTAACCCAGCTGTTTTACTGTTTATATATCAACTACTGTTATACACTTAATATATTGCTGAGTTAAAATACAAATAATAAAAAATTACAACCACACAGAGTGACAACACAGGCAATTTTATAAGCAAAAACACCCAGAAATTGAGAAAAATGTAGAGTAAAAACTACATGTACATCTGTATGTGAGTAGTGCAGAAGTTCAGAAAAGAATGACAGCTCAACAGTTTAAACAGTTAAACAAAAATTATCTTTAAAAGTGTAATATAAATCACTTTCATATAGGAACAAATTTCATTATGTTTAGTTTATTTGTTCTCCAGCCCATGAACACACTTGTAATGCCAAATCAGGCTGACTGCCGGCAAGAAATACATCAACTTTGTAAGAACAGGAATTCGTGAATCAGAGAATTTTAGCCTCTGTTTAGCATTTATAATCTCTCCTCTCAGGTGCCATTCTGGCCTGTTCAGTTCCGTTCATCAGTCACCTATCACCGCTATGTGAGAGAAAACACCTCAAAATCCTCCAGTTTTTAAAGAACACATTCCCTACTGCAGTCAGTTTCCACGTTTTTTCTCTTCCCTGCTTCGATTCGTTTTCTTCTGTTCTCCTATCATAAGTGTTGCGAACACGGATAGGGTCATTTCAAGTAAAGCTTTTTTAGTTTCAGTTTCCATTCCCATTCAGCGCAGTCCAGTTTTTAAAAGGACGTTTTCCTCGCTTCAGTCAGTCTTCAACTAGAAGTCTTCTGCTTCTGTTTTGCACACATATTCCTTTTTTTTTATGAGCACTGCGAACACGGATAGGAGAAGTGGCATCAGCACTCACAGAACTGTTTGCATTTGAACCTGTCTGCATTTCCAACCCAGCACTTTTGGGTTATTGATTATGAACGATTATCAACACAAATTGGGTCAAATCAACCCAGCTTCCTTACCCAACTGTCTTAACCCAGCATTTATGTTGAAAAAATAATGACAAATTACTTTCACATTAACACATGGATCTTTATTGAGAGAGCAAACAGGGGCATTTTATTGTAATACTGTCTTTCTTTCTTTGTCACAGGCAAAGATTGCCAGCCAAGAATGTGTATTACTATCGCTGCCCTGACCATCGGAGGAACTATGTGATGTCTTTCGCCTTCTGTTTCGACCGTGAGGATGACGTTTATCAGTTTGCATACTGCTACCCTTACACCTACTCCCGTCTGCAACATTATCTGGCCAGCCTGGAGCGGCGAAATCTCGATTACCTGCAGCGAGAGCAGCTGGGCCTCAGTGTGGTTAGTGTCTGCATGTTTGCACACTGTGTGTGTTAGAGCCTGCATTGATGTGCATCTTTTTTAGGTGTTTCTGTCATTTTTTATTGTTAGCATCTCTCTGTATCTGCTATGCACTGCACACTCATTTTTTTAAGGGGGCAGACACATGTGAGTGTCTTTGAGGATGCATGACTGTGTGCACGTGCATGATCTGCACAGGTACTGTATCATTCACAGTGCCTACAGTCCCGTCTTCGCTCTTATCAAATAATTGTAGAGGAAAACTCATTAGGAATGCTCGAGAGATTAAAGCCCTCTTTTAGGGCCTTCATCACTTTCACGTTCGTCAAGGAGAGCCAGGCATGGGAAGCCACTGATGAAAGGACATTTATTGATAAGAAATATGGTGTCAATGGAAAAAAAGAAATCTGTTTCACATGAAATGGGATTTGAAAGGGCAAATATATTGGGGAGGGGGAATAAATGGCAAAAAATATCTACTTCAGTCATGGGCTGATGGGTCCTTTACATGCTATCTGCAAGTAATCACATCGTTACCGCATGCCGCAAGCTGATTGGCCTGATCCGGCCAATGAGATTGCCATTTGCTCAACATTTAAATTAACTGGTTGATTGTTTGCACTGTAAAAAAATTATAATATCTCCAATTGAAAATGTTCTAGTGACTGATCACATCTAACATTTTCAGTTGACTGAATTGAAAATCTGTGAATTGATGCAATTTAATTAACTGAAATTCAATTCGGCCAACTGAAAAATTTAGATGTGATCAGTCCCTTGAAAATTTTCAATTGGAGGCCTGAATTTTGTTTTACAGTGTGGTGTGAGCTAGTCCTGAGTTTTTTTTGAAACCCTCCATCTGCCTAGATCTGCTACAGGATTTATGTACATCTATTTATGCAGCAACATATCTTACATGCTCACAGAAGTGTGCCTGTGTATCTATTAGCAGTATGCCCACACTTCCTCTGCAGCAGATATAGTAAACAGTAGCAACAGCAGCAAGCAGATTTAGTTCACCAAGACTAAATACATTAACATTCAATAACAAGTAATTAAAACTATTCGGAGAGTTGTTATGATTGAACTATGTTAAATAAAGGGTGAATCTGGTGCTGTTATTGATTGGCCTGGGACACACTGACCCAAAAACCCTGATCAACTCTTTAAAAAGCTGTTCACCAAAGATGCATTTATTTGATTTAAAAAAACAAACAATAAAAACAGTAATATCATCACATAACTGTAATAAGGTTCTTAGATGGGAAGGAAGGAGGCGGGAACCGGCGAACGTTCAACAAATATAATATACAAATAAATAAACAAAACGAAAGTAAAACCGCGGGCAGCCCCTCACGGACGACTGCCCGCAAAACACATAACAAAACTCAACATAAACTCCAGGCCTGGTCCTCTCTCGTCCTCCGCTGCCTTCGTTCCTCCTTTTATGCTCCCGTCCCTTGGCCGCGAGACGAGACCGGTGTGTCACGCAGCTGGTACTCATTACCACTCGTCACCGGCCGCTCTCGCGGTCCCTCGCCACGCTGCTTGCCACACCACAATAACTATTTTATATTGTAATATATTTTAAAATGTAATAAAATGTGTTTTATTCCTGTTATGGTGAAGCTACATTTGCAGGTTGTCAAATGTCACTAGAATATAAAAACTCTAGCATTTTTTGTGGCTAATTCAAATTATTAAATATTATTATATAAATAACCCCACTGGTCGGGGTCCTGTGTTTTCTTAAAGCCAAAAATCCCTGATCTAATGCAAAGAAAAGCATACATTTTAAATGATCTGAATGCCATTTCATTAGCATCTGCAATCAGCCTTTTTATAATTCATATAGAAGATATAATGTCAGAAATAAAGCAAGAACGAAAGGATGGATGCCCGATGAGGGAGAAAAAAGTGAGGGAGGGACATTGAGATAGAACAAGAGAGAGTGAGAGGCAATGTATTTGTATGCACAGGCAGAGGGGCCTTTTATGGCCTTATTTGTCTTTTTATGTCCTCTGTTCTTGGGTATGTGGCAGTACAGCACTCTTAATGACCTGCGGAGATGGAGGAGAGAGGGAAGGAGAGAAAGGGAATGAAGAAAAAGAGAGCAGGATGAGGCTACAACAGCTTGGACTGCAGTAGTAAAACACTCTCTGGTGTAACACACAGACGTGATCTAGTTAAACAGAGGTCCTATGAGGGGGGAACTTAGCGTGCACACACACCCACACACGTGCTATAGGTAAAGCACCAGAGAACAAGGCTGGATTCAGTGTAATACACTGGGATTACTTCTCTCATATCTTTCACTTTCAATGAGGCAAGTAAATGCGAACAGCGTTCCACAAAAAGAGCTGTCTAGTACATCTCAATTACCTCTTTTGCTCCGTTAATGCTTCGCCTCACAGGGTCAAACGCCTTTTTTTAGAAGTCTGCTAGCTGGTGTGGTATATACGAGCACAAACGTTTTACATTTGCTTTTGCACTGCAACTAATCCGATTCTTTTCCATCCAGAGGTTTTTTAAGATGAATTCGATCGAGCGTCCCCACCTACACGCATTGTCCAAACGCACCAAATACACTTGAACAGGCTGTTTTCACGACTTTAAAATGCAGACTCGCAACAACTGTCATGTTCAACAGCAATCGTCACATCTGTTTATTGTATCTTTAGTCATCAAAGTCCTCTAACAGCGTTATAAAGACAGAGGAGCATAGCGGGTTTTGACAGTTGCTTTGATGGATGATTATGCGTAGAAGCTTCTTCTACCGTCAGCTCGTCTGTTCGCCGTTGCCCATTTCGAATGTCGAGTTCGCATCAGCAAATGGAGAATGAAGTTGTTTTGAAGGCTACGCATCCAGATCCATTAACCATATCTGAGTGTCAAACGCTGGAGCCATCTGAATATTTAAAAGAGATCAAACTCAGATCTGCATTTATGGATGTGAATTATTTAAGCATGCAGTGTATGTTATCCAAATCTTATATAGTCCAAGCAGGATGATCTTTGTAGATTAAAATAAGTGTATTGGAATAAATATTTAAGCATATATAAATGTTTATTTTGCATTAAGCGGAAGGCCTCAGGGTCTTTGTTGATGCTCAGTTATCATGACTCATATGGCCTGCCTGTCTAGACAGCGCTCCCCAGTTTCATTCTCTTCTCTCATGCAACCTTCAGTCAGTTTCCGTTGGCAAAGAGCCCGTCAATCTCAACAGAGACCCATCACGTGACTCGAGCCGGCTCCCTCACACCGGTGGCTTGTTGTGTTGAATTCTGAGTGTCTGCTCCTTTCCAGATGTGGAGCTGAAGAAAGAGACAGAGCAACAGTTGTGGATCTGACAGGCTAGCAAGAGCACTTACTGCAACAAAGAGCAGAGACTCAAAGACAAGCAGACAGACAGAATCCAGCCTGAGGGCCTGACCGGCACACTCTTCTTTACTTCCCGTCTCGCGTCTTTCCATATATATATATATATATATATATATTTTCCATATATATATACAAGGCTTGACATTAACTTTTTTGCTCACCAGCCTCTGTGGCTAGTGGTTTTCCAAAGTTACTAGCCACTCAGCATTTTCACTGGCCACAATTTTTCTGTCTGGAAATTATATTCTATATGTTTAAAGTTGACTTTGGCATGCTTAAATTACTTGATTTTGAATCCTTTTACTTGATTTAGAAGATTTAAAACCCAAACTTTCAAGTGCAGAGTGACCCCCCAAATCAAGACTACATTGTATATCAGCTGGGATGTGCAGGTGGGCAAGGGGTGGGCAATATAATAGATTATAATAGAATACGGTATAATAGGCTAATATGAGAAATGTAATATGATAGGCTATGAGTTATTTTAGTTAGGCTATATATATATATATATATATATATATATATATATATATATATATATATATATATATATATATATATATATATATATATATATATATATATATATATATATATACAGTCTTGTTCAAAATAATAGCAGTACAATGTGACTAACCAGAATAATCAAGGTTTTTAGTATATTTTTTATTGCTACGTGGCAAGTTACCAGTAGGTTCAGTAGATTCTCAGAAAACAAATGAGACCCAGCATTCATGATATGCACGCTCTTAAGGCTGTGCAATTGGGCAATTAGTTGAAAGGGGTGTGTTCAAAAAAATAGCAGTGTCTACCTTTGACTGTACAAACTCAAAACTATTTTGTACAAACATTTTTTTTTTCTGGGATTTAGCAATCCTGTGAATCACTAAACTAATATTTAGTTGTATGACCACAGTTTTTTAAAACTGCTTGACATCTGTGTGGCATCTGTGTGTTAAAAAAATAAAATCAAAATTCAGATACTAATACATAAGATACTGATACAATTTATTTAATATGTAGGCCTATACATTTATTTAACATCTGTAGTTGTTTGATTAACATTAATGACAGACAGGTATTTGATTGGGCTGCTGAATGCATGGATGTAATATTTGTGACACATATCCAGTTATTACCCACCTGTTTACGTACACTTAAGCGATAACCGACAGTGTTCATGCGATGGACATTTTGACATCAGTGTGCACTTGTATTTGAGTATTCAGGAGCAAGGAGAACTGATCACGCGTGCGACAGAGTGCGCACGAGAGAGAAAGAGAGCGCGCATGCGAGAGAGTGCTTTTGTTGTGTGTCATTCAGCGCCTATCTTGCCTTCACTAAGTATAAAGAATTGTAGTTGAATGGTAGCCAATTTTGTGATACGACGGTCTTGGCATATATATGTGTGTGTGTGTGTGTGTGTGTGTGTGTATACACACACACACACACACACACACACACACACACACACACACACACACACACACACACACACACACACACACACACACACACACACACACACACACACACACACACACACACACACACACACACCATCCAGGTATAGCATTATGACCACTGACAGACTGGTGAAGTGAACACTTCATCACAGCACCTGTATGGATATATTATGTGTTAGTAACAGGAAAAATGTACAAGCATAAGAATTTGAGCGAGTTTGACAAGGGCCAAATTGTGATGGCTAGACGACTGGGTCAGAACATTTCTAAAACTGCAGCTCTTGTGGGGTGTTCCCGGTCTGCAGTGGTCAGTATCTATCAAAAGAGGTCCCAGGAAGGAACAGTGGAGAACCGGTGACAGGGTCATGGGCGGCCAAGGCTAATTGATGCACGTGTGGAGTGAAGGCTGTTATTCCCTGTACCAGCGGGAAACAGTATTTCCTGGTAGCTGTGGCCTTTTTCAGCAGGGTAATGCTTGCCTGCCACAAACAAAAATGGTTCAGGAATGGTTTGAGGATCCCAGATCTCAATCCAATCAAACATCTATAGAATATGCTGAACAAACAAGTCTGATCCATGGAGGCCCCACATCAAAACTTACAGAAATTAAAAGATCTGCTGCTAACATCTTGGCAACTAATGAAGTCCATGCCTCAATGTTTAAGGGCTGTTTTGGCAGCAAAAGAGGGACTGACACAATAGGAAGGTGGTTATAATGTTATGTGTGTGTGTGTGTGTGTGTGTGTGTGTGTGTGTGTGTGTGTGTGTGTGTGTGTGTGTGTGTGTGTGTGTGTGTGTGTGTGTGTGTGTGTGTGTGTACACAGGGTCTTTATATATGTATATAAAAGGGAAGGAGGGAGGATTTTCTAACCTTATTTACTAAATATTTTTACCACAACTCTAATGGTATATACTGTAGCTGTGCCTTCTTTACATTGGCCACTACAAGTGTGTTTAGTATACAAGAGAGTTGCCATATACTTCAGATACTTGCTTTTAATTTTATATGGTTTTCTTTTTGTCCATTGATGTAAGGAGTGTAAATGGCAATCAAAACAGGCCTTAAAAAACTTTTATAACCAGACTTTTAAAACTCCTCTTCTGTGAGTTTATGCTCACTCTCTGTTTTATGGCACATAAAGTTTCCATAAGGAAGAGCCTTAAGTGAAGTTGGTGCGAAGTGGCGGCAGTTACTGGTTGTCATCTAATTAGGTCAGTTCACTTCACCTTTCCACCATGTCTCTGAGAGAGAGAGAAACATTGATGAGATCATTCACACAGAAAAATAGGGTGTCAAAAATTTTACCTTTAGCTTGTCGCTGGGGCAGTACCCTTAAAAGGGCATCTTTGTACATTTTTAACTCCTAAAAGGTGCATATTAGTACCTTTGAGTACAAATGCATACCTTAAGGTACTACTATGAACCTTTTTGTGGTAAAAATGGTACAACGTTGTTTTGGTACTGCCCCAGCGACAAGCTGTTGTACCCCTAAAAGTACAATTTTGACGCCCTATTTTTCTGTGTGTTGGTGTCATTCAATGAAATGGTGCCATATTCGATTAAGGTGATTTTTACCTTTTGATAAGGAAAACATTTGTACATATTATATCAGAATGTGTATATAAACTGCATTGCCCCATGTCAAGCTAGTATTGAATGATAATATAACTAACAGTAAATAATATACTCACATTCCCAGGATAAATATCCCTGTTTCTGTATGTTGTATGGGCTACACTGCCTCACACCTCTTCTGCGATGTTGAGAAGATTGTTTCCACAGAGATGACTCTGAGCTGCTGACGGCTTCTCTGCTATTTTCCCTCAACTCCCTCTTTGAGATTTCCTGTTCTTCTAATACAAGAGGCCGACGCCTCTCCCTGTAGGGACTGCAGTCTTCAGAGGCGCTGTGAAAAACTCCAGGCAACCAGTGTTAGCACTTTCCTGGCTGTCCCTAACCCCTTTCTCTCTACATCCCTAAAGTCCTCTGATGTAAAATCCTGAGACTCACAGCCAGGGCTGAAAAATCCCCCCTCCGATCATCTAGTTCTGGAATTGACTGAACATTTTAAAACGCAAGTTGAGTTGACCAGCTAGCTGTGAAGGATGAACGTTAAGCAGGCAAATGGGGTCCCGTCTCTGGTTTGATGGAGTACAGGTTTATGGATGTAGTCAGAGGGTGCGGGGTAAGCACTTTTACCACAAGTCCTTTTTTTTAATATATATATATCCTCTGTCACCGGTGGCTAGTACTTATAGGAGTGAGTTTAATAACAGCTCCTCAAATGGAAGGTGGACTGAAATGTGTGTGTGTGATTACTGGCTCTTTAATGGCCGTCTCAGAGTTGCACCCTTGAGCTGTGTGCTGGGCAGTGCTAGATTCCTCATGTTTCATCAGTATGAGCCAAAAGTACAAGAACCACCTCAAGGCAAAATGAAATTCTCCTAATAAATCCGTAAAACAGACGTTTAGTTGACAGAGATTAATTTTTTCTTCTATCCTATCAGAAAGCTACTTTCTAGTTTGTTATTTGACACCGTCATAAAGGATGCTGTTTATGGTGGAACACTACAAGGAAAGGTGGCATTTGAACACATACTGATGTTAAAGCATAACAGACAATATTAATGATTTCTTTTTATTCATTAGTGTCTGTTGATATTGGATATTAAATTGTGGACATTCTTTTCAGATTTTAGAAGACATTTGCCCAAGGCCGTAACCATGTGTTGAACATTGGGAGGGACTCATTTTTTATAAAGCTTATAGAAACAGAACAGTATATAGAACAATTATAGTTATAGAACAGTGATGGAAATTCTAGGTCTAATTTTAGTTGGGAAATAATCATTTTGAACTGTTTGCAAATAATATTTGTATTAACGTGATTTAAAATACGCACATATGTACTTTTATTTGTATGCCTAAAATGTGAAATGTTTCTTGTCTCTTCACACTGATTTAAGAATGAAATAAATAATAAAAATGCATATTTTTGATTCAAAACAGCTATATTTGAGAAAACAAAGTTGAGCAGTTTGCATCAACTGCTCAATGTTGCTATCTGTAGTTTAACTTCAAACACAAAACAGTTAAATGTTTTGCCTACCTCACTTTTTTTCAATGTTAAACTGTTGCTCTGCACTGGAAAATTTGGCCATTTCTAATTATTGAAGGGGGTCCCCCTCAGTGTCTATGGTGTTACGGTGTTTGCCATCATCTAACATTAACTCTAGATTATGAGATTTATGCACAATTTCTTGAAGAGCACTTTTCTATAATAGAGGTCCCACCTCTATAAATAGTCTTCCATATAATAGAGGTCTCACCTCTATTATAATAAGGACTTTATCATTCAAACAGACCTTTATTCTTGAGCAGATCTCAAAATAAATGTGCATTCATATTTCATACTGTAAATTATAATGTTGTGATGCTTAAATTGACTTGACATTGACAATCTATAGTTTAAAGGGTTTTGAACACACTCATACTGTAAAAAAATGAAGCTCATTCATTGAAACAGCTGCCATTAATGTTAATCAAACAATAAAAGAAAGAGAGAAAATCACTCACTTCTCTTGACTGAATAGCTTTAATAAGGATTCATCTATATTCAGTGTATAATTTATGCAGTAAAGTCTGTGCAGTGTTTGATTATTCAAATTCTGTTTATTTTACCCGAAACATTTACTACAATGAGTTTATGTGAAGATTGTTTTAAATTTACTTATATTAAACGTTTTGCCTATTACATGTTAAAATGGATAACTTTCTACAATACTGTAATGTTAAATGGCTATAATTATTCTCTTAAATTGAAGAAAAAATCCATTTAAATGTGTCATGAACTGGCTTTTTTTATATATATACTATTGTCTGAAGTCAAATTATGTTGTTTGTGTGTTTTTTTACATTCAAAAACATCATAATGAATAAGTAATAGGCTTTTTTTCTGTGCTGGTTTTGAGGCTCTCTCAAGAAATGCTCTGTTTTGATGGGTGTGCCACACTGCTAGGATTGGATAAGATTTGCATAATTAATGAGCTTCATGCTCCACTGGCAGTTCATGCGTGGTATTGTTTTGAAAGCGGCAACCAAAATGATTCACTCACAGGGCTCGCAAATCGGCTTTATAAAAAAAAAAACACGATGATTCATCTTTCATCTAGCTGCGATTGACTGGAATGTTGTTTTTTTATTACTTGGCCCGCCCAATCAGTGGATATAACTGTGAACCGTACACACACACACACACACACACACACACACACACACACACACACACACACACACACACACACACACACACACACACACACACACATATGGAAAGAAAGGAATGTTATTTCACTATTTAAGATTCATCGGCCTGTTGGCGGGCTCACGTTTTGTTAGCCGTCTGGAAAACACATAGCCCCGGGAATTTGGGCTGTACAACCCCTGACCCATACATGTCCGAGTCTGATCACCAGTCGAAATGAACCAATACCACCACAAATAAAGAATTCTTTAGCCTTTGACAGTGTGCTAATGTATTTTCAGTTAGACACGTGGACATAATCAATACGATCTGTAACTATGTAATACCATCACAATACTTTTCCTGTCGGCTCCAATATAGAAGGCAAAGAATTGTGTTTTAATCTTGTTCTGTCTGCCTGTCTGCAAATCCAGCTTTGACCTGTGTCTTGTTTACAAACAATTCTGCGGTGAAATGAAGTGAACAAACATGCAATGTCTTGCGCACGTGAGCTGGAACTTCATTAAAAATAAAGTTCAACCACTCATTCCTAATATTAGAATCCGAAGGAAGCTTATGCAGTGACTGTGTTCTTTCACAACCAGGCACTGCACAATATCTTGCTATCTTCGGCATGTTTTTTGCTTAGTAGCAAGATCCGTTTAGCTCCACAAGTCAATGGGCGGGGCTACAGAAGCAGGCGTACATATTCTTATGTTGAGGCGGCATTTCAGCATACAATGGCGTTAAGGGTTGCCATATTCTGAGATTGATCGTTTTCTGGGCCTGGTGTCTATAAAAGCTTTTCTTTGACTAACAAGGAAGATTTCAGCTCTGAAACATATAGGATATTCTTATATTACCACAACCTTTTATATATCAAAAGCTCAAGGGAAAGCTAAATTCTCAATTCATCACCCCTTTAATGGAGTCATTACATTGACAGTACTAAAAATGTGATATGTACTATTTATATTCAGTGTGTATATAATATTTCATATTTATTAATAATATTTATTGTCTATAACATGAAAATGTTTCTCAGATTATTGTATGTCAACATTTTTAAATCAGTGCATACCTATTTAAATCCCTTCTGCATATTTTCATAATTTCTGCTGAACCAAAGGAAACCTTTAGAACCCTCCAGAATAATTGGATCTCAAAGTGTCAGTGCAACATGTGGCTGTCACATTCATACACATTCATTGCTCTCTGTGTGAATGGAAGGATTCCGTAGGCCTCTTTAGTCTGAAAAATGGGGAAAAGGATTGCTGGCTGTGAGAAGGAGTGAACGAGGGAGGAGGAAGAGAGGAAAGGAGGGTGGAATCTGCAGACAAGAATTCGAGAGGGGAGGAAGGTCATTTTTTGTTGTTCTAATGGTCACTGGAGCCCCTGCAGACAGAGGAACAGTGGGGGATCTTGTTCAGGAGCCTGTTAGCAGGAATAAAGGATGGAAAGCTCCTTGGACGGACGCGTCTCTGGCCTTCGCACGCTTCTCTCTATCTCTCACTTTACGCCCAGGTTTATCTCCGTGTTTGTACACCCCGTGCCAAGATTTAATCAATAGCAGTTCTGCCTTGCGTGAAGAGAGAAGGTCAAAGTCGGACCGGAGAGATGGAGGGAGGGTGGGGAAAGAAGAGACTGGAGGAAAGAGAAAAGGGAGGAGGATGAAAAGGAGACGAGGCAGAATCTGTGAGCTGTGAAACAGTGATGGATAATCGCATGAAATCTGGTTGTTTATGGACTGCAAAGCGAAATGGAGTTCTCCTCCATCACATGGCGAATCTCTCATCGCTCTCTCTCTCTCATTTGTGCTACTGTTTACTTGTCAAATCTTTTGTGAATGCTCGTCCGAAAGGTTTTGTAATTTGAAGAGCTTTCCACCAGCTGCCTGTTATTGTTCTCTCAAGAGCTGACCAGTCTTTCTCTATTTGTCACAGGGTCTATTATCCGAAGACTCGCAAACAGTGGCTGTAAATCTTATCATCAGCCTCTCACAATTGAGAGTGATTTGTTGAGTCATTTTTTGTGAAATTTGATCTCTCTTCATCAGTTTCAGGAGTTCTGAAATACTACATGTACAGTTGTAGGAAAAAGAAGTGAAGGTTTCAAATTTTTCACATTTTTGTCCTGCCAACTAAAATTTGAATGTAGTTTTGGTAACACTTTCTATGAAGCCCATGCTTATAATAATTCATAGCCTCATTTATAAGTATTACTATTCTATAAATATACTTCATGGGATTCATTAAAGGTCCCATGTCATGGATTGTTTTATTATTTTATAATGTTTCCTGGGGTGTACTTATATTGTTTATATGGATTTACATCAAAAAATGTCATAATTTAGAAATAAAAATGTTTTTTTCTATACTGATATTAGCCCTCTGGCTTGAAGTTTCAAGAGGCGTGTCTGCTGTGAGTCTTCAGGGAAAACACCCACTGTTGTGATTGGCTGACATATTGGCTGACATGGGGGCGTGGTTTAGTCAGGCGCGAGCAGCAGACAGGGAGAGACGGAGCTGGGGAAAGATTGCTGAGGAAGTGTTTATTGTACCGAGTTTTTGAGAGTGCAACTTTATTTTGTTTGTATCTGAGAGCTCTGAATAAACACGAGTGAACTTTGCAACATTATTTCTCTCACAAAATGCTTTCACCACAGCTAACAGCAAACAAACACAACATGAATGCAGTAAGAGCTTCTGTTGAGCATAACGAGCGTCATTCAAACGGCAGTTTGGGCAAGAGTGCAGATAAACGTGTGATTGACCAATCCGAACATTATAAAGAGTGTTCTTTGATTGCTCTCTGTTGTTTAATCATTTAAATAACAGATTTGTCTCATGCTGCTAACAGAAATTACGTGAAGTTGATTGTTTTAGTCACTGACTTGATTCACTGATGTATCAAGACGGCCAGCGGCAGGGCTGACAGTTTTAAACGATTTAGAAAGAAAGTCTGTGTGAACTTGAATGATTAGCTACACATCAGAACTCACTGATCCCAGATCAGGCATTAATGAACACTGTTACTCACTGTTTGTGGTGGTGCTGTTGAATCCACAGGATAAAGCCTGTGCTGACATCGCGACTGATAAACTGAACCCATTCTCTACTAATTCTCTGGGCGGGCAAAGCAGAGGAAGGGGCGGTAACCTTTCCTGGTATGACGTCATAACAGGAGAATTCAAGATCAGCTCATCTGAGCTCTCAGTTCCTCAAAGGCAGAGAAAGACAGCCTGAACTCGTTTTACACCTATCAAAATTTCTAGCCACATTCAGGCTAGGGGAACTCATATTAATGTTGAAAAAACTCATAAAATAAAAATGTCATGCCATGGGACCTTTAAGACATATACTGCATTATAAGAACAGTTATAGTTATATTTATGTTATTTTGATAATTACTGATAAGTCTTTTATCAGATTTTTAGTGTCCATGCTCATAATCCATTATGATATCCATTAATTAAAGTCTTTAATGGCTAATGTTTGCATTAGAGGACATGAATGGTAATTTTAATGAGTGAAAATCTATATCCTCAGCCATATGCATGGTATTGCTTATAACAGTTTGAAATTATATAGTTGCAGTGTTTTGCCAGTATGTAACATTAAAAATATATATACTGTTGTTATTAATATTATTAATGATTTCTGTTTTTTACTTAAAGCTTATAATGTATAATTAATAATTATGAATAAGTGTGTAATGGATTATGAGCATGCACATTTAAAAAGCAAAAGCATGACTTATATAGACGTAGCTATAACTGTTTTTATAATGAAGTATAGGTCTTAATTAGTCCTTATAAATATATTTATAGAATAATAATACTTGAACTATAATTCATTATAAGCATGGGTTTCAAAGAATGTGTTACCTATTTATTTTTTTTAATTTTTTTTGCAAACAGTATATATTTACCGTAAGTTTTACTGTCCAAAATGATTTGTTGGATCTATGGTCTAGAAGTTAGTACACAAGCGTCAACACCTTTAGCTATGAATAAAAGAAACATCACCTACCAACTCTGTGCTCCACCTAAACTCATTGCCAAAATGTTGTTTTTTTTAGCAAATGTAACTGGGCCTTTGACTTATCACAGAACAGATAACTTAGATACTGTTGCGCAAGCAACAAAACTTGCATTAAATACATGGACTGTAAATGCACATGGGTGACAATAATTTTATTTGGAGAGAAATTATGCTGATGATAATAATAATAATAATGATATTATTATTATTAGTAGTATTGCCTATATTAGTATTACTGTGAATATTGTTAACCATGATTGGTTTTGTTACTTGCATAAAAATATGCATTTCATTTAAAGCATCACTTAAAGATGTGATCACATTGGCATCACTTAAATATGTGAACACATTATTCAAACTCACGATAACGTCCAAAGATAACCAAAGCTTCATGTAATCCTCTAAACTGCATTTTAAATGTTTCCAGGCCAATGTTATGGTGCATAATAATAAATGCTGCTACAGCAACGTTTGCGAGGCTGGGCTGTCGAGTCTGGCTCTCGTCATTTCCCAATATCATTTCCCCCAACATTTCCTGTCCCTTCTGTGCTATCTCTGCCAATAAGAGTGGCAAAAGGCCAGAAATAAAATAGCATTTCCAAGCATTTCAAGAGGTGTATAAAGCATGAAATACAACAAACATTCCACAGATGTCAATACAACTGAGGTGTGTTTAACCACTGTGAAATGTCTCCCTACAACTGTCGCGTGGGATGTAAACATCCTTTGCCGTAAGCCTAATAACATTTCACCATCGGGGTGTGACCTTTGGCAGTGGGTCTCTTGGAGCTCCAAGGGTCAGCGTTCACTCTGCCGGTGTCAAATGGAACCTGTCTTTTCCATTCGCACCTAACAGTGTATATGCTCTCGCTTAACAAATCTGACTCTGGATTGAGCCACGGGTAAGTCGTGACCTGAGCTTGACTGCAGGGCGGTTATTTTACATTAGATTGAAGATAAAGACTTTGATGTGACCCCGTTTTATCGAGCCGCCCTTTTATCGAGACCAATGGGCCCATTGGTAGGTGATCCTGCTGCTTTATTGCATATTGAGACTCCCATATCAGCAGCAGAGGAATCATCTAGCTGATATGGAGGACCGTAATAAAGAGAGGATAGACTGAAGAGAAATAGAGAGAGTGGGAAATGGAAAAAGACAGAAAGAGGGGCGACTGCAGTAGTACAGCGGAATATTGTTTTCTTGAGGCCATAATAAGATAAAAGAAAACGGGGGGCCTATCAAGCTGCGGTGGACGAAGAGGGCAGAAATATGACCGGTAGGTATGACAACTCCTCTTCATCTGCAGAGAGGCATTCTTCATCTTCCTGAAACAGTAAAACGATTCTCATTGTAATGCAAGGTTTGCTTAGTCAGAGATAATATTTATTTTTTGAAATTGAAAAGGCTCACACCTTGAGGGCTTAACTCTGTTTCAATATTTTGGAAGTGCTTTGCGAGCTGT
Source organism: Pseudorasbora parva (assembly GCF_024679245.1). Taxonomy (NCBI): domain Eukaryota; kingdom Metazoa; phylum Chordata; class Actinopteri; order Cypriniformes; family Gobionidae; genus Pseudorasbora; species Pseudorasbora parva. The sequence continues at coordinate 35,008,791 of NC_090184.1, forward strand.
TTGTTATGCAGAGGTCGGCAGATGGATCTGGTTAGGAGAGGGGGATTTATTGACACGAGGTTATCTCCCAGCGTGGGTTCATATCTGTCACTTAACTCTGTCCGGTTTAACCGGAGCCGTGGCCGGTCTGCCCTTCCCCGATGCCGCACATCCTGAAATCTCACAAGGCCTTCAACTTCTAGCTTTAGGTCAAAGGGGCTGATAGGGTAGAATCATGAGATGGATGCAGAAAATAGTTTTGGTTTGGTGTAAAACAATTTATTTTTTAAAGTGCAAGTACCAAAAGTTTGAGTAATGTATACAACCATGGTTGGGCAAGCTACTCTGAACTGTAGTTAAAGTAGTTACGTTATATTCAAGCTACCTTTCTGAAAAAGTAGTTAGCTACACTGCAAGTTTTTGTACCATGACATTGTTAAAGCTGCAGTAAGTTTTGGCACTCTAGCGACTAATGAACAGAACTGCATGTCTTGCAGAAAAACATTGCAGCCGGATCTACTTCTCTCTGTTTAAGTCTATGACGAGTCACCCAGGGACTGTGCTCCTCCGCAGCAGTTTCAGTCAGACCGGTCTGAAATAGTCCCAGTATAAACACTTATTATAAGTGTACCATAATGATTCATGGTAAGACAAAAATACCGTTTCTACAATTGATTACATTTTTATTATGTAAGTTTGTCATTATATCATTTTTGTGAATCTTGAACACAAAAAAAAAGTTACGGACAACAGCTTTAACGAAGTAAAAGTTATAATAACTTATAGTGATGGGCCGATTTCAACAAAGATTTAAACGGTTATGAATCAGCGTATTGATTCATGATTCGCATCGCGTGTCAAACCACCAAACTGCTGAAATCACGTGACATTGACGATCCGAATCCTGAATCGATACACTGATTCTTATTGTTCGAATCTTTGTTTTGAATTCGGCCCATCACTAAATAAGTCCTTATTAAATAAGTCCTTATTTAGTTTTTTTGCACACAAAAACTATTCTCATGGCTTCATAAAATTATTGTACAGACTCTACTGAGATGGACTTTGTAACGACATCTTTAGTGCCTTTTATGGGTCTTCAGAGAGAGGAAATGACTGGTGTCAATGAAAGCCTTTCTGAGTCATTGGATTCAAAAAATATATATCTTAATTTGTGTAAGATGAACGGAGGCCTTACGGGTGTCGAACGATATTAGGGTAATTAATGACAGAATTTTCATTTTTGGGTGTACTAACCCTAAAATTTTAATTTAAGACCTTTTCCTCCAAAGACTGACTAAAACTAAACATTTTGTAAAAAATGAACACAGCTTTTATTGTTATTATCTACAGCTCACAGCTTGCTATCAATTAAAGAACGGAATGTAAAAATGTGCTTGTTTTTATGAGCTTTTAGTGCTTTTTAATAAGTAAAAAATACACCTTTCTGACACTGTAATTGTGTTTCATTGCAGGAGCCAAATGTAGGGCCCGGGTTGGTTAGAAAGGGGGAAAACGACCGGGGAATGGAGAAATACGAGTGATACAGTACATCATTTTTGGGTAGAAAAGAAAAAGAATTAATGAAAAGTGAGTTACTCACCCTACAAAAGCAGCCATGCTTGAAATTCAGTTTGAGGGGAAACTTAATTTGTTGTAGATGGGTTGAGAAACATATTTAGCTGGGGTGGAGAGAGAGGGAGAGAGGAAGAAACAAAAATTGGGGGAATGTGGAAAGAGAAGGGAGCACATTTAATGGGGGGAAAGATGTTTTGTAGATAACAGAAAAACTGTAAATTGTAAAGTAAATGTGTTTTCTCTGTATTCATGGACCAGATAGCAACAGGTCTCCTTCAGACCATCATCATGTCAGAATGATGATGAGCACACAACATAAACTCCACCATCAAATTATGATTACCAGTTGTATTTTTTACATTTGTACATCTACCAGTTTTTATCTGCTTTGTTTTCGCTCTTTGTTGCACTACAGCGCTTAAAAAGCTTCCTGTTTTTCACCCAACATATTTTGTTTTGAAATGACACGTTTCATGTAGTTATAATGATTTCTGAACTCATAAGAAGGAGCTTCCCTGGAGGACTCGAAGGCAACATCAGTTAGCTGCTAAAACGTGAGTTGCATCATTAGCTCTCATCTTTTTCTCCACCTTCCACAAACCTCAGACCTGCACAAAAACAGGAAGACAAAGGGGAATTGGAAAGATTGTTTTCCTGCACATTTCTTCTCTAACTATGGTTAAGGAGATCATAGTATGGTGGGTTGGTGTCTTGGATCAATATGGACTCGGCTCTTACTTTCTGAGCTGAAAGCTAAGGTGCAAGATTTCTGTCAGCACATATTTTACAGGGAATCGGTGACGGTTCTCTGCTTCTAGTTAAAGCGGGCAGCTGATAGTGGCAGCTAATGATCATTCTCATGCGGGTTTGCTAACTTCAGGTGTATTTGATAAGGCTGCTCCCATATAATTAAATGATGAACATACCGAGGATGTTTAGGTGAGGCTGATAACTATAATTGGCCGTGGTTTAAGGCAGGGGTTTTCACGGTCAAAGACAGTTGGCCTCCCTTCGGACAAAACAACATGATGCCCTATATATACCATAGCAAACCTATAGCCCAATATAATATTAATAATTATTAAACAATAATAAAATTAAACGATCAGTACTGAAATTAGAATGACAAGCAATAGGATAAAGAAACACAATAGAATACACATGAAATACTGCTTTAAGATTTTCAGGTGGATCTAGCCTAGAATTGAAGTAAAAATACTACAGTTAGTAGGATGTTGTCACTTTAAGACCTAAAGCACAGATCCGTGTTTTCCCAGACCTGTCCTCGCCCCACACTTTGAAAACACCTAGTTTGAGGTAAATCTAGTTTCATGCAATCAGATTTTTGACTTTTGGCATCAGTGTTATTTTTGTAATTTTTTATGTAATATTTTTACAGTATTCATTTTTTGATTTGGCTTTTATTTTTATATTTTCACATTTAAAGTTTTAGTAATCATTTTGCCATGTTTGTTAGTTTTCTATTTACCTTTAATTATTTATTTATTTTCAGTTTCAGTAATTGTAATATTTATACTTCAAAGTTTTTCATTATTATTATTTTTTTCAATTATGGATATTTATTAATTGATTAGTCAGGATTTATTTATCTATTTATTAATTTTATTTACATGTTTTGTTGGCTATTTTCAAATTAATTAAATTCCAAAGGTTTATGATTGACATTTTTAACATTTAAAGAGTAGCTAGTCTGGTTATGTTTTAACAATCCCAATTCCAATCTGGAACAGATTCCAATCTGTTTGACAACTGTCAGTCACCTGGCAGCTGTCCATCTGCACCATTCAACCTACAAATCGGCTGAACTATTGACATTACCAGGGATAACGTGTGTGACCCCAGCCACAAAGAACCGTGACATTTAGCTCTGCAGGATAGCAGGAGGTCCTACTGTATGCATTCAGCTTGTGCTTTAGTAGCTGAGTGTGTCTCTATGTGTGTGCATCTATGTGCATGTGCATGCATGTATGCGTGTGTGTGTGTTCTTGTATATAGTTTATGAGGACAAAAACCTTTACGAGGACACTTCCTTCCAAATGGCTTTAAAACAGAATTAAAAAAATTCTGTAATGGTTAGGGTTGTGTACAGTATAAAAAACATATTTGTGTGTCTGTGTGCATGCGTGCGTGCGTGTGCAGTATACAGTGGGGCAAAAAAGTATTTAGTCAGCCACCAATTGTGCAAGTTCTCCCACTTAAAAAGTTGAGAGAGGCCTACAATTTTTATCATAGGTCCACTTCAACTTTGAGAGACAGAATGAGAAAAAAAATCTGATAATCACATCTGTGATGCTCAGTGATTGCCCCAAAACATCACTGCTCTAGAGGAGATCTACATGGAGGAATGGGCCAAACTACCAGTAACAGTGTGTAAAAACCAGAAAACGTTTGACCTCTGTCATTGCCAACAAAGGGTATATAACAAAGTATTGTGATGAACTTTTGTTATTGACCAAATACTTATTTTCCACCATAATTTGCAAATAAATTCTTAAAAAATAAAAATCTCATTCTGTCTCTCATAGTTTAAGTGTACCTATGATGAAAATTACAGGCCTCTCTCATCTTTTCAAGCGGGAGTACTTGCGCAATTTGTGGCTTTTTTGCCCCACTGTATGTGTGCAATACATTTTTGCACCAGATGATGCAGTTACATCACCTACTGTACCAGCATGGAGTTTACACTTCATGGAGTTTTAAACCCTAAGCAAGCAAAATCCTGAACTATTAGTGATTTCCCCAAAATTGTAGTTTTTCCTCAACATTTACACACCCTCATGTTTTCTTTCCAGTGACACATTAAATGTGCCACTAAAAGTGTAGAGTGCAAAGATGCCATATTTTATTGAACCTAAGCTTAAATCAAATTTTAAGAGCTTCAGTGGAAAAGAATATTTTAGTATAGATATAAAGCTAGTGCTGATTTGAATTCTGATGTTTTCCCTACAGCTATTTAATAACCTCAAAAATCTTGGAACCAGTCATAGGACTACTTTTATGTGCTTTTTGGGGCACTTTCTTTGGATGGAAAACAGAAGCTCAGCCATTTGGCTTAACATTTTAATTTTGTGTTTGGAATAAATAAATAAAATAATGCTAGGTTGGAAAAACTGTATGAAAAATGTACATCAATGATGCGTGATACCCTTATGCAGATTTGTAGTATGCTAATTATAGTTTTGTAGAACTGCTGATTTGTGTGTTCGTAGCACTTGTACGTTGTAACATCATAAAACCGCTCATGACCGTGAGTAAAGACCACCACCTTCTCTATGTGAGTGCGTTTAGCTCATTCAGACTCAGCTGTGTGTGTGTGTGTCAGGGCTCCAGAGGTTAGCAGCAGGTAGTGAGCGTGTGTACTGAAGTGAAGTATCCCTGGATCTGGAGCCGCCCACCCTGGACACACTCCGCTGGTCCTGCCCTTCCAGTTCCTGCCCTTGTCCCAGCCCTGCCCGCCTCACACGGCGACTGCAGAACGCTGATAACACACACCTACAGCTACGTGCTTCAGCCGCTCACACAAAGATACTCACAGATACACACACGCCGCTAACCATGCGCAACTGTTCCTCCCACGAACGCATGAGAGCGGACACAAATGCGCACGCAGAAACTCAAACACATCTTTCTGTGCCCACACACCTCCTTTTGTCCATACGTTCTTTTTTTCTCCTTTTTTCTTCTCTTTTCATTCCCCAAAGCAACCTTCTACTCGTCTCCTTTTTAGTGGGCTGGACAAAAGACACATGTGAGGCGGCACACAATCCCATAAATTCATTCTTCCCTCTTGTCGTTTCCCACCCCCCATCAACAATCTTCACCGTTAAACTCTTGAGAGAGAAAGAGAGACGAATCCAGACACGGCGCTCTCTCCCGGAGGAGACGGTGTCTCTGGCATGCCGTAAGGTGCATATTGTGATATAGTGAGTCCATTCAGTCAGTCGATTGCTTTTAGTGGTGGTCTGGCTGGGCTGGAGGAATTGAAAAGGACGGTGGTCTGCTTTTCATTAGGCCTCGCCCCAGACCGGAGTGTCTGGAGGGACTCACAGGAGGGGACGCTGGTCGAGTTCGCTTGACAAGACGATCCCGCAGCGGGTTCTGGGAGAATGGTGGTGGTGGTGGGGGTGAGTGGAGCAGTGAGGTTATTCACGCTGTTGTCGAGAGCAGGCACCTGGTCTGGCGGACAGGTGGCCTTTCATACTTCTTTTGTTCTTGCTTGTTTTCACATGGTCACAATTTATCACACTCGCCTGTGAAAGAATTGGAATATTGGAATATGTTCTCTGTGCATTAATCAAGCACATTTTCTGTAGTTTTTTTATTTTTATAGATGGCATAAGGAACGCTGGTTCTGTTGAACAAACCAACAGCATTTAAATCTATTCATAATGCTTTACATTCCGTTTCAAATTATATAATTATTAATTTTTTCTCGAAATGAATGCTTTTATTTTAATTCAAAGAATATTGAAAACACACACACACACACACACACACACACAGGGACACAGCAGACAGGTATACATGTTACAACATTACTATTTGTAAAGTTTCTTCTGCTCATCAAACCTGCATTTATTTGATTAAAAAATACAGATTTCTTTTAACATTGTGACAGGTGAGGTGAATAAAACGTATTATTTCTTCATCACAGCACCTGTTAGTAGGTGGGATATGTTAGGCAGCAAGTGAACATTTTGTCCTTTGAATGAAGGCTGGACCGTGTGGTCGGATCAAACAGACGAGCTACTGTAGCTCAAATTGCTCAAGATGCTGGTTCTGATAGAAAGGTGTCAGAATACACAGTGCATCACAGTTTGTTGCATATGGGGCTGCATAGCCACAGTCCAGTCAGGGTGCCAATGCTGACCTCTGGCCACCACCGAAAGCACCAACAGCAGGCATGTGAGCATCAGAACTGGACCACGGAGCAATGGAAGAAGGTGGCCTGGTCTGATGAATCACGTTTTCTTTTACATCATGTGGATGGCCAGGTGTGTGTGTGTGTGTCATTTACCTGGGGAACACATGGCACCAGGATATACTATGGGAATAAGGCAAGCCAGTGGAGGCAGTGTGATGCTTTGGAAATGTTCTGCTTGGAAACCTTGGGTCCTGCCATCCATTTGGATTTTACTTTGACACGTACCACCTACCTAAACATTGTTGCAGAGCATGTGCACTCTTTCATGGAAACGGTATTCCCTGGTGGCTGTGCCCTTTTTCAGCAGGATAATGTGTCCTGCCACACAGCAATGGTTAAGGAATGGGTTGAGGAGCACAACAACTAGTTTGAGGTGTCGACTTGGTCTCCAAATTCCCCAGATTTCAATCCAATCGAGCATTTGTGGGATCCGACGATCCATGGAGGCCCCACCTTGCAACTTAAAGGATTTGCTGCTAACATCATGCTAACAACATGTGTATATATATATATATATATATATATATATATATATATATATATATATATATATATATATATATATATATATATATATATATATATATATATATATATATGTATGTATGTATGTATGTATACATACATACATACATACATATATATATATATACATTTTTCGTAGTGTTAGTATAAGGAGATATATTAATACTGTATAAAAACCATTAAATCTATGAAGAGTCCCCAAAGCAGGTGCACTGTGCCAGATCTCCTACACTGTTTACGCTGCAGCTCCTGCGCATGCGCCATGGTGCTCACGTGAACAGCGTTGGCTGCCGTAGTTATTTAGAGCACTGCACTATTTACAACGGAAATAGCGTAGGAGACTGACACATAGACCGAAATGATTGAATAAAGTCATTATTTTTGTTTGTGCACAAAAAATATTCTCATCGCTTCATTAAATAAAGGTTGGATCACTGGACTATTTTAACAATGCTTTTACTGCCTTTCTGGACCTTGAAAGTGTTAGTTAAATTGCTGTCTCCTAAATTGCTGGGAGTAAAAGCTCTCGGATTTTATCAAGAATATCTTAATTTGTGTTCCAAAGATGACGAAGGTCTTACAGGTTTAAAATGACATAAGGTTAATATATGACAGAATTTTCAATTTTGTGTGAACCATCCCTTTAACTGTATACAAACAGTAGAAGTCTATACAGTGGCCCCATTTACAGTAGCTCTCTAAATAAATGCGCGCGCGCGTGTGAGAGAGAGAGAGATCTTCCACCCAAACGCTGTTATTCCTTGAGCTTTAACCCAGGGACACACAGCTAATGAATGTTTTAGGACATCATCATAAACTGTAAGCATGTTAAGCCTGTCTCTGTTTAACTAGATTAGGTTTAAATAAATGACTCGCCTCACTTTCATGCTGGACTGCGTTTTGACGTGAGGGCCTGTCACACACAATAAAGTTTAGGCTGGTCCACAGAGCTGGGGTTAAATATTAGGGATTATCTGACAGGCAACAATGACATCCCACCACGAGTCGCCCGCCGGTTCCCATGGCAACCCTGCCGAGAGCAGTGGGTTTTAGCTAGCTGTCACTTATTATTTTGACTATGAATTGGAGACATTAAACTTTTGTCATTGAACAGCACTAGAAGAAATTTCCCCAATGACCAAAGAGGTGTGTGTGTGTGTGTGTGTGTGTGTGTGTGTGTGTGTGTGTGTGTGTGTGTGTGTGTGTGTGTGTGTGTGTGTGTGTGTGTGTGTGTGTGTGTGTGTGTGTGTGTGTGTGTGTGTGTGTGTGTGTGTGTGTGTGTGTGTGTGTGTGTGCAGGATCGCTTGGAGTATATTGGAGAGGCCACTTGAAAAGGCAGTAACCTTTGCTAAGGGCACGGGTGTCAGATCCTGCCTTCCCATGGCTCCCCATTGTGAGAGCATCAAGCTGCCACCCTCTGATTTGAAACCTTCCTCTCTATTGCACAAAGGACATCTATACCGCTATCCATCCGCCATCCTTCTCTTTTCAACCACAATCTTGCTTTTCGCACAAGACTCTCTTCCTTTCAGGGACAGGATCAATAGCTGGTTTTGTCTCCTTCGGTTCTATGTCAGAGCTGTCTTTAAATGAGATTCTAAGCAGTGCCTCTGTCAAGACATCTCTTCCTGTATTGCTCGTTTGCTGGCCAAAATCACGTTTCCTATGACAACATCGTGTTTCCTATGACACCTCTGTAAACTTCATTGTATCCTGTGGTTGAATCTGACAGGATCCCCAATCAACGTTTCTGTTTTTCCAGGGATCGGCATTAGTTTAAAGGCCTCAGGTCACGTGTGCAAGCTCAAAATGGGTTTTGAAAGTGGAGTTTTATTCCGATGGAACTTTCATTGTACTTTTATAGATGCTTTTGAAAGCAGAGGGCTTTAGTTCTGCAACATAAGAACATTAATGCTTCTGATCGCCGTGTTTAAATGTGCATTTGGTCTGTGTTTATAGAAAGCCGCAGACCTGTGGGTCTTATAATGGACATTGTGATTTAATCACAGGGTTTCATTCCTGTTCATGCTATTAGAGGCTGTGGCTGTTACCACAGGATTGATCAGTCTTTGTTGTAGTGATGTTTTTCTAATTCATGGGAAAACAGTGCTACATGCAAATAGTAAAATGCAACTAATCATGTGTAAACATGCATGCTTACATTGCAAAATAAATAGGCATGTTTTGTCGGTGACATCCAATCAAACTCTACTAAACTGCAGTAAATACAGATTTCACTTGCATTAGAATAAACATGTACCACAATGTGCTTTGAACTGTAAATCTTTGACTCACAGTTCACTATTTTTCAGGTTGATGGAAAAATATATTTTTGCCAATTCGGAACATATTCAGACCAACAGCATGACTGTGAGATATTGCTTTAATACTACAGTGCAATATATAAAAGAAAAATGCGAACTGGGCTCAATTTCTCCTATTTTTCTTTGTGTACATGTTGGGTTTTGGTCTTCAGTGTTTGATGAAATGACTCTTTCATCTGATTGGTCAAAGCACACCATCGACTGTAGATCAGTCTACAGCAATGACAGTGTGTTAACATTTTAATAAAATATCGTCCACTTATTGTTAACTACGCATAACATTGAAGCTAATGCCCAGCAACGTATTCTGCGTTTAAATTAAATGCATAGTGAACAATGAAATGTGATTCACGATAAAATTTTATTAAAGTGTAAATACATTAGCAGTGATATACCACTCTTATTTGACTGAGAGAATGTTATCACCAGACCAAGCTCAAATTGAAATTGAACATTGGTCTGGGGAGTCTGCTCTGTATTTCCTACTACACAAGAGGCGATCAACTTGAATGTCTCTGTATGCAATTGGATAGTCCTTCAACCGATCAGACCACAAGAGGCATGATCAACAGGCAACAACCCATCATTTCTCTATCTGTATTCGTGTTAAACCCGCCAATAGCATGCCAGGTGGATAAGCCAGTCTGCGGTTGATTCCCGCAAAAGTGTAACAGAAGCAGTAGAAATGAATACAGAGTTGCCGGGCGAAATCAAATCACCGGCCGATCAGGCTGGGTTTACCCAGTCTAGGAAAAAGGGAGGCTAATATAGGTTAATATTGATACATGCATTGACTATCCATTATGGCATGTATCTCACTAATAAAAAGGAATTTGTCGCCAACAACTGGTGTAACTACTTTATTTAACCTGCAGAATGTTTCAAAAATTCTCATCACCAATGCAATATATGATTTTTACAAATTTACTCGTCATCACAAATAATTAAACATTAATGAATATGAATTGAAAGGACTTTAAAATGATCCATTAAGAAAACCTGAATCATTACACCCCTAAAGTTCACTTTAATATTGATTAAAAAAAACAATTTCGTTTACATTTTAGTTTTTAGTTTTTTATAGTTTTTTTGAATGTAGAAGTATTTTATTGAATTGTCAAAGTAAAATGTATCATTGAGAACCACTAAAACATTAGTTCAACTAATAATGCCTTTGGTTACAACTCTTCTGCAGACCCAATTGAAGATACACCATCAAAACATTTAATATTCTAATGAGCGATTTAAGCACCTGACAAAAGCAAGCAGACTGATAGATGAACAGACGGACAGATAACGCTGAACAGAGGAACCATTAGAGATGTGACGGAGTGGTCAGTCCGTGCAGGGGGCTGAGGAATTACTTTGTCTGCGTCGCAAATCAAGATCAGATAGCCCACAGCACTAATTAAAAATCCCATCCTCCTCCTCCACAACTACCCCCTCTGATCACAGCGAGTCAAGGAAGTTTGATTCTTAGTGGATTGACAGAATCTCTCTCTCTCTCTCTCTCTCTCTCTCTCTCTCTCTCTCTCTCTCTCTCTCTCTCTCTCTCTCTCTCTCTCTCTCTCTCTCTCTCTCTCTCTCTCTCTCTCTCTCTCTCTCTCTCTCTCTCTTTCTGAATTGATCTTAATCAATGCTATCTGGAATGGCTGATAGCACTTTCCTGCCCTTCTCCTGCCTGAAAGTCAAAATGTTGTGTAATTCAATTTACTAGAAAAAAGCCTCTTCTCTCCCTCACGGACTCACCCCCTCTCACACATACACTCACAAAAAAAGAGAGAAAAGAAAAGAAAGAGATGTTGGAAAGAAAATTGAAAGAAAGATTGAGTTATTTTTCACCACAGATTGATATTAAAGTAGCTGGTCTGAGGCACATCAGCCCTTCATGGCCTTATATATGTGTGTGTTTGTGTGTGCTTGTGTCCGTCAGTGTGAGTTCTTATACTCATTAATGCAAACCTCTGTGATCCCTGACCAATGAAAGTGTTTACTGTCAGAGGAACTGGAAAGGAACATGCTTCTTTCTTTAAATCTTCTAGATAAGTGAAGCCTTGACATTGAAGTGCTATTTTAAGTCCAAACTGTGTGTGTGTGTGTGTGTGTGTGTGTGTGTGTGTGTGTGTGTTTGCGCATGTCAATCTTATACCGCTTGATTTGCATCTGCATTAAGAAATTAACAATTAAACTAATGGAATGGCGAAGGAGTGGATGATGACCCGCGTTTCCACAGCACCGACCCTTTCTCTGTCGCTACGTTCATCCCAATTATAGTACCTAATTATCCTGCAGGAGAAGCCCTTGTTTGTTTTGACGAGCCGCTGTTTACCTTTTCAAAACTTTTCCTCTCATTCCTTCCTAATAGTCCCAGGCTTGGTCTTTCCTTCTTTCTCTCTCAGCTCATTAAACCCGAACAATTACATTCCTACAGAAAAGCTCGCAGCACACATCCTTTAATGAAAGCAGTCAGGAGAGAAGGGGGGAATAGAGAGACGGTGAGAGAGAGATGAAGCCGGAGTTAAAAGTTATTATCACATCTGCTGATTTCACCAGTCTGCTTCATATAGCTCTTTGTCAGGAAGCTTCACAGCGTTGGTTGCTTGAGTGTGAAAACAAGTTTAGACGTGTATGTGGGGGAGTTTCTCAATCGTCCTTAAATTAAACTGCCAATTTCCTCAGCTAATAGTATGGTGTCAAATTTTCTCAAACACTCTGGTAACAACCACAGGCAAAAACAATCCCGCCAAATTGAACCGGGGTGCTTTTATTTTCATGGTTTGCACTGAGTGAAGAAATGCCATTTTACGACGTTTAAGGGTTGCGGCTCTTTTTTCAGTGAACGGAAAGGCTTCATTCATTTCAAATCAAGCATTGGGTGCTACAAAAACAGTGTAAAGTGAAAACAGAATGCATTACTTTTGCCCCAAATTGCCTTGACAATTTTTGTAGCCCCCACCCCCCAGCCCCCTTGTGCAGCTTGATGGCGTCTATCAGGAGCCCAAATAGATGGTTTTGAACATCAGAGCCTCTTCTTGCCTGAAGGAACAGTCAGGTGGTTATTAATAAGATGAGCTGATTGCACCTCTGGAAACACAAACACACACTGGTCACTGTAACTCAAATGCCAACTACTCAGCTCATACACCCATCTCAGACCATTAGTTTGAAATGGTGAAATTAAAATTGATTCCGTTTGCATGTTTCAAAACGTACACAACCTTAAACCAAGGCACGTACACACACACACACGCACACACGCACACACGCACACACACACACACACACACACACACACACACACACACACACACACACACACACACACACACACACACACACACACACACACACACTGTACATTCGATCCCACTACATCACAAACCGCTGGCTGGTCGCCACAATGTATGTGATCTCAGGTTTATATTACATTGTGGGTACATTTGGTCCCCACAATGTAATATAAACAAGTACACACACACACACACACACACACACACACACACACACTTTACATAATATGTACATTTGTATATTCCTCTTCTTCTCTATCTTGTTCCTATAGTCTAGCTTTCTCATAAACCTGCCATTGAACCCTGTGGATATTATTAGGCCTTGTGACAAATTGTTTATGTTCCTCTATTGTAAGTTGATTCTTGCACATATTTTTTTCAAAAAATAGAACATATAGCTTTCATCAAAATAACCTGATTTATAATGATAATATCATTAATTTATATTAATAATAATGAGTATAATTTGCTCTTCCTCTGAAACAACATACCATTTCCTCTAGCATCACGAGCCCTCTTTTATCAACCACGTGTAATATACAGCAGTCAGTTTATATTGTATTTGACATGTTGAAAACAAGACTGTAAGGGATAAATGCACTGGTTTTATTTTCATAAAGCACTTTTTTTTTTTTTTTCTGGGAAAGGTGTATTTTGTTTTGTATTTTTGAACAATTGATGCAAAAAGATATACAACAGCGCAAATCACTGAACAGACTATACAGCTGTCACTCACAGCCTTACTTTCAATCCCATCAAATTAAATATGTTTTCTAAATATGCCATCTACCCTGACTAAAGCTAGCTACAGTATTCTGTTCTGATATGTAACACCCACTTTTCATGATCAAATCAATTCCTGTTAGATAGGGGCCATTAGGTCTTTTCTCACCAAACCTGCATTTTCAGGGAACATGCTTGAAAAAAAATGAAACGGTGAACTCTGAACATAATCATTCTGAATAATGTGTTTTTTTTTGTTTTGTTTTTGCTTGAATACAAAAAGAAAATGTAGCTTTTTTATACAATTATCCAACATTTTGGGAGGGAAGTAATTAAAATATGGCATCAAACACTTTTCTGAATAATTTATTTGTGATTATTTTAGATATCCATGTTGTTAAGTCCGAGCTCATTTGAACACATTTTGCAAGGGTGGGATTTCTGTTTGTAGTTCAGTAGCTCTGTTGCATTAGTTTGGCGAGTTTTAGTTTTAACCACTTTCAATGGAGATCATATTAATGCGATAATTAAATGCAGTTATCCCTCATTTTACAATAAACAGTCACCAGTGTTATGCTATTTTGAAATGCAGAAAAAATTTGTACTCACACACAAAAACTCATATTAACTGCTATACTCTAAATGTGTGCTTGGCATCCAAATCATCACTTCTATGCATTCATATTGACAAGGTATGATTTTTTTTCACGTTAAGAATCCACTATAACAGCCCGTACTATGTGTTTATGTATACATTATACTTTTGGTATGCACAGTACTTTTCTCGGTATGCTCCTGTCTCCCATAAGTGTGCTATTTCTGTCTTTGACTAAGACAAGGTGACAAATCACAGTCAAGGCTCAGATCTCTGTGAAAGCTCAGCCAGTAAAAGAGCCATAAAAGAACACTGTCCATAATACTCCAACAGTTAATGCTTTACGTCCACTTGTACACTTTTATTATCACCTCTGTTCATCATTCTTAATGTTGCTTCTCCTTTCTTTTTTCTTTCTTTCCTTTTTCTCGCTGTTCTGGTTGAGGGATTCTGCAGTAAAGATTGGGGATGTTTTGGTGGGAGCTGCATAGTCAATTGCAGGTTGAATGGGAGTGAAAGCGCAGTATAGTGCAGGACTGTCAGTAATTAGCTTCATAATCACCCGGGTCATTTAAGAGCTGCGGACGGTTATGCACGACTCTGCCACTGCAAGGACACACACAGACACGCACGCTGCAGTGCCATTAACACTCCTCCTCTCCTCTCTTTGTAACCTTGCTCTCTAAACCCCCTGTGACTGAGGGGATTCCTCTTGTTAGTAACAGTGCCTGGTTAAGGGGCTATGTCTCACAAAGCAAATTAGCTGTTTAAGGATTTATGCCCATCACCACTAGACTTATGCAAAATGAAGCAGTAGGACGGATAATCATGCAAGCCAATAATCATAAAGCCAATGACCCTTTCTTCTGAGTATGTTATGGGACTGACTGGGAAAGATAATATCAACTCCAGGAATCTGCTTACACATGTCTATTATCTAAAGAGATTCTGGGGTCTCAGATCTCTTGCCATTTGTTCATTACATTATGCATTATAGGAGAAGATCAAGAGCTGTTAACTTTGGCAAACAGGTACTTTTTTCCAACCCAGACCTGTTTCTGTCTGCGTTTCCATGGCCTAAACTAAAGTAACGAAGATTAGTCTGGTAACGTTGGACTGCGCACCACTTTCCAGTTCCCGCTGGATTTCCTCCTCCCCATATAAGCTTAATAAAGCCTGAGCCTCATTGTTGGTCCATCGGTAATATTTTTTAAACTCCATTGTTGATTAGAATAGCTAAAAACTCTTACTGCACGCATCGCAACAGACTTTTAAAAATGGGGGTTGAAATAAAATGCTCCGTGGAGTCAGTCAACTAATCAAAATTCGGCGTGAACTCAGTCAAAACCAATAAGCATGTCACAACCCCAAAAGTGCCCACTCTATTTATAGTACTTGGTGTTGTATCTTTTATTTCCATCTTTGTCAGTCACTATTGAAAAATACATTTAACCCCAACAAGTTTTATCCTTGTTAAATAAAGGGATTTTTTACACGGCTCTGTGAAATACTTGATTCTGATTGGTCAATCGCACATTCCAGCGGTATTTTATTCTCAGATAAAAACCGGCAAAGTTTTGAATAACACACCGCTCATCCGGGTACTACGAGTTATCTTGACCGGTACTACTTATTTGCTTAACGTGTCACTCCACTGTCGCTGACTGTCTGGTGCCATCGTGTGACTGAAACACTTAAAGGGTTACTTCATCGATTAGCATATGTCTTTGTATCAGTAGAAACCCTGGAGTATATTCAAATGATTGTGCTTTCCCCCCTCATATCCCCCTGAGACAAGAGATTTATGCATTTTATTTCTGGAAAAATTCCTCCTATGATGGAAATTGATGATATTTGCATCATAGGAGGAATGTTTGGCATAAGGCTAAAGACTACAGCCAGCAGAGGGAGCCATTTCCACATGTTTTGAACCCGCGCATGGGGGGTGGGAGATCACACTCACAGCTCAGCTGGCAGCTACAGGCACTCATTTAAACGCAGCTATGGTGAGCAATGTAAGTCTT
This sequence comes from Pseudorasbora parva, assembly GCF_024679245.1. Taxonomy (NCBI): domain Eukaryota; kingdom Metazoa; phylum Chordata; class Actinopteri; order Cypriniformes; family Gobionidae; genus Pseudorasbora; species Pseudorasbora parva. Next base: position 35,024,774 of record NC_090184.1, read on the forward strand.
TTAACTTCTCAAATTAATTTCTATGAAAGTTAAGCTTGCAAAGGCATGAACTGAAACACGCCAGACTGAACTCGCCTTGTGAATGTATGCCGCGAGTGTAGTCGCAATTACCTCAGCTCTCATCACAAGAGCTCATTCAGCTCATTTATCTCACTCCTGCAGTTAGTGCTCAGTGCTGTGATACTCGTGCGGTGACTTACTCATTATATTTAAAAGACACGTTCAGTTTTTAATTGTAGTGTCTTCAACTCAGTCACAGTAATCCAGTAGGTGGCTTTGGGAATGGCCTCACAGGGCAGCGAAGCATTCTGGGAATTGTAGTCTTTCATCCCCATTCGACAAAAATACATTTTCTGTCTTTTCTCAGTCTAGAAGGCACCAAATTCAGAAGTAATTTCACGTTTCTACTACATTGATGACAGATTCATCTTCCCAGCGCTGAAGTACCCCTTTAACCAACACAGGTTACAATGGAAGAAGACTTCAAGGTGTTTTACTCATGATTTACTCACCCTCGAGTCTTCCTAGGTGTATATGTTATGGTGTAGATAAAGCCCCGGCTAATCCAAGCTTTTTAATGGCAGTGGTTGTAGCTCTGCTTTTGAAGTCCATAAAAAATGCATCTATCCATCAAATAACATGCTCCACACGGCTCCAGTGGATTAATAAAGGCCTTCAGAAGCGAATAGATGAGTTTGTGTCAGAAAAATATCCATATTTAAAACTTTATAAAGTAAAGTTTTGGCTGATTACATTCCATATTCAATTTATGGGAAAATTGAAAAAACTTGCGCATCTTGAATTGGCACTTTAAACACTTTTTCCACGGAAGGCAAAATGCTGGAACTTTACTTTATAAAAAGTTTTAATATGGATATTTTTCTTACACAAACTCATTGATTCACTTTAGAAGTCTTTATTAACCCCCCAGAGCCGCGTGGAGCACGTTATTTGACGGACAGATGCATTTTTATGGACTTAATAAACAGATACAACTACTGCTATTATAAAGCTTGGATTAGCAGAAATATAACTCAGATTTTATTTGTCTAAAAGAAGAATGTCATATATACCTAGGATGACTTGAGGGTGAGTGAATCATAGGATAATGTTCATTTTTGGGTGAACTATCCCATTCAGCATTAATTTCAACATATATGGTAAAAACAAATCTTTTCAGCAACAGATCAAGGCTTAAAGCAGTTTGGAACTGTTTTTCTTTGTGGAAGCTTTGGGTAAGAGCCAAGGTTATTTTCGTAAACGAAAACTGAAACTAAGACTAAAACTATTGGTCAAAAAACATTTTCGTAAACTGAAATAAAATTAAAAAATCTGAATAAATAAAAAACTAAAACTAAACGAAACTAACAACTCTTACTAAAAAACTAACTGAAATAAAATAATAATTAGCAAAAATAAATATTCGTTTTCGTTATTAATAAGCTCTCTTTAATGCGGTGGAAAATCTGACTGTGGCGGTTGAGGGAGTGTCTGTATATATGCGCTACTGCTCGTGAAGTGATCTGAGTGACGGACACGTGCAGACAGGCAACACATCGCTAAACGGCAGTTCAGAAAGAATCAAATGCGTCCGTGGCAGTGAAATGGGAAATAACACAAGGTAATGAGATGCACGTTGAACTTCTTTTAACTTAAGCTCACTGTTTTAGAATGCAGTTTCTTACGCGACGAGAGACGCAGGCGCAAAAGTCAGCAACTAGTAGCAAGTACTAGCCTACTGTACGTTTGAGATTTCATGTTTGCATAATATTGACAGGCTCAGGTGTTATCATAATCATTTACATTATATTATATTATTATCTGTGTGGAGACATTTCCCCACAAAGTAGGGAATACCAGGATACACACACACACACACACGTTTGTTTCACTATATAAGTGAGGACATTGCATAGACTTCCATTGATTTTATATCAGGTTAATGATATTTTATATCCCCTAACCCAATCCCTATCCCTAAACCTCCCAATCCCAAGAACGTGCAAAACAATAGATTTAAATAAAAACATGTTTTGGCCAATTTATAAGTCTTTTTAACTAGTGAGGACCAGTCAAATGTCCTTATTAGTCAGTTATCATAATATTTTACTAGATAAGTGAAGACATTGGCCCCCTTTACAATTATAGCACAACACACACACACACACACACACACACACACACACACACACACACACACACACACACACACACACACACACACACATAGAGCACAACAGTGTGTTTGGCTGTATTCAGATGACTTTAGCTGTGGTCTTACGCTGCTAGCCTACATTGTACTACTGAAGTAATAAAAATAAGCTTTTAATTGTTTAACAATATTTCATCTTTGTCATGAATGAGTTTGTCTGAAATTTATAATTTTTACTTTTATATTTTACTTTGTATTTATTTTGTTCTTTAAGATAGGCTAATACTCAGAGGATCTATGTCAAAAATATCAAATATAATTTTTTAATATCAAAATATAATTTATTTCATTTTTAATCTCCAGATCGTTGTTTGTATAGGTCATAGTTTGACTCAAGCTTTTTTGCTCAAAGGTGAAGACCCAGCTTTATGCATGTTTTGTAAGACCGTCCTGGGTTTAAACAATAATGCTCGTTTATCAAGTTATTTCACTTAAGGATGTTTAGTAAGATTAAACTCTAATCTGTGCAAACATTAAACTTTGCTGAAATTAAAAACCTTGATTTGGTCTCTACACTTCATTATGGTAACTCTGCTAAACTATAATTACTAAAACTAAAACTGAAACTAAATAAATAAAAACTAAATAGAAATGTATTTGCAAAATAAAAACTAAACTAAAACTAGCAAAACCATTTGTAAAACTAACTAAAACTAAACTGAAATTTGTAGCAAAATTGAAAACGATAATAAAATAAAAACTAATTTAAAAAAGCAAAACTATAATAACCTTGGTAAGAGCTAATAAAATATTTAAACTCAAGACAATATTTTGTGTCTAATTTACTTGAGACAATTAGCCGAGTAATAAGCGGGATAATGCACACCCAGCCGGTTTTTTTCGCAGAATAAACCCCTTCAGAGTGACGCAAGATCACTTTTTCGGGGTTTATTCTGTGAAAACAACCGGCTGGATGTGCATTATCCCTTACTTAACTAACTTGTTCATTCAACCAGTGGCATGGGTTAGAGGCTGGGGCCACTCATATAAGCTCATATATGTATGAAGGATCTATGTATGAATGTATGAAGGATCTATGTATGAAGGATCCCAATGATGGTCTACCATTTGTGACAGGCACCTCTGTCCTTCTAATATGATTTGTCCAGCTATTGATACTCCTGAGCTCTCCCCCCTCCCAATCTCCGCACTAACACAATTAGCATCTCTTCAATAATGTTCAGCATTTCATTTTTCGGCTTTAATTAACAAATTCAATTTGCTCAAACCGCTGTGAAAACAAATTAAAAAGCATGCAGAATTAAGGCGCACAGCTCTCTGGATGCAGCTAAGGTGATTACAGATGCGTCAAATTATGGCTTTCTTGTTGGATTTGTGCGGGGAGGGGGAGGCGAGGCGCTGTGTATGTTGTGTGTCTGCATACATGTAAAGTGAGATCACTGGAAAGGGCTGGTGCGGGGGGAATTCAAGCGGTGTCTTTTACAGCTGATCATTATATCACTGTTTTCTCAGTAGTACTTATCTTTAGACACTCTAAAAAGCTAATTTTCACTCTTTTCAGACTTCGATAGAAATCTCCATTGGTGTGAATCTGTCTCTTCCAAGGTTGCAAAACTTCTATTGCATTCTATGGCTCTTGCTCTCTTTCTCTAACACTCTGATTACACTTTCACATTCATAGCATATTGTTGAACCATTTAAATTGAGAAACTACTGTGCACATATGCCAGTACTGTACTTTGTTAATGGTGTGGGTGGGCTTTGTTTTTGTTTTTTTAAAGCGTTTTTTTATTGAAAGCTTTACTTGAAAGGATCCGTGATCATAGATCTATTGTTGTCGTACTGTAACACTTTTTATCAGTAGGCAGAATGAGGTGTGGTTTCCCTCGGCATTAGGCCTTAAATGTGTGAAGGATCAAATGAAGTGCTACTGAAAGAAGCTTCAGGAAGCACGTGAAATTTCTCAAGAGCATGAATGACTTTTTTTGTACATGGCCTTGCATTATGGAGCAATGAGTTTTTTTCTGGCTTGAAAAGTAGGCCACCTTTTAAGGATATTAACAGCATCATGTAAATGTAAAATTAAAGTGCTTTTTTTTAACAAAAAACATAATTTTACCCTTTAAGTCAATTTGCATCCTCTGAGCCCTCTTGCTTCTCACAGAAATGGCACAAAAAATTTTTTTAAGCCTTGCTGTTTTGCTTGGTATTGAGGTGCATTGACCTAAGGATGGATATGTTTCCAAGTGGACGAGTGCTCGTATTTTAACAATCGGAGCGCATGATCTAAAGCAGTGGTTTTTAGACTTTTTATACCAAGTAACACCATAATGACCAACATTAAAATGCAGTAGCATATTAGGCCTAACTATTCAGCTACAGTTCTGTAGTTCAAAAATGAGGCAGTTTATTCCTAATAAGAATATTTATTGCTTTCAGACATTTTAACATTGTAAATACACAGTTTGTAGATTAACACTGCACTGTGCTTACATACAGCTATATAAAATAATTAAATAATGATTAAATTAAACCTTATTATAATTGTACTCTAAAAGTTTAATTAAAACTGTACTTTCCTTAAATGTAATATATATATATATATATATATATATATATATATATATATATATATATATATATATATATATATATATATATATATATATATATATATATATATATACACTGTAAAAAAATTGTGGTGTTTTTTGTTGGTTTAACTTAAAAAAGTAAGTAACCTGGTTTCCTTAAAATTTTGAGTTTATTGAAATTAAAAATTTGAGTTGATACAATGAAGGAAATTAGTTTAATAAATAGAAACTCAAAATATTTTTGAATCTGAACCACATAAAAAATATGAAAAATCATGGAAATAGCACTATTTGGCATGTTTCACTGCATCATCAGAAATAACACACATAATTACCCAATATGCTTACAAAATCTTTTAATAATATTTTAATAAAGGTTGTCGAATCTCAAAAAATGTTCATTGTATTAACTCAAAATTTTAATTTAAATGAACTCAAAATTTTAAGGCAACCAGGTAACTTTTTTTCTAAATCATTTTTTACAGTGTATATATATTTAAAATTGTATTGCTTTAAAGGTGCACTATGCAACTTTTGCGTCCACTAGAGGGTGCCTATTCAAAATAAAGGCGTAGTTTGATGATGCCACGTTTGAGCACAGAATCTTGGGACAGGTGGTCTTCACCTCACAGCCAGTGAAAAAAAAAAACAGGATAGGACTCGGGATGGCAGAAATCATGTTGATGGATGCGGTTATTAACGTTACTGTAGTGTGAAGCAGAGCAGCACCGAGTGTTGAGGAGCTGAACAAGGCCGCTGGAGCGATTGTTAATGAGATGAACAACACACGCCTCATGAGCAGCAGGACTTTTATTATGACGGGACACAGTCGCCGGCACTATTTCCGCTTTTCCGGTCATGAGTATGAGGTAACGCAGCTCTGTTTATCATATTAGATACATTTGAATGTGTTGAAAATGATGTTATGCCGTTACTCTGTGCGTTCGCTCGGCGGCTGCTGTGACACTTGTTCACACTGCTAAGAGTAAAGCGCTTCTGCCAAATAAAATCTTTTCTCCTTATTGTGACGTATACTGTAGAAAATTCAGGTCTCCAATTGAACCTTTTCTTGTAACTGATCGAATCCAATTTTTCATTTGGCCAAATTGAATTTCTGTGAATTCAATTGTATCAAGTCCCAGAAATTCAATTATAAACATTTTTTTTTTTTTTAGATGTGATCAGTCACTAGAAAATGTTCAATTGGAGACATGTTTTTTTTACAGTGTATTTTGGCGTGAAACGGCTTCTGAAATTAGAAAAAAATGTAGAGCGGGGCTTGATTTCATCCTTCGGGAATTGATTGGATCGTTGGAAGTTAGGCGTTGGAATGGAGGCAGATTTGAATGACAGTTTGCACTCAGTTGTGGAGGATTACTCTCAACTGGACTCAGAAAAACTCTATCTCTTAAATAATTTATTCTTTTCTACATATGTTACTGAGCATATTTCCTCACTTTTCGTGGTTTATGCTACAGATTTAACTCATTTTAAGCCTCGTATGGCTTTATTTCTGTAAATTTCCCTTATAAGGGAGAGTCCCCTCTACACATGCTCCATTCCTAAGTGGGAGCCATCACGACAAGCTGATCGTCTGAATATATTGAGTACTTTTTACATAAAAAAGCTTTTTTTTGTCATATATTTCTCTTGTTGACTCAAGTCCTTCCTTGAAGGATATAGTGTATACCAAAAAAATACACCTAACCACCTTATTGCTACGATCAGTGACAGGTTTCTGAGAGGTGGTGCAGAAACGAGGACGAGCGTAGAGACACAACATAGAAAAACGTGTTATTAACCACCCAGAGAAATTGGATTATCAGTGAATCCCATTTGTCTCCGGTGAAAGTTTGTAAAACTATCCAGTGTAAAACACTGCAGAGGCAGGTGTTGGTGGTGATCAAGGTAGCTGTTCACAAAATTAATCAAACTCTTCTTGATATAATTTTGTTTTATAAGGTCATTTGTAATTTATTGCAACTAGGTAATATGCATCTACTTGATGAAGACATAACTAGCTAGCTGTATGGTTTAGTACCTAACAGTAGTGACAGTAATGCGCGATTGAACTGGCGAACTGATGCAAATATGCTCTAGTTATTATAGTGTAAGGCCGGAGACACACTGCAAGCGTGGTGTGAGCGTGCCGTTTCTGCTGCGTGTCAGCCGTGGGGCAACTGCCTGGCGTTTTCTCTGTCATTGCACACCAGAAGCGTGTCTGACGTGGCGCTGCTGCTGCTATTAATGTACAGGGAAGCCCTATACTTCATGTTAAATATAAATATATTGCCTATTGATAAAGCAAAGACAACGTCGGCAGTAGCTTATTGACCATACAAATGGTATTGATGGCAAAATAGGCTACAGAATATTTCGTTGTGTATTGACAGATTTAATATTTCAAAATCAATAATTATGTTGTTTTTTATTATTACAATTAGGCCTATATCTGCATTTATGTTAACCTACAGACTTTCAAACATGAAAATGTCATTTATTAATATGTATTCGTGTCAAAATGGCATATAAACATCTTTTCCTATTCTATTTTGTCAAGAAACGCTTCCAACACGCTCGCGTGTCGCGTCAAAAATAGGCGTCTCTTCTATTTGAAGCATGCACGCGTTTTCCGCACGGCTCGGACCGTGCGTGAGCGAGCCGCGCGTGTGACGCGGGCAGTATGCAAGCTCTAACCGGTTAACATGGGAGCCGAAATAAAAATGGACACGCCACGCAGCCGAGACGCTCACGGCACGCTTGCAGTGTGTCCCCGGCCTAAGGAGAAGGGCCAGGCTCAGTGGCTCCAGTGCGTCATCGAGTCATTCACAGTCTTCATAACATGTTTAACACTTATAATGTGTTTAGAAACACATTTTTCACTTTAATTTAGTGATTCCACTGCGTACCACCTGAGTACCACGCTTTGAGACCCACTGGTTTAAAGCGCACAGTGCAAGTGCACTTAAGACATGTCCGCTTTTGTTAGTTTAAGGACGGGAAAAACGGTCTACATGCCCAGTGCATGGTCTAAAAGGATTGTCCCTAGCCTCTTAATGAGCCATGTTTTAGGCGTGACATACAATAAACCAATCAGAGTCTCATCTCCCATTCCCTTTAAAAAAGCCAGTTGCGTTCGCGAATTTGCGAGCTCAGAATTTGCGAGCGGAAAGACTGAATGCTTCTCCAGAGAGGAATACTTTTGTTTTTTATATTTTAAAATGTATTTGTGCTGCTGTGTGTGTAAGCAGAGTGTACATGTGTTGTGTATCCGTCTATATCTAAAAAAAAATGTTGTGCCTAAAATAGCAACGCGTCAACAATGTGCCTGAACACACCTTGTTTTCAGACCTGTTAACCCATGGGCGAACAGATGGACGTGAGGGCATTTGCTATTTAAACAACATGGCCAACATGGCAACTGAAACTAGCTAAAAACACGTCGCATTGCACTGGATGTATGATAGGGCCCTATGTTTCAAATAACTAATAGCTAACCAAATCACAGTACATCTGTGGTTAAAACTGAAATGACAAACACACGTCTGTTGAGTCATAATGTTATCTCTATCTACTAGAGCTCCTACTCAGATAAGTTATAATTCCCATGGATTATGCATTTTAATGAAATGGCATGAAGTTTTAGTATTGGCACATATATTGTAATATATAATGCATTTTCAGTGTGGTTCAAATAATGTTGAAAGTTTACTTTTTGATTCTTTAAATTTGGCTTTTGTTTTTGGTATAGATATTCTATTCTAAATAATATGTTGTAACTTTGTAAAGAAAACTTATTTTAATGAAAAACACAAATTTGAGAGAGATGTATTGAGCTCCAAGGTGTTAGCTGAGTTTACTTTCAATAATCACTATATATACTGAATGGATTTTAGTTGCAAAAAAAAAAAAAAAAAAAACCTTTTTGTTTAGTATTGATGAAAATGTTTTGTTTTGTTTTGATAGGACACACCAAAGACATCTCAGTGTTGTCAGAATGAAATATCACCTCATTTTATTCCTGTATTTATGCAATCAGTACACATATAAATCATAATATGTGTAGCCACTGAAATAGTTCTGTTTTATGACTTTATTATTATCATGGTTATCTAGAGTCCATATTCCTTTGTGTGTGTGTGTGTGTGTGTGTGTGTGTGTGTGTGTGTGTGTGTGTGTGTGTGTGTGTGTGTGTGTGTGTGTGTGTGCGTGTGCGTGTGCGTGTACATTATAATCCAGGTATTAAAAGTCTGTATCAGTCTAACAGCATCTGTTGCTCTGTCACGTTGCCTTATCAGTTTTTACCGCATTACGTTTACATGGAACATATAGGCTGTCATTTTCCATCTTATCTCTTGCAGCAGAGGACACAAAATTTTACTTTTCAGCTTCTTTTCTTTTCCGTTTCAATGCACGTTGAAGCCCCATGGTTTTGCATTATCCAGAGATACAGCAGATGTCATTCATATTGGTATTAAACATGAAATAGGTCATCCTTTTCTGCTTCGTTTAAAAGAAAACCTTATCTAATGAATGACTGACATGCCTGTGGGTTGAGAAAATCTTTTATGAAACCAAATCGGCTTCGTATATGTCCTTACAGTGTCATTAGCTGCAGTTAGCATTCCTCTAGAACACAGCACCATGTTTAACTTGCTTTACTCGGTGAGATGTTCTGAATGCCAGCGGGACAGATTGATAACTCAGACAAATCCTGTCACCATAAATCCAAAACATTTTCCGCCTTTAGTCACAGTTGTCAGGGATAATGATGTCCTACAATGCTTTCTCCTTTTCTGTGGCTTTAAAATGCCATTTAGAGAGAGAAATAGTCATTCAGACGCCCGTGAGCACTGGCCAGAGCGGCTTCTTTAATCTCCGCAACACACGGATATGTGTGATTGCCATTCAGACATCACATTTCTCCCACATTTCTCCCATTTTATTTTCTGGCATTTTTATGAATTAGCTTCTGAATGATGCATTATAATTAGTGCATTGGTTCCTCGAAGTTCTTGTAGGTTCAGTGTCTAAAGGCTAGGTCTGGAAAAGGTGTCTAATGTTAAACTAAGTCTGTTCATAAATAACCTGTATGACTTTTGTTCTTCTCTGAGAAAGAATGTCATATGGGTAAGCAAATGATGACAGAATTTTTGGATTTCTATTTTTGTGTGAACTGTCCCTTAACATCAGATTTGCCCAGTTTTCTTTCAGGTTAACTACTGTCATGACAGTTTAAAGAGAAGCTTGCTGAGCAAGTTTATTTGAGTTAGTTAAACAGTCAATGTGCTTTTAAGGAGCTACTGAATAAGTAACGCATTTGGTTTATTGATGCAGATATTTCATGTCATTTTATTTTTTTATTATTGAGAGGAATGCACACAGTATTTACATATTCATCTAAACGTTGCTCTCAGCAATGCGGGTGATGTTGGGATATTTATTAACCCTATATCACTGCAAAGATATATCAAACTTCTTTTTAGCCCTTAGTGAAGAACAAAGTCCTTGACCTTAAATCGTGTGGAGTGTGTGCACAAGTGTAAGCACAAGCAGAAGTTGCTGTCTAGAGTTCACTTAACGGCCACTGGTGTCGCTGACAAAAAAAAAAGCTACATATAGTCCCTTTAAAGGTGGGGTAAGTGTTATTTCAAAACCATTTTAGAAAAAGGACTCGAGTGGAATAACAAACTTGTAGCCAGTCAGCAGATAAGGGGCGTGTCTACTATTGATGGTGAGAAGAGCACTCGCTCTCTCTGTGCACGTCATTATTCAAAACACACGAGTCACACATGACGGATATTAGTCGAGAACTAGCCTAATATATGCTGGCTTTTGCTTGACTATGCTCGTGTGTCATGTTCGCTTGTTAGTCCATTTGCGATCGTATTGTGTCTCACTTCAGCGATGATAAAGACCCGTTCATTTCCACACCGTATGGAGCATCTAAATCTCCTCACTGTGTGCTTCAAGCATCAGCTCACAAAATTTGTCCGACTAGTAAGATACTATACTCCTAATATATGTTTGTTTACTCTTTTCATGATCTATATAACCCTTATCCAGTCATAATTGTAATATGTCGTTAGTTTTACTGTTCGTGCTCGTGTTCTATCGAGTTGTTCATGAGAACGGTTTGTGTTTTTGTGATCGCTATAACTCTGATCTTGTCATAATTGTAATATATCGTTAGCTGGACTGTCGTGCTTGTGTACTATCGAGTTGTTCATGAGAACGGTTTGTGTTTTTGTGATGGAAGGGGTGACTTTTTCATTGAATATTCGACCTGGATTAGTTACACAGATTCTGCTACAGATTCTGCTAGAGAAAAAAGGTGGGTTTGTTTTGGTGATTTGAAAAATCAACAATGGTTACCAGATAGCACTTACCCCACCTTTAAGTCTATGGGATTTTATTATGATTATTTAAAAGTGCAATATGTAGGATTTTTGCAGTAAAATATCCAAAAACCACCAGGCCAGTGTTATATATTTTGTTCAGTTGAGTTCTTACAATATTCAAAATGTTTCCAACTATTTGTAAATTGCTATTTTAACCAAGGAGCCGGCACATCTGAGCATAGCGTCTGAGGGAGTCGCCTGTCAATTGCGTCTTATCTGCGTTAACCTCGGTTTCCGGTTTTATTTTTAGCAGAAGCACTTTACTCTTAGCAGTGTGAACAAGTGTCACAGCAGCCGCTTAGCTAACGCACAGAGTAACGTCATAACATCATTTTAAACACACTTAAATGTATCTAATATGATAAACAAAGCTGTTACCTCATACTCATGACTGGAAAAACGGAGCTGGCGCCGGTAACTGTTTCCCGTCGTAATAAAAGTCCCATTGCTCGTGAGCCGTTTGTTGCGTAACAATATTTCCAGCGGCCTTGCTCAGCTCCCTCAACATACGTTCCTGCTCTGCTTTATACTACAGTAACTTTAATAATCACATTCATAAACATGATTTCTGCCAGTCCTATCCCGATTCTTTTCCACTGGCTGTGAGGTGAAGACCACATGTCCCAGGACTCTGCGCTCAAACTTGCCGTCATCAAACTACACCTTTGTTTTAAATAGGCGCCCTCTAGCAGACGGAAAAGTTACATTGTGTAGCTTTAAACGATTGATTCTTTCGAATTGATAATTGTGTTTTTTTTCTCGCTTCAAAACATGAACAAAGTAGCATCTTACAGAATCACTCAGAACAAACCAGTCACAGTAAGCTTGTACCTTTGAAGAGAGACAGTCCATCAGATGTGCACCAGGGCAGGTGTGGATGCTTTTCTCTGTTGATTTTTAAAAGATTTGTAGTAATCAGATTAGGGCATGAGTGTGGCTGTCCACGTGTCTAATTCACTGATGGGTCACCCTGAAGAAATCAATGTATGCTGCTTATAACAGACAATGGTGGACTATAAATGAAGAAAATGTCAATTAAAAATATATATTTAAGCTGACCATTTTACCCAGTTTTTGTGTCTACTATGTGTTAATATGAGCTTCTACCTGTGTAGAGCATCCAGATCACTCACTTATGAGATGCTGTCTTGATTAGGATGAGGTCTTAGAGGGTAGCGCCCTTGGTAGTAGAGAGCAAGGCAAATTTTGGATCAGAGCCGGTGTTTCTGCTCTTCTGTCTGGCACATACAATAGATGCTCTACCAAATCCAATTTCCCCCAAATGACTTTTCAGTCAGCGAAAACTGACGATAATGTAGTAACCGATGTACTCCAACAGATTACCCTGACTGCTCAAAACCAATTTAGTTAGATCAGTTTCTTTTGTTAATCAGAGTTATGAATCATAAAGCATTTTGATCAATCATTTTTTTTTTCATTCTAATGCTGTACTGTTGGCACAACAGGGCTTCCATCATCTGGTATCATAGCAACAGATGCATCAGAAAGGTGCTTTTATCTGAAGCGCAACAAAAGAGACTTTCGAAGGCGAAAATTACAGCACGCACGCTCCGCGAATGTCTCAGGAGGGTCACCATAACTTTCAGCCTCTTTAGATAATTTTCTAAGTACAATAAACCTTCTCATGAGCCGAGGTTATGACATGTGATGTGAAATTGTCCCACAGCACTCCCCATAGCGGTGTGTTGTGCAGGGGAGGATTACACAACGGAGCGTGTCGCTCCTCTCAGAGCCAGCGGGAGGTCATTGATCTCACGTCTCTGTAAATATCAGTTCATGCGTGTCGCCCATGCGGTTCCTCGTCTAGAGGGGGTTTGTCGGGGTCTACGGGTAAGAGAGGACAGTAGGGTTGGAGTTCACGCGTGTTATAGATGTGCCAGATATTTTCATGCATTCGCGCATCCTTGTAGCCTTAAAGACAACTCTGCTGGAAGAGAATACTGGTTTACAGGCTCAACCAAACTGGACTGATGCAGATAACAACTTTCATAACAATATGCCAGTGCATTGACAGCAATATACAGCAATTTACGGCAAAATTCAATATGGTATAAAAACACCTGGATATCATTTGACTCTGTATGCCCCACAAAATAAAAATAGACATTTACACCAAGTTACGCACATAACTACTGTATATATGGTATACATTGTTTTATTTCAGCTATATTGGATTTTAAATTGTTTTTAAATTGCATATTGTTATGAAAATTGTTATCTGTATGCTATATTTGAATGATTTAATCATGGTCTATTTTAATATATTTAAAAATGTATTTATTTCCTGAATGCAAAACTAAATTTTCAGCATGTAACGTGATCCTTTAGAAATCATTCATATATATTGATTTGCTGCTCAAGAAACATTATAATCAATGTTGACAGCAGTTGTGCTGCTTAATACAGTCTTGTTCAAAATAATAGCAGTACAATGTGACTAACCAGAATAATCAAGGTTTTTCGTATATTTTTTATTGCTACGTGGCAAACAAGTTACCAGTAGGTTCAGTAGATTGTCAGAAAACAAACAAGACCCAGCATTCATGATATGCACGCTCTTAAGGCTGTGCAATTGGGCAATTAGTTGAAAGGGGTGTGTTAAAAAAAATAGCAGTGTCTACCTTTGACTGTACAAACTCAAAACTATTCTGTACAAACATTTTTTTTTTCTGGGATTTAGCAATCCTGTGAATCACTAAACTAATATTTAGTTGTATGACCACAGTTTTTTAAAACTGCTTGACATCTGTGTGGCATGGAGTCAACCAACTTGTGGCACCTCTCAGCTGTTATTCCACTCCATGATTCTTTAACAACATTCCACAATTCATTCACATTTCTTGGTTTTGCTTCAGAAACAGCATTTTTTATATCACCCCACAAGTTCTCAATTGGATTAAGGTCTGGAGATTGGGCTGGCCACTCCATAACATTAATTTTGTTGGTTTGGAACCAAGACTTTGCCCGTTTACTAGTGTGTTTTGGGTCATTGTCTTGTTGAAACAACCATTTCAAGGGCATGTCCTCTTCAGCATAGGGCAACATGACCTCTTCAAGTATTTTAACATATGCAAACTGATCCATGATCCCTGGTATGCGATAAATAGGCCCAACACCATAGTAGGAGAAACATGCCCATATCATGATGCTTGCACCTCCATGCTTCACTGTCTTCACTATGTACTGTGGCTTGAATTCAGAGTTTGGGGGTCGTCTCACAAACTGCCTGTGGCCCTTGGACCCAAAAAGAACAATTTTACTCTCATCAGTCCACAAAATGTTCCTCCATTTCTCTTTAGGCCAGTTGATGTGTTCTTTGGCAAATTGTAACCTCTTCTGCACATGCCTTTTTTTTAACAGAGGGACTTTGCGGAGGATTCTTGAAAATAGATTAGCTTCACACAGACGTCTTCTAACTGTCACAGTACTTACAGGTAACTCCAGACTGTCTTTGATCATCCGTGAGGTGATCATTGGCTGAGCCTTTGCCATTCTGGTTATTCTTCTATCCATTTTGATGGTTGTCTTCCGTTTTCTTCCACGTCTCTCTAGTTTTGCTCTCCATTTTAAGGCATTGGAGATCATTTTAGCTGAACAGCCTATCATTTTTTGCACCTCTTTATAGGTTTTCCCCTCTCTAATCAACTTTTTAATCAAAGTACGCTGTTCTTCTGAACAATGTCTTGAACGACCCATTTTCCTCAGCTTTCAAATGCATGTTCAACAAGTGTTGGCTTCATCCTTAAATAGGGGCCACCTGATTCACACCTGTTTCTTCACAAAATTGATGACCTCAGTGATTGAATGCCACACTGCTATTTTTTTGAACACACCCCTTTCAACTAATTGCCCAATTGCACAGCCTTAAGAGCGTGCATATCATGAATGCTGGGTCTCATTTGTTTTCTGAGAATCTACTGAACCTACTGGTAACTTGTTTGCCACGTAGCAATAAAAAATATACGAAAAACCTTGATTATTCTGGTTAGTCACATTGTACTGCTATTATTTTGAACAAGACTGTATATTTGTGGAAACTTTTTCAGGATTATTTGATGAAAAAGAGCAGCAAACCAAAAAGAACAGCATTTATTCGAAATAGAAATCTTTTGTAACATTATAAATGTTTGCTGTCACTTTTCATGCATCCTTTCTGAGTAAAAGTATTTATTTCTTACTGACTTACTTTTGAATGGTAGTGTAGATCCACATTTAGTAATCATTCAAATAAAACTAGACACAAAGAGTCAATATTTAATGCACTAGTTTTATTTGTCACAACAAAAGCTGCTACAAACAAGAATTTTGCAGCTAAGTTGCCAAGGTAACAGTGAGAGTAATGTATGTCTTTGGCCACTAGCTTCTTGTACCAAACAGCACATATTAGATGATAAAACCCTGTACCCTTCAGAGTGCTCAAGTGTTCCGCCCAGAGCAGGTCACACGAATGGTCACTTTTGAATGAAATTCACTGTTAGTCACTTCAGGTACGGTATGCAGGCTCAACTAAACACACCATATAGAGACACAGTCCTGACATCCCTGCAGAGATTGATATCAGCCCCCACTTGCAGCTATAAATCCAATTATAGCTTCAGAAATGATTAGAATGTTAGTTTTTTACCAACCAACCAACCACCCTCTCTCTCTCTCTCTCTCTCTCTCTCTCTCTCTCTCTCTCTCTCTCTCTCTCTCTCTTTCTCTCTCTCTTCATCCACCTGTCCATCCTCTATCTCTCCTCCAGCCTCTATTCACACTTAACTCACTTTGATGCTCCATTTATCACACAACAGAACATCCCACAGGGAAAGAATTGTCTTCAGAGGGTCCCGCCCAAGACACTCCACTTCTTGTAGCGCATGAATTTGTCTGCTCTTATTCCCATATGATGCCATATCTGCCTTGCTTTAGTCTCTTTTATTACATGCTATAGTGCTAGGATCAATTCAGATCTGCTCTTTTAGAATTTAGACACGTTTCTCATCTGATATGCATACCTCAGTCCAGTTGGGTAGGTGAAAGCGAAAGAGAAAGAGAAAGAGAGAGAAAGGAGAGAGAAAGAGAAAGAGAGAGAAAAATTCTGTCATTTATTACCCTCACGTGGTTCCAAACCTGTAAGACTTTTGTTCATCTTTGGAACACAAATGAAGATATTTTTGATGAAATCCAAGAGCTTTCTGGCCCTTCATTGGCAGCTATGCAACTACCATGTTGACGCTTCATAAAGTTCATAAAAAGGTATTTTGAGTGTTTTGGTCCAAGTTTTCTGAAGAGAACCAAATTAGGCAAGAGGTTTGTTCTTGTGCATCTAGCATGTTAACTTGAGCTTCTTTTTATATCACTGATCAATGTTTATATGTGACCCTGGACCACAAAACCAGTAATAATTAGCACGGGTATACTGTATATATGTGGCAAAATCCAACAATACAATATGGGTCGAAATTATCGTTTCGAGTTTCAGATATTGAGTAAAGATCGTGTTCCATGAAGATATTTTGTAAATGTCCTACCATAAATATATCAAAAATGTATAATTAGTAGTAATGTGCATTGCTAAGGACTTCATTTTGACAACTTTAAAAGCGATTTTCTCAATATTTCAAAAAAAAAATTGCACCCTCAGATTCCAGATTTTCTAATATTTTCCTGTCCTAACAAACCACACATCAATGGAAAGCTTATTTATTCAGCTTTCAGCTGATGTATAAATTTAATTTTATAAAAAAAAATTTACACTTATGACTGGTTTTGTGGTCCAGGGTCACATATCTGAATTAATGTCTAAATTAAATCTCTTCAGCATCAAAGTGGTAGTTGCATAGCTGATCATGTTTAATTTTTAAAAGATCTTCCTTTGTGTTCCGAAGATGAACGAAAGTCTTACAGGTATGGAACGTCGTGAGGGTGAGTAATTAATGACAAAATTTTCATTTTTGGGTGAACCATCCCTTTAAGGGCGATCTTTCAGAGTCAGGACCTGATAGAGCATGGGGGTGGATGATGGAGAGGAGTCTTTACCGCCAGCAAGAGCTGCCCTTCTAATTGGCCTTTATAAATATTTAATGGCATCAAGATGAAATTCAATCATGGCTTTTAAGTGCTGAATAGGTTGAATGTAGAGTTAACTGTGGGGTGATTAGATTTCTCTGGTCTGGGGCTGCAGTCCTTTTGCAGGTGGGCAGCAAGACATTTCAAGTCTGAGGGGAGCAGGCGCTGTCCTAAGAAATGAATCTTTTATTTGTTGTGGTGTATTTTTAAAACCAAGGTTCTCCTGGTCACGCGATAGAGTAACCCCAGCAGACCGTCCTGACGCTCTTCTGCACAGCTGATCCGGCTGTCCATTTTGCTCTCCAGACCGGAACCGAGTGTAGCTTGCCTTTTAAATGGCAAAATAAGGGTGCTTTTTGTGATATAAACCATGTTTTAATTCAGTGCTTGGCAAGTTTATTTCATCTAACATGAATTAATCTGACTGATATTGCTTTTTCAGTAATTAATGTTGTTATCTGGATAGCCAATGGGCAGTATATCCCTGCCTTCTTTTAGCTACTTCTATTGTCAGCAAAATAATATATATAATAACAATGGCCTATACGTAAAAAAATATTGTTGGTTTAACTTAAAAAAGTAAGAAACCTGGTTGCCTTAAATTTTTGAGTTTATTGAAATTAAAAATTTGAGTTGATACAATGAAGGACATTGGTTTAATAAATAGAAACTCAAAATATTATTGTATCTGAACCACATTAAAAAAAAATGTTATCATGAAAATAGCACAATTTGGCATGTTTCACTGCGTCTTCACAAATAAAACACAAAATTACCCAATATGCTTACAAATTTTTTTAATAATATTTGAATAAAGGTTGTCAATTCTCAAAAATGTTCATTGTATTAACTAAAAAAAATTAATTCACTGAACTCAAAATTTTATGGCAACCAGGTAACTTATTTTTAAAATATTTTTTTACTATATATATATATATATATATATATATATATATATATATATATATATATATATATATATATATATATATATAAATACGCACCTTCATGTATATATTTAAGAAATATTTGCATTTATATTAAATATACAATATAAATTATTGTTTGTGTTTAGTGTGTGTGTTTTTATATAGAGTATACATAATTATAAACAGTACACACATATGTAAACACAAACTTTTATTTTCCCCAGCACTAATTAATTATATTATCGGTAGAATAGTTTTGTGGAGGGAGGGGAACTAAAAAACATATTTATAGTATTTCTAATGTTTGTATACATTTTGTTTCATTCGTTATTTGACATTGATTTTTAATAAAATGTGACATATACACAGATGCGACTCAACAATGTAATTTTGACTGCTGTATTATTAGTTGATATTATAATTGGCCGTATATCTGTAATTGGTCTAATGAAGAGTTTGAAATGCATTGTGTCTTTTTCTTTTAATTTCTGCCACACAATGAGGTATTTTACATGACAAAGCATCCCATATTCAGAGCATGATGAAGAGTGTTACAGTGAATCTGACAGTAAGTGCTCAGTGAAGAGAGAGACCCAGGGGAAGATGACCTCATCATGAGCTCATCCCTTAGATCTGTGCTATAAAAGAGGGAAGCATCTTCCCAGAGGGGAGAAAGGTGAACCGAACACTAGATGGAAGCGAGAGAGTAGAGAAGCGTGCATGTGTATGTGTGTTTTTGGTCGCCGATGACTCACCTACACAGGAGTGTTTCCCTCTCTAAGATGAGGTGAGTCAGTTTGTTGACTCACTCACATATCTCTCTTTTTCCTCTTCTTTTCCTCTTTATGGGAAGGTTGGCGTCAGGCAGAGGGGTCCTTGGGGGATTGATGCCAATGACGATGACTCCTGCTACTGGGACTATGGCAGATGGTTTAAATAGTCTGGCGTTAATCTGCCTTACCTCATCACCACTGGGCTGTGTGTGTGTGTGTGTGTTCATAGAGGGAGGGGTGTCCGCTGGGGTCCATAATTCATGACATATCCCCACCATCAGCTAGTTTATGGCACAGAACGAGTCTATCCCTGAGCAAACGTATAATGTCTGCCTCCTTTTCCCCTAAATTGCTAATATAACTTTCTCTTTACTGTGAATCCGATATTTTAAGTCAAATAATTTAGCCTGCAGTCTCCATATGTATTTTTAAATGAAATGTTAAGATGGGGAGCTCAGGTTAATCTCGTTATATTGACCTTACATGCATGTGAAATGAGGCGCAAATTGTTGGGTGTATTTTTCAATAACGGCCCCCACCCATGATAATCATCCGCAAATAAAAAGAGTAAATTCAGGGGAAATATTGCAAATGGGTTTTCAGGGAGGCTGTGCATGAATATTTAATTCTGTTATAGTCCAGTAAATGAATGACTTTTTTTTTTTGGTCTGTCTGGTGGCCAGCCGTCTTAATTGCAGTTGTGCAGTTTTGCACCTTGCAAAGATTAAGACTCTTTTGAAAAGGTGCGGATGCCCCTGATAAGATTAATGACATTTTAAGAGGAAAGTTTGGGATGTCTGGCCTATTTTGCGGTTTTGGACCGAATATAGGTCAAGCGAGGGAAGAAAAGTTTCAGCATGAGTTTGGTTAGAACTTTGTGCATTCAAAATATATATAGAT
The DNA here is from genome assembly GCF_024679245.1 of Pseudorasbora parva. Taxonomy (NCBI): domain Eukaryota; kingdom Metazoa; phylum Chordata; class Actinopteri; order Cypriniformes; family Gobionidae; genus Pseudorasbora; species Pseudorasbora parva. Next base: position 35,044,616 of record NC_090184.1, read on the forward strand.
TTATTTTAATAGCAGATTTAAAATAAATGCTGTTCTTTTGAACTTTCTATTCATCAAAGAATCCTGAAAAAAAGATAATTGATAATAATCAGAAATGCTTCTTGAGCAGCAAATCATCATATAATTATTTCTCAGGGATCATGTGGCACTGAAGACTGGAGTAATGATGCTGAAAATTCAGCTTTATATCACAGGAATAAATTACAATTTACAATATATTCATATAAAAACTGTTATTTCAAATTGTAATAATATTTCACAATTATCACTGTTTTTAATTTAACACTGATTGTATTTTCAATCAAATAAATTCAGCCTTGAGCAGAAGAGAAGAGACTTCTTTTAAAACATTTAAAACATTGAATAATGTAAGACTTCATTTTTTAAAATAAAGTTTATAATAATATATGTATTAAAATAACTTTTAACATTAAATTAATATATTAAAATAAAATAAAGACTATATATATGAGACTGTCTAGCTACATATGCAAACTATTGAAGTCTCTGCAAATCCTCATGTATTCAGAGAGTTCTCAAAGCTCTGGTAATTGGACAGAGTGCATTGGGTTTTTTGACATGGGGTGAACGGCTCTCACCCCAGCATCTGTTGAGGTGAGCCGGCCTCCCGTGTGTCACAGCCTGTGTCACAGCCCCATTCTCCCAGATCTCTGACTTTCAGCACTAGTCGCCATCTCGTTCCCGTCTCATTCACCTGTTGCTGTGTCTTCTGGTGTTAAAACAGAATAGATATTCTGTTCTATTCAGATTAAAGAACGCCTTTTCACTCCAGTGAGGCCCAGGACACCCAGTGTGCGCTCCTATGCAGACTGCCACTGTTCTGAGGGGATTCCTTGGCACTCTTTGATAAAGATTAATACAATCCTATTTTCATGCCTAGGATTGCCTCTCCTAATGTGATTCTCTCTCTGTCTCAGTGTTTTCCAGGAACAGGGGAAAAGGAAAGACAAAGTACCTTATCCATGCAGGCAGGGCCTCTTGTACTGCTTATATGTTAGAGTAACCTTTGTAATCTGAAGAAAATATCAGTTCATGTGCACATGGCCAGGGCCATAGCTGGGGTATCCAGGGCCCCGGTGTAGGTTGTTACTGGGCCTCCTTGAAATCGTGTTCGAGGGCAGGGAGTGGGTCCCCCTTGGTTGAAATCGTGGGGCGCCCCTAGAATCATCACCATGTTTTGCCCCGCTAGCAACGGGCCTGCCTATGGCCCTGTGGAATTTAGAAGGAAAACTCTTCAGCAACAATATGGATTGTGTATATTTGGATCAATTGAGTTGTTTACGTGACGGCTTTTCGTTCCGATTGAGCTATCAGTTGGATTATTTGCAGATTATAACATGTAAACGTAGCTACTTTGAGCTAAAGAGAGTTTTGAGCATTTTCATTTTCTAAAGATTTTTTGTAAGAAAGCAGGACTCAGATGTCAAAAAAATGTCTTCACAAGATTAGTATGAGAGAATGCACTGCATGTAGCTGTAAATGACAGAATTCAATCAGGAAGTACAAGGCCAACAGACATCTGCGAGGCTCATGTCAATGGACAGACAGACGCTGGCTTTTTCCACTTGCTGTTTCCGTCTTAAATGCTGGATCTATACCAACAAGGTCAAGCAAAACGAACAAAGGTCAGAGCAAAGGAATGGAGCATCTTGCCTTTTTCAGAGCCTTTAATTGGCGTAGAAGAAAGGAAGCTCTCAACTGATTTGAACTGTCAATGGGAGAAGTCGCATAGAATGAATTGCGTCTGGTGATAGAGATGTATGCTCATGTTGTTTAAGCGCCTGGTTCATTTTGACGCAAATCATCTCCTTTAATTGAAATGCCTTTTGCCGCCTTATTTCCAAGTGGTAATAGTGCAAGACCAATACCAAATAATTAGACTACTCTTGTCTCAGGCTCTGGGGAAAGGGGGATTGTAGTGCGGCTGCTCTCTGTCATGGATCGTTTCATAAAGACTAACATTAGCTGTGTTCTAAAAAAAAAAAGTGAGCTGCCTACTTAGAAAGCATTTAAAGCATCATAGACATACTCTTGATGTGAAGGCGACCTTGTAAGATACCACATTTTGGACAGATTCTAAAGCAACAATGCACAAATAGATGCCAGCCCTAAGAAATATTGTCCATATTGTATCCTTTCTATTGGTGCTATTTGTGGTGGTTTTATTTCACTTAGGATGCAGCCTATGTATGCAGTAGACAACAAGGTTTTGAAGCAGTGATATTGACTTTCTGATCCCTTGACTCTTATATGTAAATGTATGCACATATATTAAGTTAACTAGTGTTTAAAATGCAAAACAAACCTTTGTATTAAATGATTGTTAATATTATTGTAGGTTTTAGTGTTATGCAGTGCATCTCTTTCAGTTCTTCATTCCCCATTCTTAGGATCAGCTCAGAAAACAAAGAGGTTGTGTTGTGTGTCTCTTTCACCAGCAGGGGGCGATCTGAAAAATAAAACAATAGACATCATTTCAAGCGTTTTGCAAGACAAAATTGTTTGCAACTAATCTTTATCGCCAACTGCTATTATATTACACCGCATACACTTAAAAGAGTATAACACCACACTAACACCTACTTTTTTGACAGGTGCCAACATATTTTATGCATATATTTTACTGTTTTTATTATATTTAGCGGATAGAAAATGCACATCATATAGGCTACAAGTCAGGTGGGCTCAATAAAAGAGATATTGCTCAATTGCTTTCAAGCACAATGCACATGATTGTTCATTAAAACTGATTCTCTTTTCATGTTTTCTGACTTTTCTTCCATTCTCAGAGCCACTAAAAGAGAACATTATATGAATTCAAATCCAAGTTAAAGCCCTGTGGCTTCAATGGATAATTGCTAATCGTCAGGAAATGACCAGACATTGAAAAGCAGAGCTGTGTGTGTGCGTGCGTGCGTGCGTGTGTGTGTGCGTGCGTGTGTGTGATTGTGTGTGTGTGTGTGTGTGTGTGTGTGTGTGTGTGTGTGTGTGTGTGTGTGTGTGTGTGTGTGTGTGTGTGTGTGTGTGTGTGTGTGTGTGTGTGTGTGTGTGTGTGTGTGTGTGTGTGTGAATGATATCAGTGTATGCTCTCTGGTCTACTATGCATGTAGTGGCTCTCATGTAGAAGGACCTGCAGTACTGTTACCACAAGAGTGTTAAAGTACAGCTCTTGAGCTGCCTGCCCTCACAGTATGTGTGTTGTGTGTGTCCGCCTCACACTGCAGCGTGCCATTGAGGACGCCATCAGTCTTTGATTGGGCACTTATTGATCTGAGAGTGTGACCTGTGTGGATTGCTGTAGCCTCTGCCACGCCCTCTCTCCAGAAAACGACCCGCATCTACTACAGCACATGAATACATAACTCGCAAATCGCAACAGATTATGTACACAAACACACACACCCTACATAAAGCTATTCGGTTAGCAGCTCAAGAAGTGGGTTGAAGTACAAGTACAGAAACAGGCCAGCAAATAAAGCCAGAGACAACAAACAAAAAGACTTATATTGTATAGAAAAAATTATATACTAAATAATGTACCATCATTTTAAATTGATTGTCATGACTTCATTTCATTATTATTTAGTTTTATTAAAAGCCCTATGGAGAAAGAAAAAAGTAAAAAATAATAAATAAATAAATAAATAAATAAATAAATAAAAATTCCAGAAGATTTGATATTATATTGTATATTATTTAAATTACATTATATATATATATAGATAGATAGATAGACAGACAGACAGACAGACAGACAGACAGACAGACAGACAGACAGACAGACAGACAGATAGATAGATAGATAGATAGATAGATAGATAGATAGATAGATAGATAGATAGATAGATAGATAGATAGATAGATAGATAGATAGATAGATAGATAGATAGATAGATAGATAGATAGATAGATAGATAGATTTGTTCATTGTATTTACTCAAATTTTTAAATTCACTGAACTCAAAATATAAACAGTACACACATATGTAAACAAACTTATTTTGGAATGCGATTTAATCAATTGCCCAGCACTAATTAATTATATTATCGTTAGAATAGTTTTGTGGAGTGAGGGGAAGTAAAATACATATTTATAGTATTTCTAATGTTTGTATACATTATACAAATTATATATATATATATATATATATATATATACACTGTGAAAAATTATTTAGAAAAAAAGTTACCTGGTTGCCTTAAAATGTTGAGTTCATTGAAATTAAAATTTTGAGTTAATATAATGAACATTTTTTGAGATTTGACAACCTTTATTAAAATATTATTAAAATATTTAGTAAGCATATTGGGTATTTATATGTGTTTTATTTCTGATGACGCAGTGAAACATGCCAAATAGTGCTATTTTCATGATTTATCAAATTTTTTTATGTGGTTCAGATACAATAATATTTTGTATTATATTTAATAAATAGTTTCTATTTATTAAACAATATATATATATATATATATATATATATATATATATATATATATATATATATATATATATATAATGTATATATTCCGTTTTTTTTCCATGGTTCAATTCACGGCTTTAAATAAATATATTTCAATGAAGGCACATGACAATCAATTCAAAATGACGGTACATTATACAACTATTATCTTATAGCCATTGATTATACAAGTATAGAAAGTATAGCAACAAAAAACTTTGCTTAAGAATGCACACTATCTCCATGAGACCATACGCAATGCTTTATGGCAGTGGCTTTTTTTTTTTTGCTGATTGGCAGATCACGCTTAATGATTATGGGTCATATTATATAATTCTTATTTGTTGCCAGTTTTTTGTGTGAACAGGATCGTAAGAAAACATTGTTTGATTCAACCTCTTTTGCCGTGAACAGGCCTAAAGAGAAGTGTAAGATTAGAATCCATGCTATTTCATAGGGCGATATATACTGTATATGCAGTGTATATGTATTTACATAAAACTGATGTAAAATGCATGACACACTTTTATCTCTCCAGAGAGAGATAGAGAGCAAAATGTGCTTAACAGGCAGACAGCACAAACTTTGATTTCTGAGGGAAAAAAGAAAAAATGTCTCAGACTAGATCCGTTTCATCTCTGTGACAGAAGACCTCTGATGTCTCTTTGTTTCTTTTTCAGCAACAACGAAGGCTGGATCTTCTGACCATCACCAACCCCGGTGAGTATGCTTATTTTGGTTTGTGTGCATGCGTGTTTGTTATTCTCTGCACAGCACAGCACACCACACCACACAACAACATTGTGTACTTACAAGGGGCTTCACAGACGGGATTTCAAAGAATGCGTCACATGGATAAGTTATGGGGGCTTAGCGACTTCTCTTACTTCTCACAACAAGCATCAGCTGCACCCCAAGAGTCCAAACCTGCAAAAAAAGAGGCATTTTCTCGCAACTCGTCAGCATTTCCGTGATCCCATCATAGCACCCCGGGCGTGCCTGTCCCAGAGCAGCGGGTACAGCCTGTGCTTCTGCGTCTCTATGGGAAGCTGAATGTTTTCTCAGTGCATCTGGGTGAAGGCTGAAACTGCATTCAGAGCTCTGGGAGAGACAGATGGGGTAGCTAGGAAAGATGCAGCCCCCATATGTCTAAAATATCTGGCTGCTCTAATACACTTTGATTAAAATAATGTTTATGTAAGACACGTGGAGTAGGCTAATTTTCCCAGCTTTGCTCAGCATCTGTTACCCAAAGCCACACAAGACTGTACCGCTGACCTTCACAACTCTCCAAAAGACATGCACGGTGCAACATGGTTTTTAGCTTACCTTGTTTGGGGTTATATAATGAAAGTGACTTTTTTCCCTCCTGATTCTATAGCCCTTGCCATTTTGGGAGGGTAATTTTGCTGATTTCAGCGAGCGGTAAAATCTACTTTTCTCCATAAAAACTCCACAATTGCGCAGAAGCAGACTGCAGAGGGACTCTGGAGAGCCGTTGCGCTTTTTGCTGATCTAGAACTCCCTGAATGCAGTTATTAAAACTAACCACTGAAGGAACAACTGCTAAACCGGTATTAGATCACCGGGCTACAGATGGGCCTAATGACTTGATGAGGTGAACAGAGTATTTTAGTTGCTATAAATGAAGAATCGCCCCATAAATGAGCTCATCCGTCCCTGTCTTCCTTTTATAAGCCTGCATCCCGGCTGCTTATTAGGATTCTGCGTGCAAAGTGTATATGCGACTGTGGCGACCTCTGACCCACGTTTGCCCATGCTGAGTGTGACGGAAACTTGTTTTCCTGCTATATGGAAAGCAGCTTGCACTCTTAGATGACTGAGACAGATACTGCAACGGGACGCGCCGACCTATCCACATATTACATAAGTGTGTGTGAAAGGGATGATAAAAATTAACATACATGTATCCATAGTCCTTAATGAGATCAAGCCATGTCCTCACCGGTGCCCTTGGAGGTCTTTTCAGAGTACTTCGAGCGCCAGCCCCACGCTTGGAACCTGCCGCTCTGGTTGAGGCCCTGTAGATCGTGCCGAGGGGGGTCTCGATGCCCTAGCCCCCTCATTAGCTCTCCTGTGTGAAGAGTGCTTCCCACTCAACCCCTGCCAGACCCTCTTTAATTGGACACTTGAGCAGCACGATGTGAATCTGCTCCATTGAAGCCTGACATTTCAAACAGCTGACCTTTCTAAGGCCAGAACAGCTAAAGAATGATTAGCCTCGCCCACCGTTCCCATCGCAATGCACAACGCAAACTAAACAACGTACACAGCGAAAATGAAAGGACTAGATGCACACTTACTGAAGGAAATATCAGTGCTGGCTAGGCATGAAAAGGACTGGTGAAGTTTTAATGAAGTTAACTGTAGCTTCTACTATGTGGTTGTGTCAATGAAATGCTTTTTGGCATCATTGTGACATTCAGTATGTGTCTTCATTTTGTTTTTGCAGTGGAACGGCAGCTAAATGGTTAAATATATGAATGAAAGAAGAGACCATTAACAGTTCAGTATGCAAAAAAATGCACGAAAGCATTATGAAGTCACTATAAGGAAGGTTTTGTAAATATTGAAACAACAGAAATGTCATATAGTGTTATTTTTATTATAAAAAAATATAAAAGTACAAAGGAAGACAAAGCTTTGCAAGTACTGAAAACAAAAAATCTCTGTTTGTGGAGGAGGTCTGGGCACTGTGATAGACGGGTTGTCTGCAGTGCGTCTGGAGCTTAGAGGGTGTCCGCGGCCAGAAAATTGAGTTCAGCCATCTTTTCGGAAAGGCTATTGTCGATCTATTGATTTGAATGCCCTTTTCATATCTGCAGTCTCCGTTGCGTTATTGTTCAGCTGGACAATTAACTTTGCTTGGCTGGTGTTTAGTCTCTGTGTCACTGCCCCCCCATGGCCACCATCTCAGCAGCGTTACAGAAAAAAAGGTCAATTACATTCATGAGACTTGGAGAGATGTGCAAGCTCACTGCTCTAAGAACAGATATTAGACAACCTTCAGATCTCCTCAAACGCTGTGAGCTCTTGTTCAGCGCTAGACACACACACGCTCACACGCACGCTCTCATGTATTCATCTGTGTGTGGATATATGTAAATCATCTCTGTAATGAGAGCCTGTGAAGGTTCCCAGTCGGAGAAAAACAGCGTTTAATACTGTTGTTCTGTTCAGCTGCTCTTTTACACCTGACACAGCACAAAGCATGAAAATAAACGAAATATGATAGAAAATATAAACAATTACAATTATATTATACAATTATCTTTTCAGCTTATATATATATATATATATATATATATATATATATATATATATATATATATATATATATATATATATATATATATATATATATATATATATATATATATATATATATATATATGGAATCAAATACGAAAACCAAAAATATTATTGCATTAGATAATACAAATACAAATAATACATATAAAATATATATACTTAGGTCAAATGCAACTTGCATTTTTTGTATTATCTAATGCAATAATATATTTGGTTTTCATATTTGATTCCATATTTAAATGTACATAATACAATGTACTTATACATATTACATGCAAACATGTGTTAATATATAGTATGTACTAGGGATGCCACAGTTCTCAATATAATATTGAACCATTCTGTAGCAATCACGGTTTAATTGTGAATTGCGTTTTTTTCGGTTTTGCATTTAATTTATTATTTTTCTACAAATTCTATAATTTGCCTCCATCCCAATATACTGAACAATGTGACATACATTCACATCGCACGTTAGTGGTAGAGTTATACTCACGGAACACAATAGTTATTCACATTTACGATCATCAAAGTTCATTATTTGCATGAATTTTAAAGCTTTGCCAGTTAAACACGTTTTAACTTGCGCTTTTCCGAGCTTCAGACACATGATTACTGGACTAAGTAGTCTTATTGCATTAATACTGTCAAATACACACAAGGTTTACATATATAAACAGTCGGTTATGTCTAAAGTGAAAGTAAAATCGGCATGTGTCTGTATATTAGATGCACGCAGGTCTTATATTGACAGCAGCGCAGCCTAGTGAACACGCTGTCCTTAAAGGGACAGTTCACCTTTAAAATTATGTCATTATTTACTCACTCTAATATTGTTCCAAACCTGTATACATTTCTTGATTACAGAGTTTTCATTTTTGAGTGAACTATCCCTTTAATGTTAATACAACAACAAAAGACAAATAGAAAATCAATCACTGCTCTTGACTGAAAAACGAATGCAGTAGCTAAGAATCAATATATATTTTATGTTGAGGTCTATGTAGTGTTTTATTTTTACATTTATTCATTCAATTTCACACTTAAAGGTGCCCTAGAATGAAAAATTGAATTAACCTTGCCATAGTGAAATAATAAGAGTTCAGTACATGGACATCACATACTGTGAGTCTCAAACACCATTGTGACCACTCCTTCTTATGTAAATCTCGTGAATCAAAAACACCACGGAAAAATAAGTGCTTCTCAACATAACGCCAACCGTGACGCAAGCGTTGGGGATCGTTTATATGCAGGCCCCCAACATTTGCATCTGTCCAAACATGTTCATTGTCAGGTGGAACTGACGGAGCCGAATCATCGGGACTGCAGTAAACAAGACACTGGAGGATAGCAAAAACGGCAACTCTTATGACACACGTCATGTTCAAGCTGTGCAGGGGACGTTATGACTTTTCATATGTCAACAGTCATGGGTGAGGTTTATTATAATCAGATACCACAACAATTTATTTCAAAATCGTTTGTTTGTTCGGCCCATTTCAAGCAAGCTTCGCTCAGCGTCTTAAACTGAAGAAAGCAACTGTATTCCTGCAAGCGGTAAGTAGTGATTTATCCACTTATTGACTAGCTGTTTAAACAATTTCTGATTAAATTGAAAGTTTCTTAGAGAGACAGCATTGTCTAGATTGTCAAGATGCAGTACAGTAAGATGTTGTACAGTAACAATAGGAAACTCCAAGTACCATACAAAACTAAATAGTGTGTCGAATGACAAAGGGTAATATTATATTTTGTATTACAACATGCAACCGTAGATACGTTGCTTAGATCGTTCACTCGATCCTTCTAGAAAACGTCACCTTTTCCACCATATTGGTGAGTTAAAACGATTAAGTTAAAACGATAGTCATTTGACAGGGCTATTCATTTTGTAAAAATATAAGTTATATATTTATATTTTTCAGAACTGAAGTATGGTGTTTCCTTTGATGTTTTTGCATATTGGTATTTCAGATTAGGCTACATCACAAAGCGAATTAGTACATTACACATGTCACTCAAAGCTGTGCATTACAGTATTTTTTTACTACCATTGTAACATAAGAATGTTTGGCCTAATGTTAAACATGATCTCGTGTTTTCTTGTGTATTTTTACATAAAGTACACTTTAAAGTAATCTTTACACTTACTTACAGTAAGTTTGCACTGAAACATACTATCATGAAAATAGCACAATTTGGCATGTTTCACTGCGTCATCACAAAAAAAACACACAATTACCCAATATGCTTACAAAATCTTTTAATTCTATTTGAATAAAGGTTGTCGATTCTCAAAAATGTTCATTGTAGTAGCTCAAAATATTTATTTAAATGAACTCACAATTTTAAGGCAACCAGGTTAAATATTTTTTAAATATTTTTTTACAGTCTATAAACACCTTAAAAACATACCAATGTGCATGAATCCTTATTTAATCTAATACTGAATTCATGGAATTAACAAAAGGCTTTTTCTCAGTATACTTCTATTCTGTGACTGATGACAGAACCATAGTTTACACCAAAAACACAACATAAATTCACAAAAGTAATCACTATTATTTGTGCGTCGTAATCCAGATCTTTAGAATCAATGCAACTGCGAGGAACAGACTCAGAATCAATCCTTTATTCAGTGATCATCATCTCCATTCTCAGCAGCGACCATCAAAGTCAAATCCCGCACTCGTTGTGAATTCATAAATTGCCGCCTCAAGAATCTTTACGACACGTTTACGGCAGTGATATCAAACACTTATTGGATCTAGACTGTATGCTTTGTCACCCATTGCGACATGCCGTGATTGGGATTTGGGGATAATTTGGGGATTACTTTTGCTACCGCTTTTGACACATTTGCAATAAATACATTTTTTCTTTATTTTATTATTGTGATTCCACACACTGTCTGTTTAGGTTTTTTTTAAATACTGTACAAATTGTGGGGTTTATTTAGGGTTGTGGGTAGGTTTAGAGGTAGGAGTGGGTCGGATAGCGGCTCAAAATATATTTTAATTTTGTTACTAAAATGACTATTTTTCCTACACATTTCTGGTCATTATGTTTCATATATTCTTTTTGGCCCCACTTTTTATTAGGTGGCCTTAAGTACTATGTGCTTACATAAGATAAGTACAATGTAGTGTTCAAATTGTATTGCAAAGCATTTTTGCTGATATTGAGGTGAGATACGGGTAGAGTTAGGGACAAGTGTGGTTATATGGGTAAGTTTATGGGTAGAGTTAAGGGAAGTGCCAACTGTGTGATTACAAATGTAACTACAGAAATTAATTACAGACGTAATTACATGCAGATATTTTTAGTACAAGTGCAATGTAAAAACATGTATGTACACAATAAGTGCATTGTATCAATTGATTCATTAAAATAGTATAAGGCCACCTAATATAAAGTGGGTCCTTCTTTTTATTTTGTCTTTAAAATGGTTATGTTTGGGTTCGCAGATAGGGTTAAGGGATCCCTAAAATCCATAAAATGGCTAAAGGACAAATACACATATATTTTATGCTTTTTAGATTTAAATACGTAATAATGTCTATGCTTACAGGTTGTCAATGCTTCCACTTGTACGCATCTATTCAAACGTACAAAAATGTTTTTTTTGTGTGTGTGTTTTTTTTTTTCAGACCAGTAAATATTACTGGTAAAATATTACTGGTAAATATTACTGGTCTGATATAAACGTTTAAAACATATTCTCAGCCACTCTCTTCCACTGCTCTGCCTGAGCAAATGTGTCCCTGAGTGTTTTCTTGGCCATTTCTGTGATGGTGTCTGTATGGCGTCCAGCAGTAAAACAGGTCTGAGCCTGATGGTCTCTGGACTGGGACCGTGTGGCCAGACACCCTGATGTTTGTGCTTTTGTATCTGGCCACAGAAATTCCGGGCCAAAGCAGCAACTTGGACAGCTGCACCTCACAGCGGCCAATACCTGCACCAGTGAGATCTGCCTTTAATGGAGCAGAGGGACCAGGCTTGGCATAGAGAGAGATCAGGGGACAGAGAGGAGATGTAGAGCAAAATACAGCAAGCGTGATGCGGAATGATCATAACCTAGTTAAACTTCTTTGTGGATATTTCATCTTAACATCCCAATCAGTGACTGAGTGATGGCAGGTGGTTAAAAGCGAATACAACGGATAAAAATAATGAACAGCGGTTGGTAGAGTCCACACAGAGATAGAGAAACGTCTGTTCGGCTGCTTCATGCTGTCTATTTTCCAGTTGATTTTTTCCAAATGCACACAAAGGAGCATAGCGAAAGGGCTGTGAGCCTGTTAATGAAGAAAGAATAAGAACGTTAATGTAGTCTGGAGGAGAGAGGGAAGGAGAGAGAGACAGGGTGCACCGATAGTCTGGCTTGGAAAATATTTGTAAAATATGCATCATTAAACCATTATTTAAAAACATGTCTGGAGCCCAGCCTTGAAGCTTTTCAACAACTAATGCCTCTAGTTAATATCCCCAGCCATGCAAATATCACAATTTCACGCCTTCTTCACATAATCAGCCATGGGTTTTTCTGTTCACCGTGTGAAAAACAAAACAACACGCTAAAGATACTAAATGAAAATGCAGTGTGCTGTTTGCTATTAACTTGTCTTTCTCTTTTCACGGCTTGCCATTTGTGCGTATATGCGTGTGTTTGTGTACATGCGAAAGGGAAGGTTTGTGGGAAAATGTAAATAGTGTTTTAGCAGCCTTTCTGCAGAGACAGACTAGACAGCGAGGACTGTTTCGTTGTCACCAGGGCCACTGTCGTTGCCAAGTGCAGCAAATCCATAAGCGCGGGGGGGGGGGGGGGGGGGGGTCATTTTAGGTCGGAAGACATTTTTCTTATTTCCGGCAGTGGCGGCTGGTGCTTTTCAGGGAATTACCCGTCAATGACAAAAGGTGTACTGATTTTTATTTGTTGCTACCGAAAGCTGCTTCAGAAACTACCAGTGAGCTGTGAAAATACTTAATAAACATAATGAACCAAGCTGAGAACAGTTTGTGCTGTATTTTGAAAAAGACAGGATTGTGAAAGGATAAAGTTGACCCATCAGACACACCGATTTCGCTCTTACATTTCAAAGCAGTGCCAGTTGTTGCAAATTCCGGCCCAAATGAGAGCTTAGCCAATCGTCATATAGAGAAGGCAAGGTTCCGTGTGAGACTAAATATATTAATGGTAAGCCCAGGAACTAATGAATGATCAGATATTGTTTCAAATGCAAGTAGTGTGATACCTTTATATGAAGCACCGCATCCAGCTGGGACCAACAATAACACGTTTAGAGCCTTTTGTCCAATGAACATTGATCTTCACTTCATTAAATTCAAGTATTCAGGTATATGCCACTGATTTCTATAGACATGTCTATGTGGATATAAAACTGATGAAGACTATATGTATCAATCAACACGTCATCAACATCATGTATCTCAACAATGGTCAATTTTTTTTTTTTTTAACCTATCCAACTATGAATACACCTGCTAAACTCTTTTTCACAGACTTTTAGAAAACTCCATCTAATCTGACCCCAGCTCCAGTGCATAAAAGGTAGTAATCTCTCTCATTTACAGTACAATGTTACAGTACGTCTATTCATCAAAGAATCCTAAATAAGAAAGTATCATGGATTCCACAAAAATATTGAGCAGCACAACTACTCTTAACATTAGTTATAATTAGAAATGTTTCATGAGCAGCAAATCAGCATATTAGAATAATTTTGAATAAATAAATAAAATTTAAATAGAAAGAGTTATCCAAATAGAAAACAATTATTTAAAATTGTTATAATATTTAACAATATTACTGTTTTTATTGTATTAAAGGGGTGATGAAATGAGAAATCAACTTTCCCTTGAGCTTTTGTTATATAAAAATTCTAGTTTCAGAGCTGAAAACCTTGTTAGTCAGAGAAAAGCTTTTATAGACACAGAGCCCAGAAAACGAATAATCCCAGAATGTGCCTCATCCTGACGTCATCGTGTGGCCAAACACCGCCTTTGCAAAATAATAATAATAACGCCAAATTCAGTAGCCCCATCCATCGACTCATGGAGCTGTTCGGATCGCGCTACTGAGCAATAAACATGCTGAAGAAGATTGTGGTACTATTCCTGGTTATGGAAGAACACCGTCGCTGCATAAGCTTCCTTCAGATCCTAATATTAGGAATTACTTTATTTTTAATGACATTGTACGTGTGTTTGCTTCATTTCGCTGCGGAATAGTTTGTAAACAAGTCTCAGGTCGATACTGGATTTGTAGACATACTGAGATTGAAACACAATGCTGTTTATATTCTATATTAGATCTGACAGGAATGGTGCAGCACACTTATGTGAGTAAAACATGTTTTTTTATATGTGATAGTATTGCATTGTTACAAATCGTTTTGATTATGTGTACGTGTCTTACAGAACATACCTTAGCACGCTGTCACAGGATGGAGAATCCTTTATTTTGGTTCATTGCGATTCGGGGTCAGACTCGGACATGTATGAGCCAGGGCTCGCAAAAGCCAAATGTCACGGGACATGTCCTGTGTTTTCCAGGCGGGCTATAAAAACGTAAGCCCATCAGCAGGCCGGTGAATCTTAAATAGTGAAATAACATTCCTTTCTTGATCTACGTTGTTCACTTTCTTGACTTGATATTTGAAGGGCACGCGCGCGTGTGTGTGTGTGCGGTGTGTGTGTGCGGTTCGTGCTTATATCCACTGATCGGGTGGGCCAAGTAATACAAAAATAATAGTCCAATCAATCGCGGGTGGAGGAGAAATAAGTAATTGTGTTTGTTTGATAAAGATGTTTACGAGCCCTGTGGTCGAGAGAATCATTCCGAGTGCCGCTTTCAAAAAAAATCCCTTCCGTGAACTGACAGGGGAGCAGAAGCTCATTAAATATTCAAATCTTATCCAGTCCTAGCCGGGGTTTACTTCCACGTCTCCAGTGCGGCACGCCCATCAAAACCCAGCGTTTTGGAGAGAGTCTCAAAACCAGTGTAGAAAATAGCCTGTTACTTTTTAGTTAGGATGTTTTTGAAAGTGAAAACCACACGAATGTCATTAGTCAGACAACAGTATAAAAAAATTTAAAAGCCAGTTCATGACACCTTTAATGATCAAGTAAATGCAGCCTTTATGAGCATAAGAGGCTTCTTTTAAAAACTATTTTAAAATCTTAGCGACCACAAGCTTTTTCATTCAGAAATACAAAGTTATGGAAGTAAAATGTGTTGCAAAAGTCAAATCACGCTGACTTTTTAAACAATGGCCACTGGTTTGCTGCTAGAGAGTGAATAATAGAGGTGCGTTCAGATGAGGAATGTACACAGTCAGAAAGGGACAAAGAAATGGTGATTGAGAGAAAGAAATGTGGATTATCCTGTGAGACTTTATTGCCACTCGCATTGAACTACCCCCGCTTGTTCTCTGCTGATTTCTTTCGTTCGTTCTCAGCTGCTAGCTTGAGCGGAGACTTGCTGCGGTTACCTGGTTACCGGCAGGCCTCGTTTGCAGGGTCACTTCATTAATTCTTTTCCTGGTGAAATGGTGGCATGCGTTGGTGTGTGTTTATGTTTGTGTCGGCTCAACAAAGAGCGGTTCGCTCTCACGCTCCACCTGCCGCTGCCCTGTTATCGGATCCACCCACGCATACTCGAACATTAGCGCATGGTGATGGCCAACTATAGGCCTTGATTTTACCGCTGTCATATTAGCAAACCTAGTAAATCTGGACAAGAAATTAGCTTATCTTGGTAAACATTATGTCACTTCCCATTAGGGCTGAAGAGCTGAGTCCTTAAGAGAGGATGAGAACCAGGATGACAAAAATTGCTCCTGAAGTGTGATGTCACGCTGTGAGTGTGTGGTGTCTTTTTGTGTTCAGGTGTCTTATCGAATATCAAATTAGCAAAATCTGTCAGGACCATGAACCGAGAGCATATTGACATTAATTCCTATCAATCAATCAATCAATCTATCAATCTATCTATCTATCTATCTATCTATCTATCTATCTATCTATCTATCTATCTATCTATCTATCTATCTATCTATCTATCTATCTATCTATCTATCTATCTATCTATCTATCTATCTATCTATCTATCTATCTATCTATCTATCTATCTATCTATCTATCTATCTATCTAATCTATCTATCTATTTTATGATTATTAAACAAGGATAACTAACGTGTTTTGCAACATTTTCTATGCAGAATGATTAATGTGAAAAAATATGATTGATTTGGGTCAGCAGATTTTACTTAAATTTACACCTCTGAAATATTACTTAAAACAATGATGTGAAATTGTTTCATGTTTTAAATGTTGTGGTAATCACAGCTGTTATTTTCCCCTATATAAATATCAAATGCTTCATTTTGCTACTGGTTTTAGCCCTCATGGCAAAAGCATAAGGATTATATATGGTCATCTATGCTGGTGGACCCTTTATGATGTTTTTCTGACGTGTCTTTATCACACAGATGGATCCAGTAATCGGCTCCAAGCTATCAAATATTCACAGTTTATCGTCTGCGTAGAATAAGGACAAATGAACTTTCCACGCGGACATTATCCAGGACGAAGGGGAAAAGCGCAATCTAGTCTTTCATGTTAATGCAGCCCAGAGATCATATTTGGAGGTTTGGAAGGTGATGCAGATTCTTGACCTGACCGGATCGATAGTGCACGCCCCCAGAGAAATCCATATGAAGCTCACCGAACAGGCCCGAAGTATAAGAAACATCTCTCACATCTTTGTTCTTTAAAAGGAAGATCAATGTCCCCCCTGCCGCCATTCGGAGAATGCACTGTGGGACACCGTGCTGGCAATGATACCCCTGTAAATATTTGATGATGGGATTGAGGAGCGGTTATACAATATAGTTTGCGTCTGCTCGGGCTGTCAGTTTTGAAGTCTGTCTCAGGGTAGCCGGCATCAGTGACTAACAGAGCCGAGCGGAGCTCCGTTTCGGGGCTACTGTTCATTTCACGCGCTATCACTTTTTTTATTGCCCGACTGATGACTTCACGGCTAATCAATTATTCATGAGCCACTAATTAAAGGACAAAATAAAGTAACGTAATTAAGGGCAGTTCAATTAAACAAGAAGAGATCATTGCCTTTTAAGTTGTTGGTCAATAGAAGATGACATCGCCAACTTTTTCCAGACCTGGCGCGCCGTGTTTTTCCCCGAACATGCTGGAGCCTTTATTTTAAACCATATTTCTAATGTTCTCTAAACATTCCCTGCTGTCCCCCTCTGTGCTTCATAGATTCTGGCAAAAATGGCAGGTTTGGAGCACACCGTCTGGTTCTATACTTATCCAGCCAGTGCTGACGCTCGCGTACACACGCGCACCTGGGCTAGCGTCTGTCCATTTCCCCGATTGGCACAGGTGCTCTGTTTTGATTGGCCGCATGGTAATGGCTAATGTGTTCCCGGCTAATGCTGCTGTCACAGCTCCTCATGTCCATCCCTCCCCACCTTCATCACCATCCTCATCCTCTCCCGGGCACTGACCCAAAACAGGCCCACCGCTATCATCTCACCCGACACCCACCCTCTTTCCTATTCTAGTCACAGAGCTCCTACCTCCCTCTCCGGCACTCGGCTTCATCATCCACATCATTATGGAGATTATCCCATGTCTTTTATTTAATGGTGGCTAATGTATCACCAATAAAGATGAATGAGGGGAGCTGTGAAGCTCTAATTGGAGGGACATGATGTCTGACTCTGAGCCGCTGATAATGTCGACACTGCCAAACAGTTTATGAGGCGCCATCACCAGTCTAAGTGTGTGTTTAGAGGTGGAGGGGGAGCAGACACTTAGTTCAAGTACTCATTGTTTGATAACTGCGTGTGAGAGCGTCGGGCAAAGCCGCGGTGTTATTTGATCTGTTTTCATGAGTTTTACATGAGAGGTTTTGATTATGTTCTAAAATTCATAATGACATGACTGTCTCCCATCACCTGTTGGCTCGGTCTTTGTATTGGAAAACTTGAAGACATTTTTAGCTTCAGTTGTCCCTGTACGTGTTATTATTTTATTTATAGGAACAGATTTATAAAAACAGAAAAGGGAGGACGTGTTTCAGTCCACTACAAATAATCATTTGATAAAATGATTTCTCAATGTTAAGTGGTCTCTTAATTTTTTCAGAGCTGTATGTCAATGCCATTGTTTTGTCTCATGATGCACGCCAGTAATGTTTTGAAGGCATGTATACTTAATGTCCTAATTTAACCAAGTCCTGGCTTAGTCTAAGTCCTGTTTGTGAAATCAGACCAAAAATGCCTCTCTCTTTTTTCAAACAGTTCCCTGAAAATCGAACCCATGACCTTTAGCACCATGCTTTGCTATGAGACTTTTTCTTCTTTGAAATTGTAAAAAAGGCAATGCTGTCTTGAGATATGGTCACCTAATTTAACAAACAATATCACATGAATTATTCCACCAGACTGTACTTGTCGGAATCTCTTGCTTTTCTCCCTAAATCATCACATCTCCATGTCTGTTTTCACATTGTGCTTTAAAACTTTATTTTTTAAAAGTGACCAATACATTATGTATCTGTTCAATTGAAAAAATTAAGAAAGCATTTAAACAATTTAGGAAATTACTGAAAATTTTGCAAAATCTTGCAAATTTTGTGCTATATTAGTTTACAATGGCTTTTTCAATTTTCTCAGTACATAGGTCACTTTTTCGTAACAGCAGTCTATGTTTACATCCCCCCCCCCCCCCCAAAAAAAAAAAAAAACTGTTTCACTTAACTGAGTGTCTATTTACACTAAATGCAAATAGCGTAATGCTCGGAAATCTTGGCTTTGATGCAATTTAATTTTAAGTGTAAATTAAGTGTAAATATCATCTAATAAGGCTAAAATGTACACATATTGCAAAGAACTGCTACTTCAACATGGTGTTAGAATATATCACTATTTTACTCAGTATGCTATTTCACTTAGTAAATATCTACAGCTATTTGCACAGTGTAAATATCATCTATCGCTAAGAAAATGTTATTTTCACTTAGTGTAATTAGAATGCAGTTTCTTTTTACACTTGGTCTAAATAGCATCTGTCACTATTTGCACTTAGTCGCTGCCTTAACTTAAAGAGTACATAACACAGTTACTGAGAGTCTGGTGTTAATCTTGAGTACCTATAGAGTAGTATTGCATCCTTCATATTTTCGAAGAGCCTAGTTTTATTATATTTGTAAAAGACAGATACGCTGTATCGTTTATTTCCAAAAACAGTTAAACTTGTGCAGGCATGCAGTGAGCGGAGTTAAAGAGTCACACGAGTGCACACACACACACACACACACACACACACACACACACACACACACACACACACACACACACACACACACACTTCAATTAATCATGGCATTATCCCTTTATAACTTTCGATTCACTCTACGCTTGTGTTGTTTACATTATATGCACTTATACCTAAAACAGACATTTGATGTAGATTGACTCACCGCCCTCGGTTTCAACTCATGACCAGGAACAAACAAACACACTTGCATAACTCTGTTGCTGCTCTGGAAAAATAAACTGCATCCACTTATTCCTTAATGCTGGGTTATTTGGGAAGCTAAACAAGGTTATATTTCGCTTACAACCAAAAACAAACTTCTTTAGTAACACTGTTAATTTCATGGTCAAATAAAAAATGACCGCTGCCCACAGCTTCCTTAAGCCAAACAAAGTTGATGGGCGTGTTCTTGCTCTCGCTCTGGTTGAGGTCCACACGCGCTCATTCGGGAGAAGTGCCCATACAAGCAATTCCACACTTTATGAAGTCATAATCGAAAAAGACTTTACAAAACTCATTCGAACCCTGAAGGAGTGTATTTGGCACAGAAATACTTGTAAGTCCAACAATATTTTTTAAATGGGGCCATGTTAAACATGAGAATGCAACTCTTTAACAGTGTAAGACAGCGCAAGTTAGAATGCATGAAATAGCTTTAGGAAATAGCTTCAATGTTTTTCCCACAAAATTATGTTTTAGTTTTTATAGAAAGGAAAGTGAATACTCTCTTTCTCCCGCTCTCTCCCACTCAAACACACACACACACCTACAGTACGGACACACACTTGCAAAGAAACATGTTGTCAGTGATGCTCTGACGATTTTATCAGTAAAATAGTTTAACTTAAAAACTACATGACATTTCTCCCTAGTGAGATAATAATGGTACTGTTCTTGGAGCAGATAAACTTTGTTAAAAAAAAGTTTTGCTATTAGCAAAGACGCTGCTGCCAAACACTGTTGAGAGACACACAGATTCAGGTAATTCACACATGCTTCTCTCTCTCTCTCTCTCTCTCTCTCTCTCTCTCTCTCTCTCTCTCTCTCTCTCTCTCTCTCTCTCTCTCTCTCTCTCTCTCTCTCTCTCTGCATTAGTCTGCTATCAGTGGCTGAAGCCTTTGTTACTAGCTCTAAAATGATTTTGGAATTAGCAACGGAGGCTTGAGATTAGATATGTTAGAAATTTGTTCTATACACAAGAGTGTAGGGACACAAACCTGACAAATGTCTTGAAAAACATAATCTGAACAATGCTTTGAAGTGTGGTAACCGTATTGCAAGTGGAATAATTGACTCTGGCCATTGAGTTGTTAGCAAAATAATGCAATAAAGGTTTAACGCATACTCTGCTTTATGTTGCATTACCGCCTCGGGTGTGCATTATCTTTTTAATTTCAACATTCTATGATTTGGCACACACTAATTCAAATTTGGAATACTATTTAGATAGCCTGACGTGGTCATACTCAATTCTAGTCAGAATATGAGTCTGAAACTGCTCCATTGGGCTGTGATTATGGGGCGTGTTTCAACCGAACCAGGAAAGACATCAATTGGATAGACCTACAACCAATCAGAGCAACGAAGCGACGCATTGTCAAACGTCAACAGAGTTCAACTGCACTGTGTTGCCAAGTCTGCTTTTTTTTCCCCGCGGGTTGTTTTCTATATGTCCGCAGGTTATATTGCTCTCCGTTTAGGATTCGATCAATATAATCCAAGCCCCTTTGATGACGTGCATGATTACGTTACTGTTGATCATCTGTCCGTCATCGTGTAAAGCCCACCCTGATGATTTCATTGGTCCGAACAGTTTCTGTTCGGGGATAATTACTCCTCTATGAAGCAAGGCCAGACCGAACTGCCCGACATAAAATATTTGTGGGCGGGGCTATGTTCGGCTGGCATCCAGGCTACTATTTAGGACATATAGTATGCGAATTGGGATGCTACAACAGTCTTTCAATTTCATTACCATCATCTACCCAATCTAGCCAATGGTGTTTTTGTAGATTATTGTTTCATCAGTGTCGAAGTGTGTTTGTTGGGTGAGAACCTTTAGCATTATTAAAGAATGACTTTATTTTAAACATATATGAAGTAGATAGATATCACAAAAGTCAATGTGGACCAGTGTTGGTTTAGGCTCCATTGACTTAAACATTCTTCTGAATGTGTTTTTATTTTGCAGAAGAAAGCCATAGTGTGTGTGTGTGTGTGTGTGTGTGTATATATATATATATATATATATATATATATATATATATATATATATATATATATATATATATATATATATATATATATATATATATATATAAAATTCCAGATCTATTTGCTGGAAAGTTACTCACAGCAGCTTGAAATTCAGCTAAATTCACATTTGATGCATTCTGTCCTGAACTGGAGCCACTTGAACGCATCAGCCAGGGGATCTGGGTAGTCTTATTGGAGCGACTCTGGGTGCAGGACAAGCCAACCATCGAGGAGCAGATTAGATTAAGAATAATCCTTTCGCTGCACGCTGAGCCCCGTCTCTGTAAAGTCCACTCACAGTGCATCAGTTACACCACTCTGCCCAGCAACACGCCAAGGGCCCCAGTCCACCCAGAGGTCTTCAGCCATTGAGATGTTCTTTTTACTCTCCATATAGCTCATGACAATCACTGTCATTTTGCAGATTTGGTATTTAGCCGAATAGATGGACAGAAAGTACATTCTGTCTGTTGTCCCATACGGATCGTGGGGTCCACAAGAGCTCGTCTTATCCTTGGGCAAAACTTCTCTGCATTTTCAGCTCAGGACTTGATGTCAGATCTGACTCAAACAGTGACATAAAATGAAAGGAAATAAATGGAGAGAAAAAAGAAGAAAGGGCAAAGCATCCAAAGTTCTGCATCACTTACTTTTCAATTACGGCAGGCGAAGCAGAACGAATTGTTAGTGCCATTTATTGACTGTGCCTTTCTCGTTATTAAAGTACAAGTGAAGAAATCCGTCCTTTTGTATAACAACCTGCCTGTTTTACAATAACAAAATGTTTCTTCTCTGTCAGATAGCCTTTGTCATTTGAAGAGAAACAAGGAAAAGAGAATGGCAGGGATAGCAAAACAGCATGCTGGCAGAAACACTGATACAGTCAGAATCGGCAGTGATCCTGAAGAATACCTCTTCCCTCACAGCATTCAGCTGAGACCATTGGTGCAGAACAAAAGTAATAGGTGAATGAATCGATTATGGTAATGACTGGCTGCCTGAAAGATTTTTCTTATGGCGTATAAGAGGGATATGAGAGATATTGAAAACGCATTAACGGAGAAGCAGCACCGGATACCTAGAGATGGAAAAACCACAGTGTGCTAGGAGGCAGGCATAGGCCTTTTTCATCCTTGACTTGTGATCCTTACACTTATTTTGATGTTCCACATAATAGACCACATACAAAACATTGTGATGAATCTTCAGTTCAATTCAAAAGAATGCCACAATGGTGCAATCATCACACGGTATTTCCGTGTTAGGCTGCTGAACTGAATCAAATGTCTTAGAGTAGACTTGGAATGTTTTGAAAAATGCTTTCAAAAGCAAGTGGCAATTTAGTATCTCGTATAATATCCGACAACAATTTCTCCAAGACCAGTATTTTCATAGCTATCGGTATAAGCCATGGGTACCCAATCCTATTCTTGGAGATACCTACCTGCAGGGTTCAGTTCCAGGCCTGTTCCCACACCTGTCAGTAATTATCAAGTGCTCCTGGAAATCTTCATTAGCTGATTCAGGTGTATTTCATCAGGATGGAGCTAAATTTTGCAGGAAGATAGATCTCCAGGAACAATCTTTGGCAGCCATCCAGTATTTAAAGTGTATTGCATGATTCAAAATAATGCTACATATGGACGATAATGTTATACTTTACACAATTCTGGACCCTTTATTGACAAACCAATTTAACATAATGCTGTCTTTACATGCTAAATTGTCGTAAATACTAGTTTTCTACAAATTAATTGGACACAAACGCCCTCTCAAGTCAAAATTTTAATGCGATGAGCTCGTATAATCACGACTTCAGAAGTGGGAAGTAGGACATTTCCACTAGCCCATGAAGGCAGCATAATTCTAGAAAACTCTTTATGAAATTTGACCCAACATGATCAACCCTTCAAAGCATGCTGGGTAACGGGAAGCACTACACCAATTATACAACAGTTCATATCTGATGAATTTTCTGTGAAGTGATTCTAAATGAAGGGGGACAAAACACCTTTTTATTGGAAACCTATTACCAGTCATAATTCATTGTTTAAAGGTAGGGTAGGCAATTTTATAGAGGCTTGCAATAGCATGCTAGCTTTAAAAGCATGAGAGCCCTCTCAGCGTCTCAGAACGTCTCCAAAGCCATGCATCCACATGAACAGTGGTGGAAAGAGTACTGAAAAAGCATACTCAAGTAGAAGTACTGTTACTTGTCAAAAAATGTATTGCAAAGTAGAGTAAAAATAACTGTCCTAAATAGTAAAAAGCAGACATGGGGACTTGAGACTTGGTGACTTGGACTCGAGTCGACTCGGTTCGCTATTTTTATGACTTGTGACTTGACTTGACAAAATAGAAAATACTTGAGACTTGACTCGGACTTGGAAGTTAAAGACTCGGGACTTGACTTGACTTGAGACACGATGACTTGAATGACTTGAGTGTTAATCACATCATGTTTTCAGTTTGAATATAAAATATATAAATTATTTAATAAACATAAAGTTGGCCCAGCTGGAGCGCAGACTGAGAACAGCGCTGTCATGACTGGATCACGTCATCAGTCATGCCCTCTCGTACCTTACGCACACCACGCCCACTTATCAGATATCACATCAACATGTCAGCCGGAGGGAAACCGTGCGGGGGGCATCATCACTTTCGGCTTCAACAATTATTCGCAAGATGGCAAAAGACGAACGTTACACACACGAACGTTGCGCGTTGCAAGACATGCAACATTAAAATCACGGACGGACAGCCAGACGACAACATCCAATATCATCCGGTCATTTGAAGAGCCAGTCTGCCTAAAAAGGTTTGTTGGTAGTCAGCTAATGTATAGCTAAAGTAACCACTAGCTATTAAGCCTCGATTTATTTTTATAAAATACTTCCCCTGATCTGAGCGGGAGACTTTGCCACCTGAACACACGCACATCAAAAAATACACGATTCTAACGTTACAATGTTAATTGAGTGGGAAAAACCGCGCGCGCGCGAGAGAGAGAGAGAGAGAGTGTGTGTGTGTGTGTGTGTGTGTGTGTGTGTGTGTGTGTGTGTGTGTGTGTGTGTGTGTGTGTGTGTGTGTGTGTGTGTGTGTGTGTGTGTGTGTGTGTGTGTGTGTGTGTGTGTGTGTGTGTGTGTGTGTGAGCCTGTTTATGTGGTTTATGAGGACACAAATTTGTATAACTACATGGGTATTACACTGGTATTACACTATAAATGTGGTTTATGAGGACATATCAAATGTCCTCATAATTCAAATGGCCTTAAAAACATACTAAATTATGTTTTTTTGAGAAAGTAATGCAGAATGTTTCCTGTGATGGGTAGGTTTAGGGGCAGGGGCAGTGTAAGGGGATAGAAAATACGGTTTGTACAGTATAAAACCATTACGCCTATGGAGAGTCCCTGTAAACCACATAGACCAACGTGTGTGTGTGTGTGTGTGTGTGTGTGTGTGTGTGTGTGTGTGTGTGTGTGTGTGTGTGTGTGTGTGTGTGTGTGTGTGTGTGTGTGTGTGTGTGTGTGTGTGTGTGTGTGTGTGAGAGAGAGAGAGAGAGAGAGAGAGAGAGAGAGAGAGAGAGAGAGAGAGACAGACAGACAGACAGACAGACAGACAGACAGACAGAGGAAAGATGTTTCGGCCGGGACTTTTTACTGCGCCGAGCCGAAGTACTCTCAGAAGTGCTAATCCGCCACACATTATAGTTCTCCTTTTTAATCCGATTAGAGAAGTACCACGTTTTATTTTGTCACCATACTTGATCGTTCACCTTCTCGTGTAACTGTATTTAAATAGGGAAAAGATGGAGGTGTTTGGTACTTCTAACTTGATCTCTGTTTGGTACCATAGTGAATGAACTGGGCTTAGTGGGCTAAGCTAAATGCTATCAGATCGTCACCGCGCATCAAAGAGATTAAGTGCACGCACTGAGACGAGAGAGGTATGTATCAGCTCGTTTTAGTTAAGGGAATAACAGTTTAATATGAAAAAGCGGTGAAGTAACCCTTTAAAAAGTACAATTCCTGAGAAAAATTACTCAATTAAAGTAACGAGAGCATTTGTAATTCGTTACTTTACACCACTGCACATGAACGCACTAAGGTTGATTGTGTTGACATTTAAACGGATAAATCCAGGCAGGTTTTTGAGCCCTTAAATTATGACTTCAAACCACGAATCACGACTTTGTAGCGTTCCAGGCAAAGTCACGCCAAACTGTCTGAACGCCAGGAACTGCGGTAGCTAGATGTGAACAAATCATGCCGGACCTTACGGTGCTTATGCTCATTTACAATCATTTCTATCGCCAAAAGTGCTTACTCCATGCTTAATCGAGGGAAACTGTAGAGAAAAAATAGCACATAAGGCAAGAGAAGCTGTTACACCTTTTATTTTACATTATTTGTATATTTTGAAATGTATTTGGTATTAATGTTTACTTGCAGTCAGGGGACTAAAGACTAGCTAATGCTAGAAAAGCTGCTGATAATGCATAACATTGGCTGATAAATAAGGTTTGAACAAGCAATACCTTATTTTAATGAACAATTTAGTTTTTAATGTATGACTTCCGTAAACACCGCTCCGCCATTGTTGTTTTGATGTCAGAACTCGTAACTGGGAGTACATCGATCTAGTACGAGTTTCACGAGTACGAGTTGGACTTACGCAACATAAGTCCAAGGCTTCGAACAGAATTTCACAGGTTGCCATCTCGTAATTACATTTGTGACACGGCGTGAACGCAGGATAAGCTTGTTCAGGAAGAACTGTTGTTTGTTGTGGTGCTCAGAGTGTCTGTCTACAACTCTGCATAGCCTTAAGTGTCAACACATACAACACACTGATGACATCTGATGATGGACAACTTTTTTGGTCCTGAAATGTATGTACATGTTGTAATATTTAGACAACTTTTTTTATCGATTGCTCTCAGAATATAAAGAAAATTTCAACCAGCCTATAACAAAAAGTGTTTATAAAATATTGCATACCCTACATTTAACATGCTTTTACAACAACAACTGATCATTTTTATACATTTGTATTGTAATATCAAACTAAAATATTGTATTATTAATAATAATATTATACTATCCTGTTTATGCTATAATATCACTAATTATTATTATTATTATTATTATTATTATTATTATTATTATTATTATTATTATTATAACAAATAACTTTAACTATAAAACTATATACCTATCATTTATATAGATAATATTATTATCATATATTATTTATAATATTATGGGTAATATTGTATGTATTTTTCATAATTAAAGGAAAACGACACTTTGAACCCCCAAAATAAACCTCTGATTACATCTGTTTTGATTAGTACAGTCTGTAGCGACCAGGCTCTGCATTTCCTCAACTGATACGCAACAGACAGACAAGAGCAGTCGATCGCAGAGGCCTCCCCACTGTCTCCCCCTTCTTTGTGTTTATGTATGTTTTTTTATATATATGTTTTGAGGGAAACTGTCAAGCCCCATCCCAAAGAACAGGGACCAAAGAGCAAAAATAATGTACGCTTTCGTGCGTTTTTTGGAGGACGACATGTGCTACGCGTTACCTGTGTCAGACGTGAAAGATTTCCAGCCTGTGCACAAAAGAGATTTTGATGATCAGAAGGTGTATGTGGTGCTGAGAGGCGCAGGCCATCCTGCCAAAGCACACATCCTCGCCCTGGCAGGTGAGTTCTGCTCTTCTCTTCCTTTTAGCTAGAATCATAATCTTCATAAATAACAGTGACACGCATGACGGAAATTCTTGAAAATGTCTTGCAACTTTGATATGAACCATATTTTCACATTTGCATGTGCATGAACCTCTTAACTCGAAGCTTTAGATTATATTTATGGCGTAACATGAAAAGTAATTATAATCATAATTTTAATTTCACATGAGACTTACTAATAACACGCATGTCTTGGGTTGTGGAGAGAAGACTAATGCTGCAAGTGTTTCGATGTGATTATATGTATATATGCGGAAAATATAATACAGGTTTGATGTCTTGATTCTGGTGTTTTTAGCTTGTCGTGATTGCGGGGTTTGTGTAATAGAGAAATCTAATCGTGTCTGTGTTTGACAAGCACGCCAATCTAAATGTTAACTAAAGGGAAGGTGCATCGAAAACGCCTGAATAAGTTCATGAAAGTAGGAACGAAAGATAAGAGGGTTTTGAAGGCAGAGAAAGAGGCTCAGGATGCTAA
This sequence comes from Pseudorasbora parva, assembly GCF_024679245.1. NCBI lineage: Eukaryota > Metazoa > Chordata > Actinopteri > Cypriniformes > Gobionidae > Pseudorasbora > Pseudorasbora parva. The sequence continues at coordinate 35,072,299 of NC_090184.1, forward strand.
GCGGTTGTTAGCTTTCTGCTAACGCTTCTTTTATATATCGGCGTCGCATAAGAGCTTAACGGCGAATAAAAACATCATCATCACAACACTAATGACCTGTCTAAACTGATAAAGATACGGACAAGCTGACATGATAACCGTAATGTTCTGTATTTCAACGTTTAGCTCAAGGCTGCTAGGTTACTGTCATCACATTAGCTAACCGGGTAATGGTTATTTTATGTCGTTTTACTTTTACGCCCTTCAGTTTGCTTGAAACCTTATGTCAGCATGTTATACTGTTAAATTATAACACGCATTACATGTCAGCACATTCTGTGGGGTTTAAATCAGTTCTGGTGGAAGATCTGCTATCATGTGACACTTCCTGCTTTAGCTCAAGCAGTGAAAACCTCCAAGCACTTTCACTCCTGCCACTCTTCAATCAGGACTAGTTAGACAGATACTTTACTAATCTACATGTGTTGCTTAACCTGCTCTTACAACCTTGATCTTGTTAGGGACAGAAGTCTGCGGTACAGCACAGCTTTTAAATCAGTTTGTGTGAACTTAAGCAGTTTGCAATCTGTTGTGGCCGACCTTGAATCTCATGTGCCATACCTGGCCAATGCAAAACTTTTAATATGTAGTTAACAATCAAGATCTTAGGTTGATGATTTTCCATGTGGCATGATAAGGGGTTAGATAGGCATATTTATATGGTCCGTCTACTCCAAGCGGCCTTGGTTACTCGACACTGCATCACAAGCTGACAGCTGTGGCGACCCCGGCTGTCAAAATCATATTGATGCTGCACCGTCAACGTCGCTTTGCAAAGTTAAACGCTCCATTAATACTTTATTGCAACAATAGCTAGTCATCTGTGTCGTTACAAGGTTACTGGGAAACTTCTGCACCAAACTCATAAAATGTTTCTCTTGCTGATGTGTCCTTGTTTTAGCCATATCATTTTAGAGTACACAGATTAAATATTATTTGTGCCTCTGATGTGTTTATCCTTCTCTTTTCCAGAAAGCATTGAGGAATTTGAGCACAGTATTATGCAAAAGAAGATGAAAATACCCAAGATGTCGAACAGGAACACAGTGGAGAATCACTTTGGCGAGGAGAGAATGCCCCTTAGACATAAAAAGGTTAGTCTGCCCATTTTAAAGAAAGGTTTTAAGATTTGGAGACATTTGCGAGCTTTCTGATACTGGTCTGGATTTGTACATGGGGAACATGTGGACAAATTGGGAATGGCTCAAAGGGGATTTTCTGCTTCTATTAGAAGTGTATCCGCAAAACAAACAAGGGGAATATTAAAACATGTTTTGATGCTTATGGAATTTGTCCTGACGTTTCAGACCTGTTTTGTTTAACCTGGCAGTTTTAGCCATATAACATAAAGTCCATGTGGTTATTTCTTCAGTGGGTTAGTTGAGCATTTTTAGCATCCTGCCTTCATATTGTGCAATCCATTAAGTTTACGACCTAGTTTTGTCTGCTCTTGCACTTCATACCTTAATTACTTAGTGTGAAGTTAAGGTTGAATATAAACTAAGTTGGTTTGTAGTTTTAATTTCACTAGTTTACCCCCATTATGGTGGCATTAAATGTTAAATCATTAGATTCATTATGAGTTAGCAATGTTTTGGCCCATAAGTGATAGTTTGATACTTCTAAAATGGAAAAAGTAGGCCTTTTTGTGTGTATTGACGGATTCCTCAAGGTCTACCTTCCTCCAGAGTTTTTTTTCCAGCCGTGCTTTGAAAGGGAAGTCACACAAGACATTGTGTTCTTCCATTCATACCAGAAATGCAGGCATATGAGTAGGATTGTGTGTACTAAAGGTTGAGTTTGGTGAACTCTGTCCTACACATTTGGATAGTGGAAACAGATTTGATATAAACATCAAAGTTTGACCTCACCACTTTGTCCATAAACTTCAAATTATCAAAAATGGAAATAATATATAGCAGATAGTCCACCCTTCAAAAATGAATTTCCAAGTGATGCCAGCCACTCCCTCCACCCAAAATATTATAAAAACTACTATTATTAACAAAACTATTATATTCATTCACGTAAGCCGCCTTACACAAGTTTATTCATTCAATAGTATTCATGCACCGAAAGTAAAGGAAAAGAGCCTTGGGTCTCCATCAAATCTAAAGTGGTCACAGAAGATGCATTTGAATCGTGTGATAATACCAGGTGTAAAATAATGTATCTTGGCTGACCACTTGTGATTGGTTCAACGAAAAAACCAAGTGGAAAGCTTTATCCCTTGCTCTCTCTATTTCTGTATATATATATATATATATATATATATATATATATATATATGGAAAATTTATACTCAATATTTTATATAATTCAATTATGTCAGGGAGACGCTATTAATATGCGGGAGTGGTGGGATGTCTGATATAGTAATAATATATATAAAATAAATAAAAAATATATTAAATGTATTAAAAAACTATATAATAAATATATCTATATCTACACATGTACTGATGTACATGATGTGCTGCAAAGTGCTTTTATTTTATTTTTTAAAGAACCACAAAAAGGTGTTGGATGACATTCATATTTTTATTTTATTGAACAGTTTATTAAAAGTTTAAAGTATACTTAAATGTAAAAAATATAAATAAATGCAAAACACAACAAATGTACTTTAAAAATTCACATTAAAGCCTAAGCCAACTACAATAGGCCTATTTTAACACTAAATAACAGTTACAGTTTGTCTCGTCAGTTAGAACATTGGTCTGGGGAGTCTGCTCTGTATTTTCTACTGCACAAGAGGCGTGATCAATGAGCATAATTCAAATTACTCTGTACACATTTTGATAGTCCTTTAACCAATCGACCACAAGAGGTGTGATCAACAGGCAACAACTAGATATGCTCATTTAGGTTAATTTTCCGACCGATGCTCATTAATTGATTATTAACTGTTAACTGATAAGAAGAATAATATTGAGTTGGCATTACATAAAAATATAATTGACGATTGTCTGTGACCCGTTAAAAATACTTTTTTCATGTGTTTATTTTATTTTGCAAACAGCAGAACATACAGAACAGCTCAACAACAGAACCTAGATTCACACTAGGTCCCTGCATTTATGCCCGAGTTATGGCTTTTTTACAACTGCTCCTTCATTCGTTTTCTCTGACCAGGTATCTATCTGATTGCGAAATGATCAGGAGTAGGCCTGAATGCCCTCCGAGATTCTTTCGAGGCATATTTAATTCCGATTACTCAAACCAATTCAGAAGGTGGTCTGAAAGCATTTTAGACAAAACCGGACAAGTGTAAATGTATCAGGTTGTTTAAACCACGTGTAAATTTTACTCCTGGCAAATGGTTAAAAAATAAACGTGTGAGAGAGCGTGTTATGGGCTATAGTCAGATAGATGTGATGGTGTTGCAACACGCATCGCCGCAAATTAGTAAAGCAAGCCAACGCAATTAAATTTAAAATACGTTTTAGATGTTCAAAAACAAAATGATCTTCAATAAAAATGAATAAATGATCTTACCAGTGCTTAGGTTGCTCTTTCTCATATTGTGGTCTTTGAGTTTGAAATGAGCTGCTGAATAAAATGCATCTTGAATCGTTTTCTTTCTTTGCTGTGAACTCCGGTAAATATAGGCTATAGCGCAGGAATTGAAAATCTGATTTATATTCATTTTGCGAATATAAGACAAACTGCATGTTCTTTTATTTTTTTATTTTTTTAGATTGTTTAGTTTGCGAACGTCGTTGTGAGGAACATCAGCTTGCCTCAGCTCGTCAAAAAAGCCTTTTTACTGTAGAGGCAGCCTAATATTATAGTAGGCTAAATTAACTACCATTGTGAGTCTACGCGCTGATATGAGCAAATATCCAATCATATGCACTATGTTAGGGGGTGTTTAGCTGCGTTTTAAAGCCTTGCAGAGATATGATATTTTGGCCATATCGTCCATATATAGGTACCATATTGGCACCGGGTTTCAGTACCCAACCCTACTTAAAAGTTCAAACAAATTATTATTTCTTCTTTCAAATTTAGTGTGACCACCCATTAGCACACCTTTGTGAACTGGAAAATCCTTAGTAGGTGTTTGATGGGGTTGGAACTGAGGTTAGGCAATTTTCAGAGCAGCTAGCAATATCAAGTTAGCTTTGAAAGCATGAGACTACCTCATGTCTCAGAGCACATAATGTGCAGAGATGTGCAGTAGCATTTAAGTATAAAATATACATTGTTTAAAAGCTACTGTATTATTACTTTATTCAAAAGCAGTGAGTGATTTTATTAACATCATTTTAGAGGTGAACTGTCCCTTTAAGGACAAATGTTCTCGACCTACTTTTATCTAATACAGACACACTCGATTTTACTTTTACTTTAGACATAACTGACTGTGTTTATGTATGTTAACCTTGTGTGTATTTGGCAGTATTAGCACAAGTAAGACTACTTTGTCCAGTAGTCACGTGTATTTGACAGGCTTTTAGTGCGCGCGCTCAGTGCATGTAAAACGCAAATTAAATGTTTAACCGGCAAGGCTTTAAAACGTGGCTAAATACCCCCTTACTTAGTGCATACGATTGGATATTTGCGAATATCAGCACGTAGACTCACAGGCACACTCAAACAGAACCGAAATAAACGGAGATAAAGATTTCAAACGGAGAGAAATATAAATAATTAATTAAATGCAAAACCAAGATAACCGCAATTCATTCGCGTATTGAACCGTGAATGCTGTATCGAACGGTTCAATATTATATTGAGAATTATGGCATCCCTAATATATATATTAGGATAGGAGATTTTCAACCAACTTAACAAAATAAAATCTGGAACGAATCACCTACCCTTCTTTTAAGTAAGGGATAATGTACACCCAGCCGGTTGTTATCGCAGAATAAACCCAGACAGAGTGATCAGGACCCTGACGCGAAGCGGAGGGGTCTTGCATCACTCTGAAGGGGTTTATTCTGCGATTAAAAACCGGCTGGGTGTACATTATCCTGCTTATTACACGGCTACTAGTCTCAAATAAATAATTATTAGATACAAAATATTGTCTTGAGAGTAAATATTTTATTAGCTCTTCCGCTAAGCTTCTGCGAAGAAAAACAGTTCCAACCTGCTTTAAGCCTTTATCTATTGCTGAAGATTTGCCATATGCCCTTGCTAAATGTTGAAAATTAATGCTGAAAGGGTTAGTTCACCCAAAAATGAAACCAAGCCTATGATTTACTCACCCTCAAGTTATCATAGGTGTATATGACATTCTTCTTTCAGACAAATACAATCGGAGTTATATTTAAAAAGTCCAGGCTAACGTTAATCCAAGCAGTACTTGTGTTTGAAGTCCATAAAAAATGCAGCTGTCCGTCAAATAACGTGCTCCACACGGCTCCGATGGGTTAATAGAGCCTTCTGATTCGAAGAAAAATATCTATATTAAAAACGTTATAAAGGAAACATGCCTTGAAGTCTTCCATTGTAACCCACGGCTGTTTAAGCCACAAGATGGCGCCAGTAGTACCGGTCAAGATACTCGTTGTACCCGTATGAGCGGTTGTTATCTGGAAATAACATACCGCTGGAATGCGCGATTGACCAATCAGAATCAAGTATTTCACAGAGCCGTGTAATAACTCTGGATAAAGGCAGATATCCAAAAGTAAATATTATTTACATGTACACCATTTGCACTGGTCAAGATGCTCAATCATGTGATGCAGGTCCAATCACAGGAACAGCAGCGGGCCAGTTCCAACTCTTCAAAGAGCCTGGCTGCGGTGGTGGCCCGGCTGGAGAGGAATGCAGTCAACTCGTGCACGGAAGGAGAGGAGCTAGACAGACTCACAGCAGAGGAAGAGGAAGAGCAGGACGAGGCCGTGGTGCCCCGTGTCCTTTACGAGGAGCTGGTGCACAGCTACAGGCAGCAGGAAGAAGAAATGAGACGTCTGCAGCAGGAACTGGAGCGCACACGCAGGCAGCTGCTGCAACAGGCCAAGAAGCTGAAGGAGTACGGCAGTCTGCTGACCGAAGTCAAGGAGCTCCGTGATTTCAATCGACGCCTGCAGGACGTCCTGCTCATGAGGCTTGGCAGCGGTGAGATTTGCATGAATCATACTTATAGGCCTACTTGACCAACTAAAGGCCTGTTCACACGGCTGATGCAACCAAACAATATGCACCAAAACTGTTCAACGGATTTGTTCAAATCTGATTTTTATAGTTCTCTGAATCCTAGAAAATCATTATTTTGATTAAAACCTTGTTGTGCTTCTGTTTTTAAAAAATCAGACTGTTTGAATAGGCCTTAACGTTGATTTGCTAGTAGCGGCTTTAAACACGACTCATCCAATCAGTTTAAATATCCATTTTATAGTGCTTGCTATACAACGTTATTTTACTGTTGAGCATGTATGTTTTGTTTTTTGCTTGTTTTTTAGGGCCTTTATACAGCTTTTTTTAATTAGAAGTGAATTACAAAAGCAGCGATGGTTAATCAGCTTTAAATAGGCAATATTGAGTGAATTCACTGAACAATGAACATTTCTGAGACAGCAATTTAAAAGTGCTCTTGTATAATTTTTAGGGCTGTCAGTCAATTAAAATGTTAATCCTTTGATTAATTTGATAATTCAGAATATAAAGTACTTAATTAATATTCAGCAAATCAAGTAGTTAATTGTCATGTAATTTATTAATCAATTTAATCACCCACATCAATATTTGCTGAGAATCCCCACCCCCGATTGGAGATAATTCAAAGATTGGTGAATTAAATCATTGAATAGACATTACAAAAAAGGGACTTTATAAGTCTGTATATTATATGGCCATTAAACAAAGGCCATCAATGGTGGTCCTTTAGGCTGCGACCAAAAACCTAGTCAGCTGACTCGTTGCCTCATTGCCTTATCAGACTATGACTGGTAAGGCAGCGTTTTGTGCACGAAGGCACCTCACAAAACTAATTTCGGACAGACTTCTTAGGCAGTGTAACAGTTTAATGATCTACAGCAAAATAGAGAGAGCTTTGGTGAGATCTAAACACATTTAATTACTACAGTAGTAATTTCTCGCTAGAAATGACATCAGAAGTTGAAAATATTCGTAAAAAAACATTTACACACAAACTGACCAGCAAGCTCAACTTTCAGAATGCAATCTTTTTCCCCAGCTGTCACTATATACAGTGATAACTGTCACTCAATGGAAAGCACAGGATTGTGGGATATCAAAGGCAGCGAAGGATACATGTATGCTGCCTTCAAAAATCGATCAGATTAAGGTCTCTCAAGAGACAGGAAGTGAAGCAAACATTAGATTCGGACGTTGCTTGATGCCTTCCTGCCTTCAAATGTGTCCTCCAGAATTTCGGTCTCGGACGCAGCCTTAGTCCGCAGCAATCAATTTTGCATTCCACGGGATGTATTTAACACAAATTGTTTTCTTACTTTCACATGGAAATGTACGTTAATGGTTATTTCCGCATCTCTTCATGATTAATCTTACGAAATTAGCATGTTAACTTGACAGACATAATAATGCAACATTTTTGATGTGATTTTCCACATATATCTGAGCTGCAGGGACTGATTACCACTCGGATGAAGACTACAGTACAGGCTGCTTAAAGAGGACATAGAGTCCAGAGCGCTCAGGCCAGTGTCCCGGCCAGCTGCTACGTGTGTGTGTGTGTGTTTGGTGGGGGGGAACAGACTGTGGTCTGGAGCAAGCTGGTGGAACAGGAAGAAGATTAGACCGGCCAGGGCTCTTTAGGGTCAGACGTGCAGTGCACTGACTGCATTTAAAACTCAACAGATACATTAGAGCTTAGTGCGGCCAGCCACCAAGCCAGCTTACTGAGCTAAAATGACCCGGTTGTCTTGAGGCACGAGAGAGCCATGTTTCAGGCAGCGCTCCAAAGAGAGCGGGCCAGGACATACTGCAGCCACACTGGACTGAATTCAAAACTGTCATTAGAGAGCAGGGAACGTCTGCCTTCAACACTTTCTCGGGATTACACTCTCATGTTTAATTGTGCTTTACTGAACTCTGATCAATGGTTTGCTTTGCTTCATACAGAGCCGATGCACGACAATGGCACACAGACAATCAAAGCAGAGGTGGTGGAGCCGATCAGTGAACCACAAGAGGCTTGTCAAGAGGAAGCCAACACTAGCTCCACCCACTCTCACTCCCCATCACCGAGAACCGTCTACACCTTCAATGATGGAAAAGTATGTTTTTACAGTCTTTCCTATGCCAGCTAATTCTCAAACATCCCAAAAATTCATGTCAATGCTCACTTTATTTCAGCAAAGTAGCCCATCAGTCACCAGATATAAAGACGCTATGGTTAAAAAGTGTTTTAAAAGAAATTATTACTTTTATTCAGCTATGATAAATTTAATTGTACAAAATATTTTATTTCAAATAATATGAGCATAATTTTGCACCTTGTATATTAAATAACGGCGTGTTAATTGTGATGAGATTTTCCCAGTGTTATGGAAGTCGCCATCGTTGATATTTACTTTATGGATTCATTTTACTTGACTGTCGTGAAAGAAAAGGGTCTGGGCTTCCGTCATTAGTTCAGCCACTCTTTTAAGCTGTTGTATAAACAAGGCAGTTCAGTGATTTCACTGATGTTTCTCGTGTTAGTGCGATTTAGTGTTTCTTTTAATGTTTTGCAGTGGTTTGGTTTGTCTAATTGACTAGTGAAATCCCTTCTACAACCTTTCCCCGTCAGTCTCAAAGGGCCTTTTAACCAGAACGCTTGCTGTGATTTTGAGCCCTGTTAGCAGACATCGGGTCCGCATTTTGCGTTCCTCCGCCTGCCTTGCATGACAGGGGGGAATTTGTGTTACATGCTGAAAGGGTTCTCAGTTCAAGCGTGAAGAACAAAAGCAAATTAGGCCCTTACACATACGCACACATATCCGGCATTAATTATTTGTACCACAGGAATTGCACTGAGTGACAGGTAGCTGTGGAAAAGCAAATCTCCTCCAAGTTAAGAGCAGTGAAAAGCTTGTCTGCTCGACCAGGGACTAAAGCACATTAGTTGCATTGGGGGAAAGCCGCTGGATTGGAGCCCGAAGACTGCTCAGGGTGACAAAGCAGAAGGCACATTACCTCAGCTGTTACTCACCAGCTGCCCATCAATCCACCTGATGGCTTGTTGGGCTGTGTCCTCCACAGTGTGGCTTAAAAGTGAACACTCTGGTCTGGCATCTGTCAAAACACATTACTGCATTTAATGAACCCGGACACCTCGCTGCTGAATTTATATGTGACGCGTCTCTCGTATGTGGTAATCGGCTCCTAGATCTCAGAGGGTGGAGTAAGTATGTTGAGCCCCTTGTGGCAAGGATCCGGTATCATTAAATAACTCAGTGCAGTTCCTACAGTCATGGAAAACTGGTCAAAAAAGTCATTACAATTTTATAATGAATGTATATTTTTGTAGTTATGCTTTGCTCTGAAATATTTCATCAGCTAATTATTTTACTTGAATAGAGTAAAACAAAGCTTGGAAAGGTCATGGAAATTCACTGGTCAAGAGTTGTTGTTTTATTTGTTTTTTAAATAATAGGGATCATGAAAATTGCTTTGTTTTTTTTGTTTTTTATTAACCCCTTGTTATAACAGATTTACATATTCAAAATGCTTACTGATTTTTTAGGAATGATGCTGTTCAAATGTTGACATACCTTTGGTTGCTAATATCATGTGCTGCTTCCTCAATAACCATATATAGTGGCATATATAGAATAATCGTGATAAGTGTTTGGGCATTTTTTATATTGTAATAATTTCACAGCTACTCCCCAAATTAATGTAGAAACAACTTAAAGGCAGTATATTTAAATACTTGTTTACTGGCATCTTTTTTTAAGAATGAAGGCCAGTATAACTGATAATACTCAGGGTGTGATTTTCCAAGGGGCGGGAGGGATTACCCTGCTGAATGATTTTAGCCCTCCCTCAACAGTAATCAATGCTACTTCACCAGTAGACCATATAAAATATATGACAACAAACAAAAAAATCAGAACTAACGCTTCCGCTCCTGTGATATGACGCATGCAGCGCGTATAAGTTACAGTCCTGGTTCCAGTGGCCTTAATCCATGCACAGCTTTTTAAAATGTCACTATCAGTTTAGTGATTGGTTTATATGTTAGTATATTAAAGTTTAATATACACTTTGGCACACCAGGCCATTGTTCTAAAATTGGTTTTATTCTGGCATGTAGAATTAGCGTTCAACAAACACACCTGCACATTCATTTAAACAAAAAAAAAATTATTATAACAGCTGAAAGAACTTCAAATACTTTGTCATTATACAGATAAGAGTACATAATTCGAGCCTGTAAAAGGCCTACTTTTATTCATGTACACTCGCAATAACAACAGAACGTTTTGCTTTTGTAAAATAAAGAAAACAAGCATGTGCTTTCTGTAATCTCGGTCTCCAGGAACTCCAGGTCACAAAAATGAACGAAACTAGGCTGCTTGCCTTAGTCACAATGAGAAATAGGTCTATAGAACGCTTAAATGTGAACAAATATTCTCTGATTATGTAATGGCCAAATCCAGGCGGAAATCCCAAAAAATGGTCCCAGAGTTTAAGCGGTTAAAAGCATTTGCATAAATAAGAGCATGATCATATGCATTATATTATAATGTAACACTAGTCAAAGGATGATAGAAAAACGGATGCTGCGTTAATTATTTTTAGTGTGTTAAACTGAAAAAAAATGTGCATGTGTTCACACGCTAATTCTGACAGCACTTATATAGCTAATTTAGTTTGGTAGATTTTTTTAAATGCTAAATATCTTACATTGACTGCAAGGTTTGTGTAAACCTATGGGCACAACTGTTCAACATGTTACACAAACTGCTGTTAACAAGCTTGAATCTGAATTTCTCATAGAATGTTTCATGTCATTCTCCAAGTTGTTTAATTCATTGTGAAAGAAAAGCTACCATGGCACACTTTGGGGACTAGACCACATGGCACTTAGTGGCAGAATGTGAAAGCAAAATCTTGTCTGTGACAGTGTGTGTATGCTGCATATTTGAAGAAGAGCGTTTCTCCTGCAGGTGCACTTGGGTGGAGGGATTTGGGTGGAGGAGGAGAAGTGGCACCAGCTACAGCGGACACAGGGAGACTCGAAATTCACCAAAAACCTGGCGGTGATGATCTGGGGCACGGAAACCCTGAAGAACCGCAGCGTGACTGGCGTCGCTACGAAGAAGAAGAAAGATGCCTTGCCCAAACCACCGCTCTCACCAAGCAAGCTCAAAATCGTCCGAGGTAAACACTACCTTTTGAAAGATTTTATTAAAAAGACATTTTTTATTATTTCTTTTAATTAAAATGAAATTAAAGTTTAGGCTAGGATTAGATATTAGAAACTAATATGGAATAAAACCTCTTTTGAATAAATGTATTGATTTATATGGAAATGTTTTAAATATATATGTAAAACATTGTTAAGTATTTACAATTATTATAAATATTAACAAATATATTGTTTTTTTCAAGTGAATATTCATGTAAATCATCAGGAATAAGGGGAAAAAACAAACTATAAGCAAATCATTTATTAAATAAATCAAATAATAAGCTGATTTATTTTTTGTTCTAGAGTGTCTGTACGACCGCGTGTCTCAAGAAACAGCCGACAGCGCAGAGATCACCCAGCGATTATCCAAAGTGAACAAATACATCTGCGAAAAGATCATGGATATCAACAAATCCATCAAGAACGAGGAACGGCGAGAGTCCAAGCTCCTCATCCAACAGACAGTGAAGATGGAGAACTTCCCTTACGACGGCCTGTAGGGGGCGCTGAAGTTGTCACCATAGCTCATTCTGCTCTTCAAGGACTTCTGGTGGAGAAGGTGCACGTAATCACCGGCGCTGCCAATTGAGATTTCCACTGATGCCCTCCCAAGACCTTGCTGTCTTTTTACTCTCGTAGACCCTGTTTTACAACCTGTCTGACAGTTTTACCTCTCTCCACACTGCCTTAGCATGCTGATGTGCATTTTGTGAGTGAATGGGGTGGGTTTTTGTAAGCTTTGATGGTGGATATCGGGGTGGGTCTGATGTTACGCGTGATAGACAGGAGCGATCCTTTAAATCGTGTGCGAGTAAAATGTGTTTGGCACAACCAGCTTGTGTTCTGTGTCAGAACATGTCCTAATGTACTTAAGAGGTTTCCTTTCAGAAGAAGTCTTCTTGTTTGCGAGGTGTCATAAATGCTGGCTTAGAGTCGGAGTCTTAAGGGGAGGTAGGTCACAGGGACCATCTGCTAAAGGTACTTAACATAAAGAGTTGCACTTTTAAACAGGGTCACACCCTGCGCCGTCTTAATGAACGATTGATTTAATTCATCAATCTAGGCCTAATTGCTTCCGCTAATTGCTTTCCTGAGATGACTACTGATGGTCTGTACCTGTTCTTGATGGTTGTTAGGGGTGTTGAGGTCACATTTAGTCCGTGATGCTAAACAATGGTCCTGGAAGACAAATTAGCAGCGTTTCTTTGGATATCTGTCCTATTCGGGTGAATAAATACGTTTTAAAAGTTAAATTTATATACTATTTTCGCTTTAGGCGATATGCTGCCTTCATGTCGTGTTGGGAACTTCCTGCTCGTTCACAAGTCGTAATTGCGACTTAAGTGATTTACACTGCTGGTTTATGTTTTTAAAGATGTCTCTTATGCTCACCAAGGTTGCATTCATTTAGCAAACATTTGAAATTTGATTACAATTTAAAATAACTTTTCTATTTTAGAAAGTTGGAATCTATTCCTGTGATGGAAAAGTTGATTTTTCAGCAGCCATTACTTCAGTCTTCTGTTTCACATAATCCTCCAGAAATCATTTTCATATGCTTTTTTCGTTGCTTATTCAGTGTTGTGCTGCTTTATAGTCTTGTGGAAATGGTGATCGTATTTTTCAGTATTTTTTGATGAATACAAAAAAGTTCAAAAGAACAGCATTTATTTGAAATGTAAATCTTTTGTAACATTGTAAATGTATTAACTATCACTTTTGATTACATTTAATGCATCCTTGCTGATTATAACAATATAACTCAAACTTTTTAAAGGCAGTGTGTATTTGCACAAAATGGATGTGTTGGGCCCAATACAGTTGTTCTAGTTCAACTCTGAGTTCGGAAGTGAGCATTTTAATGTCATATGTTTAGGAATAGTTAAATTCTTATTCTTTGAGATCTCTTGTTGTGTTCAAATGCGGCAAAGTTCGCAACAGTACAGTAAAGATTGGCATAAAGTATAAAACAATATTCTTGTAAACAACAAAAGCACATCCAATGTGGTTCCGGTGATTTTGATGGACTAGCCATGGGACAAGAGTTATTGTATTATCGGGTCTTCAGAGATGGAGACCACCTTAGACCTTTTACCATCCGTAAATTGCACACGGGACAGAGGGTAAGTGGAAATCAGAGCTAAGCTGCAGGGCCTTTTTCCAGCTGGCAATCATTGGGAACTGTGTTCTCTGTTTTATAGCAAGCTGTGATTGTAATATGAGCTGATATTGCTTTAACTGCACTTTGGTGTGTGTGAGTGTGGAGAGGTGCCAGGTGCCGTGTGCGGACGTGGGGTAAAACTGTCAGCAGTGCTCCGGAGGAGTTACACATTAGCCTCATCCCTCTGGTCACACCAACAGCAGGGTCTGCTCCAGCCCACCTGTAGAGGGCGCACTCATCGGGGGGAGAAATAAGATATCGTGACAACTTAAAACGAGCCATGCCATCCACACTTTAGTCCTTTGACTCCCCTTGTCGTCTTTATTTTCATCACAAACAGTCTATGTGACTTGTCGGCGTAACAAAAGAAAGAAAAATGACCCTTTTGCAGATTTGGGTTCTTGACTGTGATGCCATATCGCTTACTGTGAATTAACCACAGATCTGCCACGCAAAAGCCTCCGTTTTTTTTTTTTAATCAAGTACATTTATTAGTGGGGAGAAAAATTTCAGTGTACGTTTGGAGTATATTCTCATGTTTTTGAACATTTCATCGTTTGCATCCAGGCTGCACCTTATCTCACTAAGCTTCTGGTTCAAAACCGAGTCAGACAGTGTTGTAATTCTGTCTTTATCTTTGCTGGTTCATATGTAGTTTATAATCATTTCTACTTTCCAGTATATATGTGATGTCTCGCTATTAATGTAGATCCTGGGTACTCACATTTCTCAAAGAATGCAGGGCTCTTCACGAATACATCATTTCTAATGACAGAAACCCATATCTTAAATTGATACTATCTTGGATTTTTTACCGCAGGTATCTCAATGCTTCAAGAACTTCAATTTATGAATTTCACCTCACTGTGAGTCATTTGTTACAGACTATCATTTCATTTGGAGTCATTTCCGTCGAGAGGCAGCCGTCGCCCGCCTTTCCGTTATGAGGAAGTCATTGTCCATCTTCGACAACGTAGCACTTTAATCCTAAGGAGAGAGAAAAAGTATAAAAATCCATCAATGTTGGCTTCTTTGTTGTGATTTACCCAAGCCAATTTAAAAGTCAACATAAACATTTAGCAATGCTTGTGAAAAGACATTCACAAGAAAACATAAATCAGCTATCAGTTTTCTGCCACTCAATAGTAGTTTAACAGTCATTTGTTTCTCATTCTCTCGAGCCTGTGAAAGCGATTCCTTTTTCTTTTCTTTTTTTTTTACTTCCAGCGACGTACCTCCAATATGTCAAGGTAATTACGCGAGAGGACAGATTGTAATAAGGTTCTTTTGTTCCACTGAATGTCTTTCTCTACTTTTTTTTCTGTAGATATTTCCTGTATTGTGTGATATGTATTGCCACACTTTTTGAATATTTGATGTTCCATAATGAGAGCGTACGTACTGTGCAGGTATACTGGAAAATGACAGCTTTAGGTGCGCAGAGGGTTGAAAGAAAGCCAAACTTTATCATCTGTCCATGCGGTCATACTTTTTATGTGGAGTTTTGCTTGTGGGATCTTTGCCTTGAAAAAGACTACAGCGTTATGTATTGCTCTTTTGCTTTGTTTTTGTCTCGCAGCTGCGCCGAGAGTGAATTCGGGCACGGCGGCGTTTAGATCTGAGGAAAATTAAAAATTAAAAGTTTCTTCAGATGCGAGATCAAGCCAGTGAATCCCATCAGGGAAAATCCGACTTTTAAATACAATCATGTACAGTATTTATAGGCTAAAAGGTTACAAAAGCGAAGCAGTAGCCTCGTGGAGGCTGCGCTTTTCTCTTCTGGGAGACTGTAGTAAGGCTGGTGCCTATGCTTTTCAGTGGCTGTGTAATAGCGGTTCTTAGCTTTGAGCTGGTCTGTGCCTCTGAAAAATGGCCAGTCCGGTTCAAAGCGCACGAGGGATCAACATATCATCGGAGTTGTTCTTGGCATATTGTCCAGGAGGTGTTTTGTCATGGCCAATGAGTTTCATCCAATCTGAATGTGTGCTGGACGTTTGTGGTGTTCTGTTGAAAATAAGCCAAAGTGGAATCTCAGCAACGGACAGTTTGTGATGAGTTTGCACAAAAACTTCCCCTGCTAAGTTTTTCCACAGTTATCTAAGCTAAACAAACGGGAGAGAAACAGGCGGAATATATTTTTACTGAAAAAAGAAAAGGTGTTGCTGTGCTGTCGACATTCTGATTTATGTTGTTTTCTGTTCTGTATCAAGAGCATTAAGCTTTAGATGGATGTGGCTATATTGTTCGGATTTAAGTGTGTTTAATCGTTTGTTTCTTCGTTCCTTTATGATGCCAAAAAAACTAGAATGAGGACATTCTTGGGGGAGAAAAAAAAATAGTAATTTGCTTCGGCCTGCTTCACTAACCTACATGCTGAGATTGTCAATCAAATGCTGAGGACCCGCCCATATCCCACAGCAATTCCGAAAACTGCCCAGTAATCCGCTTTAGCAAGAACAGCAACTTCCTGTTGCGGTTTCACTTTGTTCATGATTACAGTTATAAAGGTCCCTACTCAGAGTCATTCTTATATAACAAACAATATTCTCAGATCTACTAGTGAAAGAAATGTATTTTTGATAAAACACAAGTTCAGGTTATTCTTAGTCTGAAAACAAGCATGTAGAGTCACAGTCCTACCTCATTGCCACTCATTGTCTGTGTTCCTAGGACAGTCTCGCTATCCTCATACCTCATTCAGAGATATAGACCAGTATATATATATAGTGTAGATTCATTTCAGATGTCATGTTTTACTCCCTTAACAGCTGTGTTGATGTCTCTGTGGCAGTAGAAAGCGTTTGGTTTTCCGTTTCCTTGCAGTAATTCTATTTTTATCCCATTGATGGTGCTACAGCAGGCGTGGGTTGTCTACTCTGTGTTACTTACCTCAGATGGTGCTAATTTTTCTACTTTTCTGGAGGTCGTTCCGCTTTGCATGGATACAACTGGTTAATTTTATAGCAGCAGGAATTTTAGGGTAAAAATAAAGCATCAGATACAATTTTAAGAGTTGCTTTTAGCGTGTCGTCAAAATTTCCTTTTTAATATTTCAAATAAAACATACCTCTCTAACAAATTACCTCACATACTCTGTTCCAATTTAACAGAATATTAAATACCATGCACGCAGGATATCTCCGTGGCCATATAACCTTGTCTTTATCGTACAATACAAACCTAATGCTGGAGTAAGAAACCTGATAACCCAAACCATCTACCTAAATCATACTGGGCAGTTGACTCTCACAGCAATGCGGTCCTCAGCAGTTAATGTGAAAGTCAATCCCACTGTAGAATTACAGTGCAACTAACATGGTAGTCTTGTGGTGGTGGTGGTGGTGATATTGTGCAGTATGTTAACTGTTCGAGGGTTTTCTTAACTTACCAAAGTGGTTCCCTCCCAAAGAAACTCTTTGTTGTTGTCGTTAAGAACTGTTTGAAAACAAAGCGTCCAATTTTTGCATTTTTGCTCCGCAAAAACATCTCAGAAATACGGGTGTGTTGAGCGACTGGCACTCGGCAGAACGTAAATTAGTCCGTCCTCAAAAATCCAATCAGTCGTGTGTTTCTGTGAAATGTTATATCAGTACGGACAGTTGATTCATTTAGAGCATGTACCGTGAGAGCTGAAGGCAAATTGTGTGAACACTTTCCAGTCAAGACGTTTTTGATGATTCTGTGTCATGTGAAGCAGAAATGTCATAGGCTTCATTAACTGACCTCAAAACCAGACATTGAGTTCAGAAATTGATAGTATTGCATTTCAATCTGAAAATGTTGCTTTTTTCATTTCACTTTTTGTGTCTTTATCATGTCTTTGTCATCTCTTCATTCTTGCTGCTGAATAAATATCTAGAACCCTATATATACATATATGTGTATATGTATATATAAAATATATATGTATTAATCAAATATTTTCTGGAAAGTCGTGGATGGAGAATGTCGGATGGAATAACTGTGAACATGCTCTCTTTCAGGTCTGCGCTTGTGGCTGGTTGTGGGTATTTTCTTTTGATATGGTCATGTACTGGATAGTATTGGTTTTACGTTGGAGTCAAAGAGGGCTGCTGTCAGCTGGATCTTCTTGCTCACAACAGTCCCTGTTCCTCGTACCTTAGGTCTGCTTTACTTGCACACAGATCAAGCCTAAGCCTGGACTAAAAAAAACTCTCAGTGGAGAATTTTTATTCATACTGTGTTTTTAGGCTGACCCCGGCTTAATTTCAGCTAAACCCGGCCTCACTGCACCTTGTGTCTGACTCCACGGGGACTCGAACGGAGGATAAAAAGGCAATGGAAAGCGAAATCAAATGTTCCATGTGAACCCAGTTGCACTCTTTACTTGGGCACAGCTGGTTTCGCCGGTTAACATCAGTCGTGTATGTGCGTGTGCGTTTATGCGCGTGTGTGCTGCAGTCTCTTGTTCAATGTACAGATCAACAGAATAAATTCAGACTTTTATTCTACAAACAAACTTTATCAGTGTGAGCTGTTGTTTTCTTTTTCACCAAAAAAAAGGTTGGACAACTGTGTGTATATAAATGCACAAACTATATTGTAGTTTATTATAATATTATATATATATATATATATTACTATATTATATATATATATATATATATATATATATATATATATATATATATATTTATTTATTTATTCTGTCAAATCGATTAATCGCATCCAAAATATAAGTTTGTTTACGTGTGTGTACTGTGTATAATTATGCATATGTAAATACACACATGCATGTATATATTACTATATTATGTTTATTTATATAATATAATTTCTCATCATATAGAATTCTATGCACACTGTAACTTTATGAACATACTAAGAAAATAAGAGTGTTAAACGTCAGCTAGGACTGTTTGCTGTCTGTATGAAGTGTATAATCTGGATTCTGGAAGATCAGCCACCCCCATCCTGTGTCCTTGACTTGATTGGACACAGACACACACATTCACAGGAGGGATGTGATGTTTGTGTTTGATGTGTGGAGTTGAGGTGAGAAAGACAGCGAATGGGTTCAGGATTAAAAGCAAGATTGATCTGAGTGTCAAAGAAAGATAAGCACACTGGCCTGTCTGAGTTATTGAGGAGGCGTGACATTGATATCAGCCCACACACACACATACTCAGAAGTCTAGGTTGCACTGAGCTCTTGTAATAAATGAGAATGTCAAAAACCTATTCTAATATTAAATGAGCAATTATACCCTGATGATGGAGTTGGAATCGCCAGCTTGCTGGAAACTTTTTCCCCTTCCCTGTTTTCCCAGAATCTCACAGATCTTTCATAGATCCTGAAAACGCTTTTGACTGAACAGACTAGCAATTATCTGTCATGGAGATAACAGTCTGCAGTCTTCCTTTAGTATTTAACGCTTCCACTACTCTCGCTCTCGACTCTTTTCAAACTGCTAAGCACTTTTCTGCCAAATGTTATTGCCTACCTATGCAGTCTCTCTCTGTACTTCTCGCTCGCTCCATCAGCCCAAGGGGACTGCTGAATGTCATTAAAAATAACAGTATCCACATGACTGTAATATTTTGCAGTGGTGTTATTGACAGAGTGATGATTTAGTGTAGTAATGATGGATTGAGCTGGGCGTCAGGGCCGGCACATGCAGGGACGTGTGTTCACTGCAGAGAGACTCACTCCAATTCACTCTATTTCGTTGCATTGGATTTTCACCTTCTGGAAGAAAAAGCACAGAAGACTCTCAGTGTGTTTTAAAGTCTGTTCATCTTTAGGTTAGATTTGAGTTTTGACACTAATTTTTCAGTGGACAGGGAGTTATGGGAAGAGAAATGAAAGTGGGATTGAGACATGACATGGCTTATTCAAACTCCTACCTTTTACTTGCTGGTTTTAGTACTTTAACTTCAGCTAGCTGCCAAGACAGCGTTTCTCATTTTCAAATTTTACGTTTTTCACATTTATCTCTGCTTTTAATCATGCCGAAAAGTTTTTAAATCACTTTAGTAAACGATAACAGTACTTTTTTTTAAAACATCTCTTTCTTGACTCATTATTTGATTTCTTGAACATATTTTTCCCCAAAATTTAATTTAAAATTGCATAATGACTTGTCTAGCCAAAATAACAAGATGCAACAAATTGAATTAAACATTATGAGGTTGCTGGTGCTGCACTGAAAAAAATGATTTATACTGCTAGTTCAAATTGCTTAATTAAAATTAGCTAAAGCAACACAATTGCTATACATTTTGTCCAAACTTAATTTGATTGTGTTCAATCCACTTAAATAAAAGAGACTTAATCCGTTTGTGTTGTTTTGTATTTGTGTTGCATTAACTGAAACTGGGCGGGGCTTGTTAGTTTCAGTATGATTTGCATATGGCAAAGTAAATGTTATTTTATATGTAAAAGTGTTTTTTTTTTTTTTTTTTAGCAAATTGAGAAAGGGGGAGACTTGATTGTGTTTAATAGAGTTTAATATTAAATTATGTTGGATTTATTAGAACAATTTAAATTATTGTGCGTTACCATTGTGGAGAAGAGTGGAGCATTTGCTTAGGCTGCATGTGGACTAATACAGCTAATAAAGCCATAAGGACCTTGTTGAAGGAGTTATCAATACTTAGCATTTAAGATGCAATGTGCTCTTGCTAGTTAAAAATTTGTCAGCGTTAGTGCAGTATTATAATACAGTTGTGTAAGATTAAAGTATATGAAATTGATTGTCTGAATCAATTCAAAAAAATAAGGAGTCATATTCTCTCGTTGTACTATGTTATACAGCGATCGGTCTGCATAGCACCGATGCATCTCGAACAAGCCTTCCATCAACATTGGCGAGCGTTGCGTTATAGCCTGCTATTGGTGGCTTTACGGCTTCAAAACACAGCAAATCAACGCATTTGTGCCGCTCACCGTGATTTGTATTGATGGAGATTACAATCGTGCACCTATTAGCTCAAATAGCTGCTATTTAAAAAAATCTCAAGTGTTTTTTTTGTTTGTTGGTGGAACTCAAGTTTGTGTTGGTCTTGTTGGTCACGGTAACCCTGCCCCAGCAATGTTTTGATGTTTCTTAAAGGTTTCATGAACTGGCTTTTTAATTTTTTATACTGTTGTCTAAGGTCAACTAATGATGTTTGTGTGGTTTTTACATTCAAAAACATCATAAGTAATAGGCTATTTTCTACATTGGTTTTGAGGCTTTCTCCAAAACGCTGGGTTTTGATGGGCGTGCCATACTGGAGACTTGGAAGTAAACGCCCACAGCAAGGATTGGATAAGATTTGCATATTTAATGAGCTTCAGCTCCCCTGTCAGTTCAGTTCACATGAGGGAGAGGTTGTTTAGAAAGCAATTCTCTCGACCACAGGGCTCGTAAACGTCTTTATCAAACAAACACAATTATTTATTTTTCATCCACCCACGATTCATTGGACTATTATTTTTGTATTACATTGCCCACGCGATCGTTCAATATAAGAGCGAACCACACACACATACACGTGTGAGCGTGCCCTTCAAATATCATGTCAAGATGGAGAGAATAGCAGAACAAGAAAGGAATATTACGAGATTCATCGGCCTTTGAATCAGGACGTTGAGCTTTGCGAGCCCTGGCCCATACGTGTCTGAGTTCAAAATGTATGTTCTGTTAGACACGTACACATAAGCAAAACGATCTATAACAATGCAATACTATTACTTATAAAAAAAACACGTTTTACTCACATAAGTGTGTTGCACCATTGCTCCTGTCGGATCCAATATAGAACAAACAGCGTTGTCTTAATCTCAATATGTCTACAAATCCAGCACCACCTGAGACTTGTTTACAAACGCTTCTGCTGTGATATGAAGCGAGCACACAAACGTTCTTCCCCACGTGAGCTGGAACTTGATTAAAGTAAGGTTCAAACACACATTGCTAATATTATGATCTGAAGGAAGCTTATGCAGCGACTGTGTTATTCCAGAAACAGGAATAGCGCAATATCTTGCTATATTCTTCAGAGTGTTGTTTATTGTTGCTGGCTGCTGATTCAATGAGTCGGTGGGTGGGGCTACTGAATTACACCTGCTTATTATTCTATAGAGGTGGTGTGTCGTCAGTCGATGACGTCAAAGTGCAAACGCGATCGTTTTCTGGGCCTAGTGTCTATAAAAGCTTTTCTTTGACTTACAAGGACGTTCGTTTTCAGCTCTGAAACTTACAGGATATTCTTATATTACCATGACCTTTTATATATCAAAAGCTCAAGGGAAAGCTAATTTCTCAATTGATCACCACTTTAAGAACCCCTTTTCTTGGTTCAAAGCTGGTGCTTTGGGTGTGGAAAGAGAAACGATTTGAAGTTAGGCTCTGGCTCCGAACCAGCACCGTTCATAGCTAATTGATATAATTGTTAAACCTCTGCTGAACATAGATGTTGAATTTCCCAGAGATCCCTTTGTGAGTAGCTGGGAAGAGTGTGATGAGATGAGGGAGGGAGATGGGACGAAGAAAGATGAGGGTGGGGCCTACGAGTGACATCCCTGATTGGCACTTGTGAAATGTGCTTGTTGTCACATCACGAAAACCACGATGACCCTGAGCGCTATTTTATTGTATCCAGCCACGGTGACAGCAGACCAGGGATGGGGCAGCAGATGCATGCTGCTGGGCGTGGGGCTCTTTAATCAGGGCCCGCTTCCAACCCTGACGTCCATCACGTCCTTCATTGATGTGCTGTCACAGAGCCTCTGCCGTCAGCAGCAGGGATTCGCGCATCATCCTTTACCTGCAGCTCGGCACTCCACTCTTCATCCTTTAACAGCGGGAGCGTGTGATTGGGCAGCCAGTGGGACAAACGCTGTCACCGAAGGGGGGCTGGAGTGATGGAGGTGGCATGGAATTGGAAATGTGTGGAGATGAATAGAACTTTCATGCAGCTGTTAAGAATTCCACAAGTGATGACAATAAACCGGTAAGCTTTGTAAAAGGAGCAGTGCACTGCGTCAAAAACCAACAGAGCATTTAATACAATGAAGCGTAAAGGGCAGAATATCAGTGACAGTTCACAACTTTGCATGTGCACACAGACACACACACACTCAAGCCTGCTTTTTGATATACATGAAACATGAACATAAAAGCCCAGAGGGAATGGAATGTAGTTTTCCAGTTGAAAGACCCAGTGAAACGTGTCCTCGTCCGGTTGACATTTTCCGCACCCCAAAACCAAAGTTCCCTCAAATGCTTGGATGGATCAATTAAGGTTTTTTTTCTGTTTCTAGAGGGAAAGTGTAACCATAGCATATTACATTTTCAGTTTATTTGCTGTTCCTTTGGTTGCGTCGCATTTTGTTTTTCCTGATTTTTAGAGGAAGGTCGTACGTTCCTCTGTAAATGCTATTAACCTATTCAGACCGCAGCACAGAAAAGAATCAATGGACGAGATTTGCTTTAGGTAAATTGTTTTTTATGGTTGTGATATATTGATGTGTGGACATTGATTCGGCCCAGCCCTCAACCTGAAAAAATGTTGAACAATACTTCAGAAAGGGAAGGAGAAGAAGAGACAAGGACAAATCACACACACCGATCTTCCATTTCCGTGGCCAATAAAGCCTTTCTGTGATTTTCTGTTGATGAGAAATGGATTTGCCTTAATGCATTTTGTTTTAGTTTTAAACTTCTTAAAGGGACAGTTGATAGTAGCCAAAAGGAAATTCAGACATTATTTTAATTTATAATCTAAAAATCTCAGCTATCTGGCTGAGCTATTTTTAGCATGCTCATGAGTGAAGTAGCCTACATTTTGTATATATGTATGTGTTGTTCATATGAGTTCATAAGTCAGTTGATTCAGTTCGCAATACTGTATTATATGTATTCCCTGATTAATCTGATCCAGTTCTCTTGCTGACTCAATCCGATCTGCTCACTTTAGTTGAATGGAATATTTTTAAAATAAGTATATATTTTTTTTATGCTGTTTGCAGCTTGAATGCATTAGTACCCATTCATTGTAATTGCATGGAAAAGAGCGACTAGATTGGATTCAACATGAGGGTGAGTAAATGGGTGATTTATTTATTTATTTATTTATTTATTTTATGTTAAAGGATGCATAACACGTCTCATGTTAATCTTGAGTGCCTATAAAGTAGTACTGAATCCTTTATATTTACGAAGAGTCTTTAGTTTTATATGTATAAAAGATACTCTGTACCGATTATACCGAAAACATCCGAGCTCGTGGAGGCATGCAGTGGGCGGAGCTAAAGAGTCACGAGCGCGCACACACAATAAACCATCGTATTATCCTTGGATAACTTTTGATTCACTATTCGTTCATGTTGTGTACATACACTTGTGCTCCGTGCCAGTTTTCTGCCAGTTTCATGCCAGTTCACCACGGCATCTTTCAGTTACAAACAATCTGCAAATCCAGCAAACTGGGCCTTGCATGAGATCTGGGGGTACTGATCCCTTAACGCTGGATTCTTTGGGAAGCTGAACAAGGTTATCTTCCGAACATGAACAAAGCTCGTTGATGGGCGCTCTCTTGCAATCGCTCTGGTTGAGGTAAAAAACTTCCTGAAACTTATACGAATCCTCAAGGTGTATTTGGCACAGAAATACTCTGTCATATGTCCAACTAATTTTTTTTTAAACTTTGGCCTTGTTTAGCACGAGAATCCAACTCGTTAACAGTGAAAATATAGCCTGGATGCCAGCTGAACTTAGCCCCGCCCACAAATATTTTTGGTCGGGCAGTTTGGTCTGGCCTCGCTCCATAGAGGAGTAATTATCTCCGAACAGAAACAGTTTGGACCAATGAAATCATCAGGGCGGGCTTTAGACGATGACGGACAGATGATCAACAGTAATCATGAACTTCATCTTGAAGGGGCTTGGATTATATTTGTTCAAATCCTAAACGGAGAGCTTGTTTGTATATGCATTCACCTTCACAATTTCTCTCAGAAATGATGATCATGTTGGGTAAGTACTCTGTGTATCATTAAATTCTTTTATTTTTTCAACACCAGCAAAGATCGTTTATTCCAGCGCGTGCAGACAGGGTTGCCAAGTTTTTACAACAAAACCCGCCAACTACTAGCCCTAAACAATAGCTTCTCGGGGGGGGTTCTCTGGGGAAAATGTTTTTTGGTGGGTAAAATGTGTGTTATTTTGGCAAGGTTGCCTGCTAAAATTCGCACTCATGGGTCTATATATCACATAATAGCCGCTTCAACCCGCAGAAAAAAACACGGACTTGGCAACACAGTGCAGTTGAGCTCTGTTGACGTTTCTTCATTGCTCTGATTGGTTGTATGTCTATCCAATTGATGTCTTTCCTGGTTCGGTTGAAACACGCCCCATAATCACAGCCCAATGGAGCAGTTAAAGACTCATATACGGATTAGAATTGAGTATGATCACATCAGGCTTGTGAAAATATGTCAGAATGCATGAAATAGCAATAGACATCCCCTTTGATAAGTAGGCCATTTGTATGCTTATTTACTTTATTTATTTATTTGTTAATTGAGCATGTGCATTGGGCATACATACATTAAGAAAACAACACAAAAAAGTGTGCTATTATTTTCAGCAAAGCACAGCAACATTGGCTCAACAAATGGTGTGAGTTTGGGGCAGGGTTATCTGTTTACCAATAGCAGGGAAGGCAAGTTTTCAGGGGAAACATGTTTGAAATTTGCCATTTCATTTGCAGACAGTGAAATTACACACTTCACCTTTAAGCACACCAATAATGCAGCTAGAGCATGTCTATTTTAAAGGTCTTATTAAGGGTCTAATTTCAGGCAATGCTTATCTCCCAAAAGCATAGACTGCAATATCCGTAGTCAATGGTTCAGATGGCCTGTTGCACTGTTACCACCTCTTGTGTTTGAGTATCACGCTGACAGGATTTGATTGATCTGTGCGGACCAGATCAGGCCCTATTAAAATAAACATCTCGCTGGAGAAGAAATGGGTTAACTGGCTGAGAGAGCCTGACGTCTGATTTATTTTCCTCTCCTCCGCATGTCAAGCAGAAGGCTCTCTAAATGACTTCGATTAACGCAGAATGCTCCCGCAATTAAAAAATCCAAAGCTATCATGAATTTTTCATACTAGGAATGTTTAAGCTAATTATGGCTCAAAATGGAGCTCTCTGCCTCTGCACGGCGGAGTCGTCTGACATTGACGGCCAATGTCACTGTCACAGAGCTGCTCTTAGCAACACTTCTAATCATCAGAGCTGCTTAGTATTCATGTCATTGTTTCTTTCTTTTCTCTCAGCCTTTTTTTTTCTCTTATACTAGCCAGACAGTCTCTTCTAAAAGTGTTAAATTGTCGTCTTCATATGATGACATCTGTAGTCATATCACGGTATGAAAGCTAGACAAGATGTTCTATCGTGAATAATATTTCATTTAACAGTTTAATGGTAAAACATCTGTACCACATTACCAGATATACATATTTTTTAATCTTATATCTAATCACATATCACTACCTATCTTACAACTTTATGAATAATACTTGATTTAGTTGTGGGATTTAGGATATTAGGCCACTTATTTGGGCAACTGATATGTATATTAGGGTGGTGGTCAGGGGTCAGCATGGGCACCTTGACCGGTCTGCGGCCAAGCCCCATACGCAGCAAACTGTGATGCACTGTGTATTCTGTCACCTTTCTATCAGAACCAGCATTAACTTCTTGAGCAATTTGAGCTACAGTAGCTCGTCTGTTTGATCCGACCACACAGGCCTTCGCTCGCCACATGCATCAATGAGCCTTGGCCGCCCATCACCCTGTCGCCGGTTCACGACTGTTCCTTTCTTGGACTAGCCTGACCAAGCCAGATCCACATCAATATAGCCCCTTTTACACTGTGATTCCGGCAAATACACGGATAATGCGACCCGGCATTTGTTCCCGGGCCGCTAGATTTGGTCCATTCACACTGCCAGCGAAATACCGTAATATGTGCGCTTTCACACACAACGCTTAATGGTCCTGGGTCGAATTGACACGTGACATCCGGATGTGACGTATAATGGCGAGCGCTCTCAGCTTCAGCGCAGATAGTAAGGAGCTCCGTGGTCTCGACTTGTGTCCAGTTTGCACATATTTCTGCTTGTTTAATTTTAGTTTCTTTTGTATACGAACACTCTCTGCGTTTAAAACACCGGCTAGCTCTTCTGGCACTGCAGGGTTGTATTATTGAAAAAACAAGCTCTAGGAGTCGCACGATAACTACGTACACGTTGCGGCATTAGTTTCGGCTTTTGTTCACACAGCGCTCGTCCCGGGTCGAATCCCGCAATATTACTAGGTCCCCGACCCGGGTCGCATTCGGTAATCAATCCCAGGACGTGGTTGCTTTCACACAGAAGGCGACCCGGCAATGTTCCGGGAATATTGCGGGTCCGACGTGCAGTGTGAAAGGGGCTTATGTTTGGTCTGGGAACTCACCATAGACAGGGCTCAATCCGAGGGGCGGGATAAACGGTTGTCTTTCAAACTCCCTCTGCATGCAATTGGATAGAGCTACAACCAACCAGAGCAACGTGAATCGGAGCAATTAGATTCGCCGTATCTGGTCGGCAAAACTTTATATATAGCCTTAGGATAATTGTATTAACAAAAATCATGATTTGAGTTTAAATAAATTATTATTAATTTATCATTTTCTATATTAAAACATTTATTAATAACATTTATCAGTATGCTTTTTGGTAATAAAACTATCCTAAGGTTTCTGCTCGGCAAAAAGAAAAAAAAAAAACACTTCAACACTGTCACATGTCTGTCTGTCTGTTGCCAGCGCCATCCGTCACTAGTTTAGTTTAGCCCTGTTATGTTGTTTAGTCATTATCTGTATCACCTGTCCCCCTTGTTGTCCTCCTCATCAGTGTGTGTATTTAGTTCCTCTGTGTTCACTCTGTCTTGGTCCGTTGTCGTCAGTTCACCCGTCTCTGTACCGGTCCTGATTAAAGTCTGTGTTACCAGTGGTGAAGTTTCATTAAAGTGTTATTTACTGAAGTCATCTTCCTCGTCCTTCTTCATCTTCTTCTGTGTGCATTATCTTCACCACTGGGGCCTGACAAACACGCTATAGCCAACATTATATGAAGATTGTAGATCATACACAATAATACTGGCAAACAGCTTCTTTGTGCCAAGGCTAAGATAGTTTATTGGCTTTGAGGAATCAATGGCAATGAAATATTTATAGACTTGGATTTTGCCAAAATTAAGAGTGACAGCTTGCCTCTTGCAGTTGAAGAATTGTGTCAGGGTAAACAAAAACAAATTCTCTAAATGAAAACGGGTCAGATTGCGGTTTCCGTAACTGCTCTCAGCATTTGGCCTGTGGTCTGTAGCATGGGTTATTAATAAAAAAAATGTTTTAATTCAGAGGTATGTTGACATTCTTTAGGAGCTACTTTATTATAGAGACACATACCCCTAATATGAAAAAACCTCCCTTATAAGCGACTTAAAGCAAGGCATATGATTGCATTCATCTCCCTTGTTTGCAATAATTAAATAAATTGCCTGATAGAACAAGAAGACTTTTTTACAATGCATTGTTTGGCCTTTTGAGTGTCCTCACATTACAAAGGAAATCTATTTTAGTGGCCGTATAATAGTAAAACACTCCATAAGAAGTGGGCAGCAGTCGTTTAGCATGCTGTTTTATTTAAATGGTAATCATGTGTGATTTAAAGAGCCATTGCAAACGTAGTGGAGCGAGCAGATCTTCAGGCAGACCTCAGCCCTGATGAGGAAGACTGCTGGAGTTTGTCTCTGCCCATCTTCACTTTTTAACTGCGCTACAAAGTTTTGTACTGAGATGACATCTTCCCCGTTACTCTGAATAATTAATTAGACATGATGAATTATTCCGTACTCAATGCCACAATCACCGGTACACACGTGTGCACACACTCTTTTGTGTGTGTGTGTGGCGAGTATTAAAATTTCAGAGCCCTTGTGATTAGTATTCTCAAGGTTCACCTGTGTTTCTCTGAAGGTTCAAATGGACAAAAGCCGCAAAAAAAAAAGTGTCAAGCCTCAGAATGAGGACGTGAACTTTCATTTCCTGAGATCGGTGGTGCTCTGAGGACTGAAGAGGTTAGCTTTTTTGTGTGGCTGGAAAGGAAAATACAAAAGCTTCATACTGGACCAAAGAACCCTAATTTGCAGGAGCTCTGGCTTGCTTTGAGACTAGTCTTCAGCATGAGATGAAGAGGCCCCACTGCGCGAGGGCGGAGTACAAATGCCAAGAAACCAAACTAATATAGAGTTATTTCAAATCTCAGATCTGTAGATCCTTCCATGGTCTTCTGTAAGCCTGGCATGCCCGTTCCCAGGAGAGAATGGTTACCGAGACTGAGCTGGGTGCTTTAAAAGTCTCCAGGTTGGTTTTGCCAGCGTTGTTGGACATGAATACTGGCTCTTTGGATGTCACCCCTGCGGAGGGATTAAAGGCAGCAGGGAGTTACGCTCAGTAAAGTCGGTGCTTAATAACTGCGGTCTGAGGGTTTTGTTTTGAATCACTTGAGACTCTTTGAGTGGTGGGCCGTGTATGTATTTTAGTGTGTGTGCTACAAGAGTGGGGTGAGAGAGGTGTTGATAGCCTGGCAGGCTGGAAGGGATCTGGCCGTAGCCACAAAGGCGTCAGTAAAGGGGACTAGAGCCGACAGAAGTGGCCTTGATTGGCCTCCCAGAGAAACAGGCAGAGTCTAATGTCGGAAGAGGGTACAACTCAAGCTGTAAGCTTGAAAAGCCAATGTCATGTTTTTGCAAGTCTGCAGTCAGCACGCCTCGACAAAGACACTCACTTACACTCAAAAACAACTAGACAGAGTGCAACACAATGGAAAAGATTGCAGCATTTTTAAAAGTGTGTTTTTAATAATTCTTTAAAGTAAAGGAAACCACTTTTCTTTTCTTTTTTGTGGTGGTGGGTTTCACAGAAGATATTGATGAAAATGCAATTACATTGAATTAATCTATTAATTGAACACTATACATGAACTATCCTAAAGGCCTATATGGTTTACTTCCATCTTGTTGATTTTTGCACCTGTATCATTTACGTAATGATAAATCATGAAAACTTTTGGCTGCATTTCAAAAGGCCAGCGGCATAACTTCATCATGGGGCAAAAGTTGAAATCCGTTGATCTCTGAACATCATGTTACAATGGATTACCTGCACTGTAGACTGAGGCTTTTAGTTTCGCTTCATAAATGCTTCGGGCAACGTCTGTGAGAGAACGCAAGGCTTAGCCTAAAAAATGTATTCCAAAGGTATGCAACAATGAAAATAATAAACTAAGCCTTTTAATAAACAGTGATTGATTATATGCTTTAGGAAGGAAATTTCATTTAGCATGCCCTCTTCCTTTCATCGGCTGCAAACAACGTAGCGTCATTTGAATATGCATGCTGATTGGTCAGTTCAGTAAAGTGGAGCCTTCATGATGTAGGCTATGAAAAAAAAAGAATATATGGCTAAATAGCCTAAATAATGTAACATTATATAGCTATTTAGCCTCTATATATTCCTTTTTTTCAAACCAATCGGCGTTCATTATTACACCATCAAAGTCGTTTGTGATTAAGGTCCTGTCCACAAGAACAAGGGTATTTTCGAAACTGCAGCTCTTTCTATGCGGTTTGACTTTTCGTCCA
The DNA here is from genome assembly GCF_024679245.1 of Pseudorasbora parva. Taxonomy (NCBI): domain Eukaryota; kingdom Metazoa; phylum Chordata; class Actinopteri; order Cypriniformes; family Gobionidae; genus Pseudorasbora; species Pseudorasbora parva. The sequence continues at coordinate 35,102,550 of NC_090184.1, forward strand.
CACACAAACGCAGTATCCGTCTACTGAAACTGGGCTTTTTTGAAAACTCAGGCCAGGGTGAAGATTTTTGGAAACTCTGGTTGTAGCGTTCTGATGCAGAGGGTTAGACCGGAGATTTATGCTTGATTCTCTCCTTTGTTTGTTGTCAGAATCAGATTGTGCGCTGTATCCTGTCCCCCTGTGAAATAGTGTCCGCTTAGGACCCCAGAGCGATTCTGTGTGCTGAAAGAACTTTTAATGGGTGCGCAACAGTGTGCAACAAATGTCACAGCAGCCGCTGATCGGACAAGTAACGTCATCCAGCAGTATCACCCTGTAGCCCAAGACTGGTTTCCCACTGAAGCTAAGCTGGGCTGAGCCTGGTCAGTACCTGGATAGGAGACCAACTGGGAAAACCAGGTAGCTGCTGGTAGAGGTGTTAGTGAGGCCAGCAGGGGGTGCTCATCCTGTGGTCTGTGTGGGTCCTAACACCCCAGTATAGTGATGGGGATAATGTACTGTCAAAAGAGCACCGTCTTTCAGATGAGACGTTAAACCGAGTTCCCGACTCTCTGTGGTCGTTAAAAATCCCAGGATGTCCTTCGATAAAGAGTAGGGGTGTAACCCCGGCATCCGGGCCAAATTTGCCCATTGGCCTCTGTCCATCATGGCCTCCTAATAATCCCCCTATCCTGATTGGCTTAATCATTCTGTCTCCTCTCCACCAATTAGCTGGTGTGTGGTGGGCGTTCTGGCACAAAATGGCTGCCGTTGCATCATCCAGGTCAGGGCTATTCAAATCTTACCCTGGAGGGCCAATGCAGTGCAGAGTTTAGCTCCAACCTTAATCAAGCACACCTGAACATGCTAATCAATGTCTCCAGGATCATTAGAAAATCACAGGTGGGTGTGTTTGATCAGGGTTGGAGCTAAACTCTGCAGTGCATTGGCCCTCCAGGGTAAGATTTGAATAGCCCTGATCCAGGTGGATGCTGCACATTGGTGGTGGTTGAGGAGATTCTCCCCTTCTATATGTAAAAGTGCTTTGGGTGTCTAGAAAAGCGCTATATAAATGTAATGAATTATTATTATTATAACATCATTTTAGACACACTTAAATGTATCTAATATGATTAACAGAGCAGCGTTACCTCATACTCTTGACCGGGATAGCGGAAATGGTGCTGGCGATTGTGTCCCGTCCTGTCATAATAAAAAAGTCCCGCTGGTCATGAGCCGTGTGTTGCTCAACAATTGCTCCAGCGGCCTTGCTCAGCTCCACAACACTCTTCATAATACAGTAACATTAATAATCACATTTATGAACATGATTTCTGCATGAGAACATCTCCTATCCCGATTCTTTTCCACTGGCTGTGAGGTGAAAACCACGTCCCAAGATAGTGTGCTCAAAATTGGCTTCATTAAACTACGCCTTTGTTAAAATGCCCCTGGAAAAATGACATAGTGCAGCTTTAACATCTTGCAAATCATGTTTCATATATTATAACCCAAGCTATAAGTTGTGAAATCAAGCATATCTCATTCTTAAAGGGGGGGTGAAACACTCAGTTTCAGTCAGTGTCATGTCAATCTTGAGTACCTATAGAGTAGCATTGCATCCTGCATATCTCCGAAAAGTCTTTATTTTATTTATAATTATATAAGAAAGATGCGCTGTTCCGAGTCTTTCCGAAAAAAGCCGAGCGGGTGGGGGCGTATCATGTTAGCGGAGCTAAATAATGACGTGTGCTCGCTGCTGCTATTGTGTTGAGTCGAGTGCGTCGTAAAGCTGTGTCATCCCTAACAGCGGGAAAAAAACTTTATTCAAAATAAAAATATGGCTTTTAATCAGATACAGCCATACATCTATGATCCGGAATCAGACCCAGAGGCTGCAGTTGAACAGGAGCAGCAGCAAAAACGACTAGAGAAGGACGTCTCTATGTGGTACAAGTTATACACTAACTATATAATATGCTTAGCGGCTTGTGTTATTTACATATTTATACTTGAATTATATCGTCGTATTTTTGTCTTTGAAGGTGTACATGTGGGAAGTGCAGTTGTGCACGTGTGTTTGTGTGTTTACGCGTGGTTTGTGTAGACAGTAAGCGGACTGGTTTTGCAAGGCAGGCTAAGTTAGTGTTTACATAGAAAGACACGGAATAGTAGCGCATTTGAATGAAGAAGCGTGCTTATTTAGTTCAACATATTTCCCCCCTCTTTGTGTATTGTTGTTTGGAGTGCTTTTACAATACACAAACATAAAGTTACACATATAGTGGCCAGCTAAACAAATGTACACGCACTACACATCGCATGCTCCATTGATCAATTAACTATACGTGATCATGTTTGGGCTACTTGATGAGCACTCACCGCCTGCGGTTCTAACGTTGGGACTGCTCCATCCTTCAGCATTAGGTGATCGGAAAATCCTGTGTCGAGCTGGGCCTTGTTTATGAAACAGTCGGCACCGAAATGCAGCGAACAGATATAAACATTCGCGCAACTCAGTTGCTGATCCGGAAAAACAAATTACATCCACTGTTGCCTTACCGCGGGGTTTTGGGGGAATCTGTGCAGGACTGTCTTGGTCTGGCAACCAAAAACGCACTTTTTTGGTGACATTGTTATGTGCACATCACCTGTCCAGCATCCTACAAGCCAGCGCTTTGATGGGCGTAGCCTGTTACTTTCGCTCTCTCCCTCTCTCTCTCACGCGCTTCCGGTAGAATTGTCCGTAAGGCCCATACCGCCCCCATTAACGTCAAAGGGGACGCATGATCTCAAAAAACTTGCCGAAACTTATGACTAACCGTAAGTAGTATTTTTGACAAAGAAATACTCCCATCAAACGTCCACCTTAACTTTTGAAACTTTGTCTATGTTTAGTATGGGATTCCAAGTCTTTAACAGTGTAAAAAGATCAGTATGCATGAAACAGCATTTCACCCCCCCTTTAATGTTTTTTTAGTTCTATACAATTAAACACATTTATACTGTTGTGTTTTTGTGCACCTGTTCTGTATATTATATTATTTTGTTTTTTTTATTCTTAATTATTTACATTATAGGTACATTACTATGTTATGGTTTTGTATTGGTATTATTACTTAGAAACTTCGCGATAACAGCTTTTGATCAGGCATTTAAAACAGCTACCACACTATTTCACAGGGGGACAGGATTTCTTAGGACACCTGTCATCTCTTTTGTTTACATGAGTTGAGTCTATGCAATGCTGGACGTAGCTTTTAATAACTTAACTAACAGACCTTGATCACATGTATACAGGTACATGTGCAGTTATCTCATTCTATTGCAGAACAGAGGTGCCAGAATGCAATAATACAAAATAGTAAGGCAAGTGTGAGAGGCTATACAGTCCACTTGATTCCTTGCCCCTGTGTATATACAGTAAACATTACCTGTCACCAGTCCAAAGTAGGCTAGGGTTTGACCGAGCCCATGGCATCCCTCAGTGCATCTGTGCCGTGGATGGGACCCATGTGGAAATCAGGCAGCCAAGTTTTCACGTGGACAGACATTTTTTTTTAAACCGTGCTCTTGTGGACGCAATGTTTTTTTTTTTTTTTAATGGAGCAGGAAAAACTCTGGTTATAAAAATACCCATGTATGATGTAGCCTAGCTTGCGTGTGGACTAGGCCTAAGACAGCAGGTGAACAGAAACTCTATTCAAAAAAACGATGAAATACAAATTAAAGGAACTAAAAACAAGTGAGAAAAAACGACAGAGACAGGCCTAGAAATATGCAAAAATGTAGGAGTGAAGGTTAGAGTTAATTTACGCATGTGTAGGCTACTGTTGATCTCGTGCTGCAAGATCTTCCATTTATATATTGATTGACAGGTGTTGTGTTGGTGCGAAACACCTCATTGATTCTCAAGACGTTTTGATATCGAGGTAGTATCATATATGTGTACGGAAACGTAATGCAATATACACCAAACATGCATCTTTTACGCTATTGGTTCGATCCATATAATTTGCATATCACCATTCTCGAAAAAAAAAAAAAACACGTTTCTTCACAGTATGCGCAAGTCATGTCAAACCGCCTGGAATGAACGGAAAGAAGCATATAAAAATAGGAATTATGTTGGAGAGAGGAATTAAAGAGAGAAAGCCCATAGGAGAATGAATGGTTTAAAGAAACGATCGAGGAGCGAACGAGATTGACGCAGCGTGACCGAACTGCTATACTGTGTCCTGCCTGGGGGCCGAATGAAAACACAAGCTGTCACCTCAGGTTTTGTCACAGCACAACACACACCTGCTTCCCCTCCCACAGCACAGGACAAAGTAATGTCCCGTGTTGAGAGCTGTCATCGAGGTCTACGGGCTCCTGTTATTGGGTCATCTGAAGCGCTCTGACTGCTGTATGTTCTGGGGTTTTCTGCTGGTCTCTGCTCTCAGTGGACATCAGCAGCGTGACAGTAAGAGGGTAAGAGCATTTCACACAGTGAAGACCTGAGCCCGTTCAATGAAGTGTTTGCTTCATTTGTTTGTTTGCTTTCTTTTGGTTTTGTAGTTTGTAACAAGTGTGCAGAAAGCAACCGTGACTAATTTATTCCTAACTATTGATGACTTGTAATTTTCTTTAGGCTATATAAATTTTTTTATATAAATTATATGTTTAGTTTAGCAGTTTGGGATAAGTATTTAAAATAATAATAATAATAATAATAACAATAAGCTACTTTTTCAGAAAGGATGCAATAAATTGACCGATTTCTAAAGGATTATGTGACACTGAAACTGGAGTAATGATGCTGAATATTCAGCATTCTAAAATATTTTAAAGTATGAAAGTCATTTTAAATTATAATATTTCAATATGACTTTTTTACTGTATTTTTTATTAAATAAATGAAATATATGACGCAAATGTACCACTCTATTTCAGAACCAAATAATGCAATTTTATTTGTGAAAAGACCTGCAGGGAGAGGGTAGAATTGAACTCAAGTTCAGACCTAGCGATCAAACCAAGTGTGAAAACAGCTTAGTGTTTGATGTTCTTGCAAAAAAAAAAAAAAAAAAAAAAAATTGACACTGGTTTTCACTGAAGTCCACGGCTTGATCTCATGCATGTAGGGCAACAGCAGTGTTGTGGTAAACTGTATGTGAATTGCTAGGGAGTGAGAGCGGATTAAAACCCCACAAGTCCTTCAATTACTCCTACAGCTGCCTCGTTATGGAGGAAGCGCTGTCCCGGGGTAACTAACATATCTGAATATCTAAATATGCATGTGTGATTTCACTAGAATAGACACAACAATTACTTGCATCGACACGGCTTTGTATTTCAGTATATAAGATCTTTTTGTGCAGCTAACATCACTCCTGTTAATAGAGAAACACAGCAGAGGTGGACATGGGCCAAGCACAGGTCTAAGTGGATGTGCTTGTGTTTTGGTCCTCTGTTGGTGTCTGTGTCTGAAAGGAAAGGGTCCTGTCCTGCTATCAGACCCTGCTATCAGGAAAAAATAGCATTCCACAGTTTCCACAAAATCAATATTTTCATTTCAACATTGGTAATGTTTATTGAGTACCAAATCAGTATAGTAGAATGATTTCTGAAAAATATTTTTAATTTCATATTTTCAGACTTTAAACCGAGGTCCTGACTCTCTGTGGTCATTAAAAATCCCAGGATGTCTTTTGATAAAGAGTAAGGGTGTAACCCCGGGATCCTGGCCTAATTTACCCATTGGCATCTGCCCATCATAGTCTCCTAATCATCCCTCTATCCTGATTGGCGTTCTGGCCGTCACATCATCCTGGAGGATGCGGCACATTGATGGGGGTTGAGGAGGACCCCACACACACACACACACACACACTCCATTTTAAGAGCCTGGAATGCGCTATATAAATGTAACAAATTAATTATACTTATTAGTATGTGAGTGAACCTGAGTTTAAAAAAAACATTTATTTTAAATTATGATAATATTTTACAATGTTACTGTTTTACTTTAATTTTTATCAAATAAACACAGCCTTGGTGAGCTTTTCTTTGAAAAACTTTTTTTTTTATGTAATGTGCCTTTAGTGACGTTTGCAGCAGACACAACAAACTTCTGCAGATCTGAACACTGTACTTTAAACGATAGCTGCTCTGTGTGTGGCAGTCAGAGGACTTTCTGCCTGCTGATTGGTGGAAAGCTGTTGAGCGGAGCAGTCATGGATCAGAGCGGGTCAGAATGATGTGTCCCAGCGGATGACTGGTGTAAGACAAGGAGTCAGGGGGCTCTGGGGCTTCTTTTCTCTCTTGATCTCTCCCCCTCCTTCACTGTCGCTGTCCCTCTCTCTCGACTGACAGTAAAGGTCAGGGCCTCCTCATCCTGTCTGTCTTGCTTTCCCTCTCCTTCTTCCTCAGTCCGCTGACAGGTCTTCCTGTGGGAACCTGCCCAGGCTCATCTCACTGATACGAGGCAAATAATTAATATTTCATTAGTATTTTGCGACAGTTCATAACGTGGCCTGCACTCTCATGCCGCATGTTGTGGAGATAAGCTCCCTCTCCATCTAAAACTCCCTCTGCCCATCTGTGGGACAGAACATGGCCGGAGAGACCCCTGGAGTGCTTACAGACTTGAGTCTCTAAACTTTTTTTTGTTCGGTTTGAGTGCCTAAGATAATTACCAATTTTCCACTGACTGTACTGCAAGCCACTTGCATGTAATCCCGTCTCTGCCCGTCTCTACCCCCTTCTGTGAAATACCTGCTCTGTCCCCCAGTTTACCGCTGAGACTCGGTCTCCTCGGAGCGCTCATGAGCAGACACCTCTGCAAATTCCGCGAGAGCAAAGGCGGTATGGATTAGATGAGACGGCAGGCAACAAAGCCGTAAGTAGAGCGTGTCTGCTCTGCTGCTGATTATATTAAACACAGAGACATTGGGGGTTTTAATAATACATTATCCTATCTGATGCTCCTGCCATGCAACCAGAATCCTGCCTTTCCCATATTCTCTGTGGACCGCGGGCCCCTGGAAACTCTCAAGAGGAGGAGGGGAAGACACAAAGCTAATATAGCACCATTTATTGAAAAGATGATTAAGTTATTCGCTGTTTATTATGGAGAAAGACCTCAATTGAGTTTACTGTTGCGAGATCAGACTCAAAAGGTCATGTCATCCTGCACCATATGTTTTTCTCCATGCTACTACCCTTAAAAGTGTTCCTTAAAGGGTTAGTTCACCCAAAAATGTTGTCATTAATGACAGACGTGTCTGATTGCTGTCAAACTGTCACGTGTCAATATGCTGAAATCACGTGACATTGGTGGTCCGAATCATGAATCAATACGCTGATTCATAACTGTTCCCATCTTTATTTGAGGAGTGAAAACAAACACGGAAGAGAAGACAATCCTGAATAAAGTCGTAGTTTTTGTTATTTTTGGACCAAAATGTATTTTCAATGCTTCAAGAGATTCTAATTAACCAACTGGTGTCACATATGGACTACTTTGATGATGTTTTTTATTACCTTTCTGGACATGGACAGTAAAGTGTGCATACAATTGCATACACTCTCGGACTAAATATAAAATATCTTGAACTGTGTTTAGAAGATGAACGGAGGTCTTACGGGTGTGGAACAACATTAGGGTGAGTCATTAATGACACCAATTTCATTTTTGGGTGAACTAACACTTTAAGAAAGAACGAGTGTAGGTGGTAATTATAAATCAAGAGTATGCACTTGTGAGCAGTGTTCTCTTATGAAGTGTCAGAGGGGAGCATGTTCCCTTTTTGTTTAAGAGAACTTTCTGGGGTATTTTTAGCGAGGGAGCGACGTGATTTCAGGATGGTTTGAGACATGAGAATGGGGAAATCAGTATCCTACCCACACCTACCTGTAGCCTCCCGAATGGTGCCCCCGCTGCGCACTGTCCTGTCCTGGTTTGCTTTCTGTCGTCCACGGCTGTGTGATGGAGGAGGTTGGGGGCTTTGGGTCACACCAACAGCACTAAAGTACTTCTGGCTCTCCTGCTGAGATCTAATGGCTTTACTGTGGTGGCACCAAGCATATGGAGTTATTGCAGACCGTGCAGTCGCACACCTACTGACAGTCACTAGAACATACTCAATCACACACCCACATTTAGAGGCAGACGCGTGAAGTTGTTCGGTGGCTGGAAAATTTACGCTTAACTGCACCAACATGCACTAGCTTTGTATTTCAATTACATTTTCTTGTATTTTAAGAGGTCTTGAGTGGGAAACACACACACACATTTATTTTATATATAACGTGTGTGTGCTGTGTAAGTATTTGCTCTACAATGAATTTGATTTGGCAGCGTCTTTGTGCAAATATAAGGCTGGCACGCGTGTAAGACGGGTAGAGTCAAAGAACGTCTGCTCCCGCAGCAGTGTCTTTTTTCCTCCTTATCCTCCCCCTCTATCGGTCCAAACCAAGCTCTTTCTGTCTTTCTTCCCTCTGTAATCTGCATAAAAAAGTCAGTGATTATCGGTTGAGGGTTTTTTTTCTGTTCCCTTAGAGGCTGAACATTACTGAACAGATAGCTGATCTTTCTGAAGTCCTATTTGTTCTTCAGGTTTGCCCCCACTACAAACATCTCCCTGATCAAAGCATTATGAAAGGACTTAACACTTCAAACGTGGGCCCTTTTCCGCCCCATTCCGCCTGACCTGCCAATTGCCATGGCAACGCTGTAATCACCAAATCCACGCCCTTCTTCCGTGCCTGCCATCGCAGGTAACCAGGGGAATAATGATAAAGATTCTCATTTTATAGGTTCAACCCTTTTCTCTGTGACTTTTACATTTGTTTCATACACAGTAAAATATTGCCAGTATAGCCACTACAGGCTAGTAGTTGGCGGGTTTTGTTGTAAAAACTTGGCAACCCTGTCTGCATGCGCTGGAATAAACGATCTTTGCTGGTGTTGTAAAAAAATAAAATAATTTAATGATACACAGAGATTACCCAACATGATCATCATTTCTGAGAGAAATTGTGAAGGTGAATGCATATACAAACAAGCTCTCTGTTTAGGATTCGATCAATATAATCCAAGCCCCTTTGAAGACGTGCATGATTACTTTACTGTTGATCATCTGTCCGTCATCGTCTAAAGCCCGCCCTGATGATTTCATTGGTCCAAACTGTTTCTGTTCGGAGATAATTACTCCTCTAAGGATCGAGGCCAGACCGAACTGCTCAACCTAAAAAAATTGTGGGCGGGGCTAAGTTCGGCTGCCATCCAGGCTAGATGTATTTATTGTATTGTAAGTAATACAATAATTCAAAATGTTCAAACTCGGTCCTGGGGGCCACTGTCCTGCAGAGTTTAGCACCAACCCAATCAAACGCACCTGAACCAGATAAGCAATGTCTTACTATGGCCTATAAAGACACTGATTAACTGGTTCAGGTGTGTTTGATTGGGGTTGGAGCTAAACTCTCAAGGACAGTGGATTGGGCACCGAGATTGGGGACCCCTGGTTTAAACAAAAATATTAAAATATTAAAGGGTTAGTTGAGTGATTTAGTATTAAGCTTTGTATATAAATTGCAGTATGGTCATTAATGTAGTAGAAAAGTGAAATTATTTTAAATTTGGTGTCTTCTAGACTGAGAAAAGACAGAAAATTTATTTTTGTCTCATGGGAATGAAAGACAACAACTCCCAGAATGCATTTGCTTCGCTGCCCTATGGGGCCGCTCCCAAAGCCACCTCTACTGAATCAATGGATCACTTGCCTACTGCGTTCATTTTCATAAAATCAGTTCAATTAGAATACAGACACTACAATTAAAAACTGAACATGTCTGTTCAATATAATGGGAGTGAGCTGAACGAGTGTCACGGCACAAACGCAGCAGGAGTCAGAGAGCGTACATTCACCACGAGAGCGAAGAGCTGAGATGAGCTGAGTTAATACATTCACAGCTAGTGTTCAGTCTGGCACGCTTTCAGTTCATGCCTCTGGAATGCTTTTTTCATAGAAATTCATTTGAAAGTTGAAACACTCACTTTGCTCCGCACCGCTCCGTTTACATGAATGCCTGCAGCGGGCCGAGCCAAGCACTGTGTGTGAGATCCCACTTCTCATGCGCCGGTTGAAAACATGCAGAAATAGCGCCTTCTACTGGCTGAAGTCTTTAACCTTTAGTCAGCAGTGCACATGGAGCAAATTTCATCATCAGAAGAGAACATCCGCCATATCTTTTTATTTGCAGGCGTAAGACTGTGTGCATATACACTCACGTACACAATAAAATAAAAAAAAGAAGTATACTTTCGGCTTTAAGAACAGCCGTAAATGTATTGAACTAGAAAACATTTTAAATTCTAATAATATTTCACAATATTACTTCTCACTATGTTTTTGATCAAATAAATGCAGCTTTTATGACCATAATATCAAACACTTTAAAAAATATGTACCGACCACAATCTTTTGAAAGGTAGTGTAGCCTATATTTAAATAAGGCCAGCTAAAGAGCTCCTCTGTTCGTTTCTCCATGTCGGAGACACCGGTTCGAGTCCCGCTTTGAGCGAGTGTGTAGGACCGAAATTGATTACATATATTTTTTTGGTGAACCTTTTGCTTTTAGAGACCTTACCCACACATAACCAGATAAAAAAAAAACAATAGCACACGCAAAAAATAAAAACTGCAAATAATATGCAACGACATAATATAATCTTGCTTGTTTATGCATTTGGCAGAATTTTTTTTTTCTTTTTAAAGTGACTTACACTTTACATTCAAGGAGTAGATTTTTCTGTGTGCTCCCTGAGGGTCGAACTCATGATCTTGGTTTTACTAGCAAAATGCTCTAAGCAAAGGCCAGGAGAGACTGCGTATCTTCAGCAGAATTCTTTATTAAGAACGTGTTGTTTGTTTGCTGTAGTCATCAAGTCCAACTAGGGATCTCTACATTGTAGTTTTATATACATTTAGGGTGCAGTGCTTAGAAAAAGAGACAAAGCACCTGGGTAGCAACCTTAAATAAAGCATGCAAATAAAATATGCAGGAATAGAAACCTGCCCCAGACTCTAGTCTCACCAGTCCTAATCCAATCGACATAACTATTCAAAGAATGTTAAGGGACTCTAAGGCCCTGTCTACACCTGGTATTAAGATGCATTTTGGCCGATCGGATCCCAAGTAGACGAGGCAGAGATAATAACTGTTTACAACAGGTGTTTAAATATGTCTCTTTTGTTCACTTTCAACCACTTCTGTCCTGATTTCTTCAAAGGGAAGCCCTTAAGTTAGGCAGGTAAATGTATGAGTTTTTTCAGAACTTTCGATCTAATGGATGAAATAACCTTGTGCAATTTACATATGAACTCGCCCAGAGACGACGGAAATAGACAGCATCAGCTTTTATTTCTGCCCTGACAGCGGCAAGACCACGGTGAATTCTGTAAATGTGTGTGGTATAAATTAGGAATTGTTAAGAGAACATTGTGCTTGGTATGTTTTGTTTTTTTCTGTCTTTAAATCTAACTTTAAATGTTAAAACAAAGTTTAAATCCTGTCTGACTATATGAGTGGTCGAAAGTGGACAAGCTTAAAAGTTGTACATCCCATTTACACCTGTATGTAGCATCGTCCGTTTGTGTGTAGGTGTAAACGTGGCCTAAGATCCATTAAAGACAAAAGGTGAGAGTCTCAGTAATCCATCTCATTTGACTTGCAATAAAGAGAACAGGAACAGGCAGAAACCTCTTGCTAGAGGACTTTGCACTTTGCTTAATAGAATCATACATTTGATGTCATCATCTTTACTTTAAATGCTAAATACTCTCTACTTCACCTTAGTTTTTTTATGTGGCGTTTGTCAGTACGTAGGATCTGGAGATCTTAAATAGATTTTGTAATCCAATATTATATACAATAGAATTTCTATACTACTCTAAAACTTACTGTGTAAGTACAGCAACTAGTTGACAGATATTGTAAATTCACGCAGTATTTTTACGGTGTTACAAATCTGCTCTGCGGGTGAGGAATTTGTTCTCCAAATGTAAACATCAACAAACAAACTGCATCTTGTACGGTACCTGAATGCTAACTCACTGCTTTGTCATAACAAACTGCTTCTAATATGCAAACGTACATTCTGACAAAATGGCAGCCCACTGTGTGTTGCTCCATATGGAATTTTATTTCCCTTAATGCATATTCATGGGAATGTGCGAGCGAGCAGCCAAGCCTTTTGAGAAGAAGAACGATGAGCTAATAGCGTCTTCCCTGTGGGAGATGAACAACTCTTAAAGCAAAATCCCAACTGTGCAATTATCCCACTGTGCGGGCGGACCAAAGGTATTACCATTCTATCGACTCTTATTCTTATTAGAAGCTAATTTAAGGGAAATCTTTGCTTTAGGAACACAGGAAAAAGGAAATGAATGCACAAATGTATATATTGATTTTTATTATTAATATTGAGCACATTAAATGAACTGTGAGATTTTCACAAGCACAAACAAATTCACAGTGAGTTTGCATTTAAGTTTAGTCAAAGAAGGAAATGCATATGTAAGGTTTGATGCATTGACTTTTGTGGATTTTATTTTTCTCTCTCGTCATTCATCATAATTACTGCATGCCCCATTTGTTCCCCACTTTTCTCCTGAAAATGAATTCATCTTCTATTTTTATCCTGTCTGGTTTTAAGGGCCGTGGTTGGGATTGAACTCACTGCCATGGCCTTTACATTGGCACATTTGTACTGCCGCAGATGGCATTTCAGACATTTGCCTTGTTGTAGACTGCTGTTTGAGGTTAGTATTAATGCTGAGGATGCATCGAGAGCACATTTATGCATATATATTTTAAGAATAAGCTGTTAAATATGCTTTAAGATAAGAGCAGATGTTTTCAGTATCAATATTTTTGTGTTATTACTACATAGGTACATTATTCAAAAAGATACCTGTCCTAAATATTCATATTGAAAGAGGAATGCACTAAATATCTCATTTAAAAGAGATATATTCATGCTAGCGGTTTCCTCTGCCCATCTTAAACCCCAGAATACCATATACACTTGGAAAATCGCTGTTCATGTAAACATATTCGGTGAGATCCTTCAGGGCCTGTCTTTTGTAGAACAGCTTCAAACTCTCTGCTCGTTTTGAAGCCTTTAAGTTTAAAGTATATCTGCTCAAACAAGGAATACAGCAAACTCCTCAGAGAGAAAAACACACCTCATAAGAGCTCTTTCCTTCCCCACTCTGTTTTCCCTCAGTAGGAAGTCCCACAACAGACGTACCAATAAAGTATGAGCATGTTTCATGTGCTGTAGGGAAAAGCGGCTCCTTGGGCTGGAGAGAGAGAGAGAGAGGGAGGGAGGGAGAGAGAGAGAGAGAGAGAGAGAGAGAGAGAGAGAGAGAGAGAGAGAGAGAGAGAGAGAGAGAGAGAGAGAGAGAGAGAGAGAGAGAGAGAGAGAGAGAGAGAGAGAGAGAGAGAGAGAGAGAGAGAGAGAGAGAGAGAGAGAGAGAGAGAGAGAAATGTTGTGTAATTGTGACCCGGTCCGGCACGGTCAACAGTCAACTCTATCAATCACCTCCCGGGCTAAATGTGACACAAGCGCTGAAATTGGACCCTCTTTCAACAAGCAAATCCCCCTCAATTAAGTGACATTTCATTAATCTGTATCAAAGTCAGACTAAATGCATCCCACACAACTGTGGCTGCAGTAAGCCCTGGAGGCCGTTATTAAATTTGCTTGTATCATTGTAAAGGAAATGGCAAACGTATTCGACTTAAAGGGCACCTGGCATCTGTCTCTTTAAAACCAAACTCAGCTAAATTAAAAGTGTGCAGTTGGACATGCTAAGCACAAACGGTGTCCGTGCCCTTTACGACCACTCTTGATCAATTCTTAATATGTCTAGCCAAACATTTTCCTCTGCCTTCAAGTAAATACTTTCTGCCCTTTAAATTAAGGACTAAACATTTTAAATTAACCTGCTGTTTTCAAGTTTGCTCAGTATGTTGCTTTTATACAATAGTTTGATAAATAAGAAGGTAATACTGAGTAACTTAATCATGCAGTAGTGGTGGTCCTGAATCGGAATGTGTTTCTAAACCAATCTGTGGTGTGTGAATTTAAGCATTTCAAACTAATATCACGGAATTTACATCTCTACGATGATAGGTTAATATACCAAGGGAGGCTAGCCTCCTCTGCAATGTTTCTTTCTCAACACTACAAAATCGCTGAAAGTGAAAAAATGAATGCTGATTGGTTTATTTTATTTTATCAGTGAAGGCACAAGTCTGCCATAATTATAGAAGTTGCAGAAAGAGTCATATTAAAGGGTTAGTTCACCCAAAAATGAAATTGGTGTCATTAATGACTCTAATGTCATTTCCCACCCGTAAGACCTCTGTTCATCTTCAGAACACAGTTTAAGATATTTTATATTTAGTCCGAGAGCATACGGAAGTGTATGCACACTTTACTGTCCATGTCCAGAAAGGGAATAAAAACATCAACAAAGTAGTCCATATGTGACATCAGCTGGTTAATAAGAATCTCTTGAAGCATCGAAAATACATTTTGGTCCAAAAATTTGTTTTCAAACCTCAAATAATGATTCGAACAGTTGTGTATCAGCGTATTGATTCATGATTCAAAAAGTAACATTAACCCCTGATGCGATGTATAGAAGCTTTGACGCCTCTCACAGAGTCTCGTTTTAGACTTCTGATTCATGACCGATGTAGGATGACCAGTGCCTAATTCATGACCTCCCCCGGAGCCGATCAAATTATTAATTTAATTAAAAAATAAAAACAATATGGTAACAAAAAAACAATAAAAATCAATGGAAAGTCCCCAGTGTGACTTAGAAAAACAAATGTGTTTATGTTTGTCTTTTCCTTTCAAAGTCCTGTCTTGTTCTGATCACTGACATCTGAGAAATGACCATGTTGAGTTTGTGCTCCATCCACAAGTGCTCCCTCTCTCCTGATTAGTGTGGAGAGAGATCTGAAAGACCTTCTTCTCTCACTGCTTAATCAATAAAACACTGACAACCCAGTGAGTGAGACAGCAGAGGAGAGAGAGAGAGAGAGAGAGAGAGAGAGAGAGAGAGAGAGAGAGAGAGAGAGAGAGAGAGAGAGAGAGAGAGAGAGAGAGAGAGAGAGAGAGAGAGAGAGAGAGCTCTCAAGAAAATAGTTTGCCATCCACAATTGCTGCCCCAGGCTAAAAGTGAGGTCTGTGTGTGAATATATATTTTAGAGAGTATAAAATTGAGATTGACAGAGAGGGTGAGGCTGTAAATTGAGTGTCAGGGATCTCACTATGTAGTGAGAAAAGGAAAGAAAAAAGGAATACCAGCAACAACAAAAAAAAATCATGAGAGAAATTAAACCTCGAAGCTGTAACTGCGTAATAAAGTTGGGTGCAGAGAGAGGTTTCCCGTCTGGACTTTGTTGCTTTCAGAAATTATTTAGAACTCTATGGGTGGGGAGGGGGGCATGAAACTAATAATCTATATTAAAAAAAACATCTTTCTTTCAACTGTGCTTAGAGCCCGAGCTTTTTCTGGAATCTGAGTGGGTGAAGTGTGTAAAATGACTTGCTTTGTCCCAGCCGGAGAGATGTTTCAGCACAAATTGTATCGAGCCTGACATGATCCATGTGACCTTTTGTTATTGCATGCACAAGGTTAGTTATGTCCTACCTACATAATCTCAGACGGCATGCCCACGGACGACCCACAGTCTGTTCACTAACCGTCTGGTGCATATATTCCACACAAAAATGCCATGAGCTGACTGAATTCACTAGTTTACAAAAACGCCAATGCAGACAGAATACCATAGTTTAAGAGTGTCCTGCAACACGTATTCAACAGCGCAAGACCACTAATAAATCCACAGTGCAAAACCCAGTACTTTGATTACAGAATGAACTGGGGCACGGGAAGATGTTTTAGGTTGGGAGTGCATGTGAGTGTGTGTGTGAGTGTGTGCGTGCGTGCGCGTGCGTTTGTTCATGTCTTTCTATCCCAATAGGGACTTTAACCTGAATGCACCCAGGCTCATGGGGACTGGGATTTTTTTGGAAATGTAAAACTGCAGAAAGTTTTGTGTGATGGGTAATAAAAACTGAGTCCCCACAAAGATAGTGAACCAGACATGTATGTGTATTTGTTTTGGGTCACCACATTTAATTAAGGAGCAATATTGAGTCTGTAAACATGTCAGGACTCCATGAAGCACAACAAGCATATCAGTGAGAACATACCGGGACATTTGACTGCATATCACATTTTTGACATTATCGATACTGCTTGCATTCGTAATGCAACTGACTACGGGGCATATATTAAGGCTTTAAATAAAAGGGTATTGAGCTGTTTACACTGTCATATACAATAAAACAGCCTACACAGTGACAGGAAATAAAGCACACTGCTTACTTTACACAACACCAAAAGTGGACTTCCACTCCGGAGTAGAGCTGACAAATTCTTTCCACAAACATTGCAATGGTCACAACATGACATCACACCCTGCACATATTGTTTTTTCTTTTTAAATAATTCCCAGCTCTTATTACATCATTGCTATTCACAAATCCTCTCCCATGGCCTCATGGGATAGTAAAGTATTCATCATATGCACACGTCAGAATCTCGCTGGAAGCATTAGGTCATTTGGGTACTTTTTACCTACTCTTTTATAAGTACTGTGAATTCATACATACTTCTTTTGTCACATATTTTTTTCACCTAATATATTGTGATACGGTTCGTTGTGTGGTCAGGAAGGAAGAAGACAGGGGACGGCTTTGACTGGGACTCGCTCTCTTTATTAAAGCAGTTTTTTCTTTAGAAACGAGACAAGGGGATCTGCCAATAACCCTTTGTCAAATCCAGTGTCGAATAAAAACGAGCAGTACCTATAGCCGATCAAGCAATTCGTCAATCCTTGGCATGGAGTAAGCATCAAATTTCGACACAGCATTGACTTTTCTGTAATCCACACAGAACCGGACCGAGCCGTCAGATTTTGGTACCAAAACTATGGGGCTCGCCCAGTCACTGTTGGATTCTTCTATGACCCCCATCTCTAACATCGCTTCTAATTCTGCCTGGACCACTTTTTTTTGTGTTCTGGCAACCGATACGGCCTGCTGCGCACCACTACGCCTGGCTCGGTCTCAACATGGTGTTGGATGAGATCTGTCCGACCCTGTAGGGGGCGAGAACACGTCGGCAAAATCTGCCTGTAGTTCTTTGAGGTCTATGAGCTGGGAGGGCGAGACGTGATCTCCCCCCGGGACCAGGGCGTGGGATTGTGTCTTTTGGAGCGCCTCTGTTCGCCGTCGCCAGCATCACAGCCTCGGCCTCAACCCATTTTTTTAATAGGTTGAGGTGATAAATCTGAAGTGCCCTGTCCCTATCGGATCTAATTACCTCATAGTTAAGATCAGATCGCCTACTCGCCGTGTGACCTCAAAAGGTCCTTGCCTCTTTGCGAGCAATTTGGAACTGGAGGTTCGAAGCAATAGAAGGACTTTATCTCCCAATGAAAATTGACGGAGTCTAGTCCCTCTGTTGTACAACTATCTCTGTTTGTCTTGAGCCTGTAACAAATTCTCCATAGAGAGCTGCCCCAAAGTGTGGAGTTTTTTCTCAGGTCCAATACAAACTGAATTTAATTTTTGCTAGCGGATGGTCCGTCCTCCCAAGCTTCTCTGATGACATCTAAAACCCCTCGAGGTTTGCGGCCATAGAGAAGCTCAAAGGGGGAAAACCCCATGGAGGCTTGGGGGACCTTGCAGACAGCAAACAAGAGAGGTTCTAGCCACTTATCCTAATTTTTGGCGTCCTCGTGAACACACTTACGAATCATCGTCTTTAAAGTGCGATTAAATCTTTTGACCAGTTGGATGGCCTGGTCTAGCGACGTCGGGCGGTGTCACTGGACACATTAAGCCATCTTCTTCACCAACCGTGCCACGAACTGCTCCAGTGCCACACGATCAATGATTACCTCAACGTCACTCCCATCGGCCATCAACCACTTACGGCATGAGTCCTGGAGCTGGTGCGCGAACATGAAGGGCCGACCCTCATCCAGAGTCCGGAACCGCTGCCAATGTTGTTCTGAGGTCCGGCTGACCTGCTGAAGGATGGCACGCTTCAGGTCGTCGTAGACCAGGAGATTCTGGACTGGCAGTTGGTGAGCAGCTACTTGTGCCTCTACAGACAATAGAGGCAGTAGCCGCATTGACCAGTCCGCTTTGGGCCATTCCCAGTACCCGCCGCCCTCTCAAACAGCTCGATGAAAGCCTCCGGGTCGTCTTCGGGACCAATCTTGGCCAGTGGGACGGGGGCGGCCGAGTCGGTTGAGTGTCTCTGGGGAACGGCCCGAATCTCCCGGTCCATCCAGCTCCGGAAGAGCTTGCGGTCTTTATGCTGGGCCGTGAGGAGAGCTTTGAAACGTTTCTGTTGTTCCTCCCTCACGGCCAACAGGTCCTGGTGGTGTTCTTGGTGAAGAACAATTGTACTGGCGAGCGATTGAACGATGTCCGCAAGTGGCATCTTCGCCGGCGTTTGCATGGCGGCGGCGATCTTCTCCCTTCCCGGGTTTTGGCATGGTGATACGGTTCGTTGTGTGGTCAGGAAGGAAGAAGAAAGGGGACGGCTTTGACTGGGACTCACTCTCTTTATTCAGTATTTCTCAAAACAAAAAAACAGACGCTCCGTGGCGTGTCTATCTATATCCTCGATATGGATCGATCCTTTTCACTTCTTTATAGCTCAGCTTTCTCAGGTTTCTCAGTCACTCGAGAAGTCCCAGTCCAACTGTCATCTCTCTCCTGGCCGCGGCTTAAATGTGCTCTCTCCACGCCAATCACTGCAATCAGAAACAGGTGTTCGTCATCTGTGCTTGACCTACTTACCTGCCACTCTGCTCTGCTCTCTCTCTCCCGCTGCAGACCTCGCAGAACCACGCCCCCTCCACCACATATATACACTCACCTAAATGATTATTAGGAACACCATACTAATACTGTCTGACCCCCTTTTGCCATCAGAACTGCCTTAATTCTACATGGCATTGATTCAACAAGGTGCTGAAAGCATTCTTTAGAAATGTTGGCCCATATTGATAGGATAGCGTCTTGCAGTTGTTGGAGATTTGTGGGATGCACATCCAGGGCATAAAGCTCCCGTTCCACCACATCCCAAAGATGCTCTATTGGGTTGAGATCTGGTGACTGTGGGGGCCATTTTAGTACAGTGAACTCATTGTCATATTCAAAAAAACAATTTGAAATGATTCAAGCTTTGTGACATGGTGCATTATCCTGCTGGAAGTAGCCATCAGAGGATGGGTACATGGTGGTCATAAAGGGATGGACATGGTCAGAAACAATGCTCAGGTAGGCTGTGGCATTTAAATGATGCCCAATTGGCAATAATGGGCCTAAAGTATGCCAAGAAAACATCCCCCACAGCATTACACCACACACCACCCCCAGTGGTAACAAGGCATGATTGATCCATGTTCTCATTCTGTTTACGTTAAATTCTGACTTAATGTAAAAATGAGAAACAAAAGAAACATCAAGATAAGAGATCATACATACTATAAGATATAAAAATAAGCTAAGAAAAATTACTGTCTGTTTGAATTTTTTTAATTTATTGTCATTATTGCATGTGGATAGGGTATTGTGTGTGTGTGTGTGTGTGCGCGGATGACCAGGTCTGTCAGCCACCACCGAAGACCATTTTTGGAAAACCCCTGCACGTGAGATATTTTTTAAAACAAACTGTAGTTAATCAAAATAAAATGTAAGTACAGGGTTTCTTTTCCTTGCTGTTGCACAACAATGTTTCCACAATGTAAATAAAAAAATATAAATATATAAAATAATTTGCCTTAGCAGCATACTAATGCATATCTGTATGATACATATTCCACCTCATGTTATTCACATTAATTTAAGTCATAATGGACTGTGACAAAACAACCCAAACACACCTATATACATATAGAATGCAGCATTAAACAACTTCGTAAAGGAAATAAATAAATAATAAATCAACTCCAATGTGGATTCCAAGTGATCAAGGGCTTAGGGCGTTCCAGTTCAGTCCATTGCAAAGGTTCGGCCAGTAGTGGGCATGCAACGTGTAAGCAATGACGCACATCCGAGTGAATAAGATTGAGGGAAGTTACCGAGTGAAGGGCATAATAAAAACAAACTGGAAAGCAGCAGAGGTGGTCTTGACTACAAAACTATTTCGTTCCCATTCTGACATTGAGTTTGGAGTTCAGGAGATTGTCTTGACCAGGACCACACCCCTAAATGCATTGTAATTGGTTGATTAGATAATTGCATTCATGAGAAATTGAGCAGGTGTTCCTAATAATCCTTTAGGTGAGTGTATTAGGGAAGTATGCGATTTCAAATGCAGATGCTTTTTTTCGAACCATTCAGTACAAACAATTTAGTCCAATTCCCATACGAATTACTCTTAGTCGGTTCTTCTTAGTGAATCGAGCACAACTTTTGAGCCTTAAATATTATTTTGTTTACAGTGTTGGGGTAATGCATTACAAGTAATTCGAGTTACGTAATCCGATTATTTTTAACACACATATAAACACACACACAAAAAAAAACAATACCAGCCCAGGTGATAAAAAGTAATGCAAAAGTAACATAATGCGCTATTTTTCTTAAAAACTACTGCAATTACTTACATTTTGCTGGAGTATTGCAATATTGTACAATAACTTTCCCCAACACTGTTTTTTTAATAATAATAACACTAAAAACCTCATCATAATATTAAATAATAATACCTTTTTTTCCAAATGACTAAATGGAATCATTAAGAGGAATTGAAAATGCAAATCATAAAATTATTTGATTCCCCTCCCTACTATTTTTACAGTAGTCTTTATAGTGACTGGCTTTTGAGTAATAGTAATGACTTTAGGCTGCTTAAGTCAAATTGAGGTGACATGAGAGAGAAAAGTGATGCATCATGAGGATTGTACCTTCACTTGCTCTCACTTTCTTGCTGTACGCTGTACCTCTGCCTCTTTAAGATTCTTGAACCTCATGCTAGGTTTACCTTTGTGGTTGCACAATGCTCGTTTCGATCTAGGCCTGTTTCCACGGCAGCACCGGACTTGTTTCTACGGCAGCAGTGGTTGGCTGTCAAGTGGCGAGTGGTTGCCTCCACATGCCCTTCTAGCCCCCACTGTCACGTATGAAGGGGGCAGCGCAGCTAGGGGCATATCCCAAAGAAATCACCACTGCTTTTTTCTACTCGTTTGTAACTCATCCTTTCAAGCAAGGCAGCCATAAAGTTCAGTCGTGCATTCTTCAAAAAACCCTGTTATTGCCTCTCTCTGATTCCCTGTCGTTCACTGCACAGACTGGCATTCTTTCTTCTCTCTCCACCTTTTTTTTCAGTTTTGAAGGGACGAGGCAGGAGTTGGGAGAGCGGAGGGAGACTATGACCAATGCTGCCAAATCGAGGGCGAGCAATTTGGCAAAAGGGCTTTAAGCATGACAGATTTCTCCCTCTCTGTCTGTCTGTCTCTCTCTTTCTCTCTTGTTATTCTCCTTAATGTCAAGAGGCAGCTTGCTGTTTTCTGTTTTCTTTCTTCTTTCTTTTTTCAAGTCCCAATTTCACATGGTCTGTCATCTGTGAAAGCTCATATGTTAAAAGGATAAAAAGATGGTATTGGATTTGTCAGTTGATGCCAAAGGACTTCTTTTTTGTTTAGCCACAATCATCTCTTCATCAGCTAAATATATAGTGGAACCAAAAAGTAGTTATAATCTTAAGACTCAATTAAAATGTATGAATATTAGTGCATTAGTCAGTAGAATATCAAACCAAGTGTCAATTGTAAGCACTGGGAGTTTTGTGCATGTATGAAGCAGGGTTGTTCACTATTCAGAACTAAAAAGATAATGTTTTTTCAGTTTTTCTCAGTCGCTTTGGTACATTTCTCAGATCAGAATTGAGATAGATAGATAGATAGATAGATAGATAGATAGATAGATAGATAGATGGATGGATGGATGGATGGATGGATGGATGGATGGATGGATGGATGGATGGATGGATGGATGGATGGATGGATGGGTGGGTGGGTGGGTGGGTGGGTGGATGGATGGATGGATGGATGGATGGATGGATGGATGGATGGATGGATGGATAGATAGATAGATAGATAGATAGATAGATAGATAGATAGATAGATAGATAGATAGATAGATGGAACTTTTTTTACTTCTCTTTAAAATAAATGTCACTTGGTTTGTGATTTTCCTGTGTTTTAACGCAGTGACTTTCACAGATTTGAAAGTGTTCAAATAGTTTTTTTCCCCTCTGTGATTGAATGGCTCACTCTCAAAGTCCTCTGTTTCTGCCAGGGGCGGATCACAGGTTGGTCTTTCTTTATTAAGCTAATCAGTAGCCATTTTCCAACACAAATATTCTGAAGTTCTTTGTTTGACTAAAACAAGCAATGAGCAATGACCACCCATTAAATTACTATTTTTCTTTCTCTCGCTCCTTGATTCTCTTTCTTTGTCCCTCTATAGCTTTTCCACTGACACTTCCTCCACCTCTCTCAACCTCAATTGTTGTGAAATTGTCGAGAACGGAGATCTCTCCATTTCACGGAGATGAGCGTGGGTGAAAGAGGGGGTTCTTGATTGCACTAAATCGATCTCTAATCACCCTGCGCTCTGTGCTTTTATCTCTCCGGACCATCTACGGGGCTTAAGAGGGTTCAGAGTTGTATTTACATGCTGAGTTTTGCTGTCTCTCC
Source organism: Pseudorasbora parva (assembly GCF_024679245.1). Classification (NCBI taxonomy): domain Eukaryota; kingdom Metazoa; phylum Chordata; class Actinopteri; order Cypriniformes; family Gobionidae; genus Pseudorasbora; species Pseudorasbora parva. The sequence continues at coordinate 35,125,395 of NC_090184.1, forward strand.
ATCTCTCTTCAGCTCTGTCTGATACCAGTCTCATAACATGCCATTGTAATCCTCTCTAGTGACTCGCTTCTTACAGTGCATTGTGGGAACCAAAATCTCTCCGGCCCTTGATTGCTCACTTCATCTCCCACTTACAGACTCAGTTCTGACTCGGGAGCGCGCAGAGCGGGTTGTTGACCCAGCCTTGCACTTTTGCTTTTCTTTTCTCCTTTGGTCTGACCTGCGTTATCCCCTTGACTTTGACTCAGACATGCTCCTTTCATGGTCCGGCTTTGCGCCGGCCCAGATCTGCCCAACTGCCGCCGATAAATGCGATGTAAAAGAATGAGATGGATGTATTCAAGGGGTTTCTTTCAGAGAGGCGGCGTTTGAATAGAATCAGATCTCAGATTGAAGAGCTGGTCTGATGCTTTGAGGTGAGAGAATAGCGTAGAGGAGCCCAGGGGTGAAAAATGGTTTATGACCTTGTGGCTAGAGAAAATCCGTGAGGAGACGCGGCGCATACTGCCTGTTCTGCTTCCACCTGACCTGTACACAGGCAGGAATCCACAGGCGTAAAGCTCTATTTCTTTTAAAGCCCTGTCCTTGAAGAATAAAGTGAGATGGGAGCGAGGAAAAGAGGGAGGTTGATGACGGTTCGGCTCCAGCACTCAGTACGGCAGCCTGCGTCCTGTATAAATTTAACACTACTGACAATTTACAGCTAGTCTGTGTCGGCTGATATGACGCGCACACGGGTGAGCGTGTCATTCCACTGCTGCTGCAAACTGATGCTAATTCACTCCAGCGTGAAGGTGCCGGGTGCCGTTTGGAATAACTGAATGCTTTTGGAAGAAGAAGGCCCATGTTGGCCTGAGATGGAGGTTGAGGGGCACAGAACCAGAAATGTGTATTCCTCCCACTATAGTGAGACTTTTCTCATGCGCTCCTTTGGCAGCCATAAAAGCAGAATGGCATATATATTCAGTTTATATGTACTGTATATATTAATACAGAAAATGATTGTGACAGTAGCATGATGCAGTAATGTAGTAGTGTAAGATGCTAATAATATGACACTTAGATCTATATACAGTGCCCTCCACATTACTTCACCATCTGCTGGGGTTAGCTCTTTTTTATTTTCAAAAAAAATTTCAGAACCAGGTCCTGTTTGAATTCCCAGTCATGTCTGATAACTGAATATGCTGGAGTTTGTTTCTAGCTGAGTGAGGAGGATTTCTCTTGAAATCCTCCTAAACAACATGTGGTTATGTAGGGGTTGTTTGATACTTTTATTTTATTTTTATTTATTTTTTTGACCCCAAAATTCAACTAATCTCTGTAATTCTCAATCTCCATCACTCCTATTGTTCTATTGTAAGCTCAACAATCTTTTACTTATTGTAATAAATGATTAAAGGGGGGGTGAAATGCTGTTTCATGCATACTGAGCTTTTTGCACTGTTAAAGACTTGGATTCCCATCCTAAACATAGACAAAGTTTCAAAAACTAATGTTGGACGTTTGATGGAGTATTTCTGTGTCAAAAATACTCCTTCCGGTTTCTCACAAGTTTCGGCGAGTTTTTTTCGAGTATGGGTCTATTTGACGTTAATAAGAGCGGAAGGTCCTTGTATGGGCCGTACGGGCTCTTCTCCCGGTAGGGTGCGCGCGCGCGTGACTAGAGCACGCTGTAAACAGTCTCTCAGCTGCAGATCCAGTCGTCCGTGAACGGCGCCGCGCTCCCCTTTATTCCTATGCGTGACATCAAGCGACTTCAACGCTTCAGCACAGCATTCCAGGAAGGCAGCGCTGCATTTGAACCGATTTGAACGCAGAAATGACGGGAAGCTTCAAGGCATCGCTTCAGTCGCGTCTCAAAATGGATTTACACGCCACTGCTGTCACAGGACTTTACCAAATCATACCAAAGAAGTGTGTTTCTGACGGAGCGGTCCCAGCGATAAAGCTTCCACGGTGAGTTAACTTAAACTGCTTCAAATGTCTCTGCTATTGGCTACCGTCGCATGAGTAAACATCAGTAAACGACACAATCGTGCTTCGTCATTCAAATGCGCTAACGGTTACTCCATTGTTGTTCTCTGTATAACGTTACAGTATTCTGACGTGCAAAACCGTTTTGCTTGCTACTTCTAAGGTCTAGTCGCATACAATAGTCCATAAACCGAATCATGTCCTCATACACTGCGAGTAAACACACAGAAATGTGGAGAGGCCATTAAATACAGTAACTTACATACCACAGAGACGGACGTCCTGCTGTTGCCGTTTCTCCTGTTCAATTTATTTCTCCCTCAGATTTGATTGTGGATCATTATCTGTATTAGCTGAGATAGATGGGTTTCTCCACGCTTGAGGACGCTTTGCGCGCTTGTCATTCTTTAGCTCCGCCCACACGATACGCCTCCAGGCGCTCGGTTTTTTCCGGAAAGACTCGGTACAGCCTATATTTCTTTTATAAATATGATAAAACTAAAGACTTTTCGGAGATATGAAGGATGCAATACTACTCTATAGGTACTCAAGATTGACATGAGATTGACTGAAACTGAGTGTTTCACCCCCCCTTTAAGGGAATTTGGCCTTTTTTTTGTGGAACAAGAAGTCATGACTAGACAATTCCATACCTCTAGTAACCATGATGTGCTGAAAACACATAAATATGAATGTGAATATACTTCAGAGACATTTAACTAACATTTAAGAATATACTTTCTATACATTTAAATGCATAATGTGAGTTTCCTTAGGCACTTTAAGTTGTTTTACTTCAATGAAAGGTTAGAAAGTTATGGATTTTTTTTGAATGAATGAATGAATGAATGAATGAATGAATGAATGAATGAATGGATAAACAATGCAGATTTATTTTCACAGTCATATTTTGACTGTGAAAATGTTCACAGTATATATATATATATATATATATATATATATATATATATATATATATATATATATATATATATATATATATATATATATACTGTGAAAATTTTATATAATAATTTTATATATATATATATATATATATATATATATATATATATATATATATATAGAACCTATTATGTCCCTATTGTTTTCGTAGACTAAGCAAGTCTAAAAAGTACAATTTCTCCATGGCATCTCCAGAGAAAAAATTGATTTTGTGTAATATTAAATTAGTCGACACAGAAGCATTTTCACTAGTTTTAGGCCAGACGTGTATGTGTCTGCATGTCATTATAGTGAGGCTAATAATAATGGAGGGCTTGTGGTAGAGCAGATTTGTACTCGGCATCGTCTGACCCTGCAGAAAGGACACAGCAGAAATAAATGCAGCCTGTCATGTTTGAATCATCTATCTCAGGCCGGTGTGATGAAACTTACTCGGCTCGTCTTGAACAGAGCGAAGCTGCCATTTCTGCTGAATTTGATCTGCTCGGGTTCCAGCTCTCTTAAAGATCCCAGGTAATTGTGTTACGTCAGGGCCCTTTTCATGTCTTATCAGCTTGCATTAAAAGTGGCACGTCGACCACAGGAGAAAAGCCGAACTGCACAATCTGCATAACCTTCAAAATCCATTAGATTTTTCACTTTTTGTCAAAGACACTTCTCTTCTTTTGACGCCATTTACATATTTATCGCACCTGATCGTAATACACTCGCGTTTAATTTTTTATTTGGGGACTTGTGCTCTCAGGTGAGAAATATGCTGAGGTGGTTGTCACAGCCAAGGTTGTCAACATAAAATTTCTCCGCCGTCTCACTCTCTTTTCCCCCCCGCCTTTCATTTCTTTCCTAATGGAAGTGGGGAGCCGTAGAAGGAGCCGAACAGGGCTGTTGACCTTTCATATGATTTGGAGTAGTGGGATCTTCTTTGAGATGAGGGATTCCCAGTGCTATCGGGCCGGCAGCACCATTAAAGGAGATATAGAGCGGGCCTGTGGAGTCCTTTTAAAAGAGTCAGCCCATTACTGGTGCTTTATGGTCTAATTGGGAGCGTGTCTCGTCTAGAAGAGAGCGCTTGTTTATGTCCCACCAGGTCCTTACAGGTAAGCGGAAGAGGGGAGGTTATGAAATCGGTCAAGGTAAAGTTATACATTAAGGCATCAGGATGCCTGACGGGTGTCAAAGGAAAACAGAGTGTAAGAAAAGCACTGATGCAGCGAAATGGGCGGAGAAAAAAAGTTCTCCGATTGCTAAAGCACATTTGTCTTGTTTCGTAAGAGTTTTTTCTGTCTTTTCTGCAGGGGGAAGTGGTGAATTGGATGCGCGGAAGCCTGTTGTTGATCTTTAGCACCACCTGCAGGTCGTAAGACTCCAAGTCAGTCATGTGTTGTATTTTGAGAGCAAGAGAAAGGAAAGAAAGAGAGCTCACGCAGCAGTTCTCAAAATAAAGATAAACATTTACTCTCTGCTAAGCTGCAGGCCCTCTGGAAAACGCTGATAAAAACACTGACGCAAATGAACATTAAAAATACATCTTACAGAGTATTCATTCTGAAAAGAACCGTATGGAATCGCTGTGAGTGACTCGTAATGAATCTTACTGGGCTGTTTGCTTTAATGGGGAGGGAGGTGTATAGGCTCGGCATACCATAAACACATGGCTCGCCCCATCTGTCCCATGCGTCTAAGTGTAGCGTTTGCCTCCAGGCTGCTGCATTGTTTTACATCCGCTGGCTTGTGTGCGGCAGGTCGGGCCCGAGGTGGGATTTATAACTGATGGACCTGCACACCCGGTTCCTGCTGAAACGCAAGCGTTCACATTTCCAGCAAACACCCAAGCCTTTCCACTGAGACTTCTGAATGGCAAAGCCATCCATCTCTGTGAAGGACAGAGAGGGGGAGAGAGGCGGCGAGAGAAATTTTCCTGTAAAATTCGACGAATGTTTTATGATTGCAGCCCATGCTGAAGTGTTTTTAGGCCCCCAGGAAACAGATTAGAATATATATGGGTGAACATTGCATAGCGGCAATCAGCATTTCCTGCAGCTCAGCACAAACCCAGATGAGATCAATAAGATATTAGGCTTGTGTACATAGCAATGAGCTCAACGATCACTGGAGTCGTTTAGGACACAGCGAGCGAGGCTGTGATATTATTGACCAGCCATAGAAGACAATCCAGTCTCATGGGAGGGCGGTCTGTAGGCCTATGTGTGTGTGTGCATGTGAACGCATCCATGTGGTAACAGTTGCTTTACATGACAGATAATCATCTGTTCACTGCAGTGAGTTTCTTCCGCTACATGCTGTGCAGTGACTATGACAGGTTAAAAACGACCCATACAAAAATGCACTATGGAAGCCATAGGCCTATATCCGCCAACACTGTTTATTTGCATATAGAGAAAGATGATTGAAATAAATAAATAATTATATAAATATAATAAACAAAAATTATGGTAACACCTTACAATACTTCATTAGTTAACATTAGTTAAATACTTCTGTTAACTTTAACTAGAATTATTATTTCGACAGCATTCATTAATATTGGTTTATGTTCAGTTCAACATTTACAAATACATTAATCATTAAATCATCACATTAAAATCAAAGGTTTTATTTGTTAAAATCAGTTAATGCTCTGTGAATTAACATGAACAAACACAAATAAAAATTCTTATGTGCGGTAACAAATGTATCGCTCATTGTTAGTTCATGTTAGTAATATGCCTACATTATCTGATGTTAACAAATGAGATCTTATTGTAGTGTAATTACTAAAATATAATAATGATGAAAATAATTACTATTTCTAAATGCTGATTGGAAATCCCACTGTAAAATAATCACAATCATTTTATGCTACCAGAAACATGTTCTAAAACAATGTTTAGAACCAAAAATAAATAGAAGGGGAAAAAATACACATTGTAAATTCAACTTAGTATAAACTAAATATTTTGCAGTTAATATCAATGCAGTGAAATGGTGTTTGTCATTACCTCATTTGAGTTCTTTCTAAGTTGTAACTTCACAGTCACTCTTTGTCCGGTCACCATCAAGTTTAGTGTGTTTTGCTTCTGCCTGTTCGGAGATGAAATTTGGTTATTAAACTTTGAATTTTGGAATTGTACTCTTCATCTTCATCTGCCTTCCTGCAAACTGACGTGACAATGACAATATAGCTACCTTTTTATATTTGAGGAAGAAGGCCCTTTATAATCTTATTTGAGGGTCTGTGGCATCAAAACATTTAAAAATCCCTGCTCTGTGGTGGTGCAGAGATATTATGTAATACTGTATTTACCTGGAACACTTTATTGAACTAGTGAGCATTCAGGACTGGAACAATTTTGCAGTTTTTTGTGATGAAAGTGGTGGTGAATGTATAATTTTTTACTATAGTAGAAATTATTGTAGTAAAAATTGTATTTTGGCTGAAGCTGTTTTCACCACAGTAGATTCGTAAACCCAATCGCTCCTGGTAAAAGCCAGCTCTGAGACAAGTTTCCTTGAACTGCCACAATGATCTCAGGTACAGTTCTAATCATTTCCCTTCAGGCTTCGCAATGCCTTACAGACTTTAAGACGGCCCCACGGGAGCCCGAGTCACCATAGACATAATGTATTAGGCCACGCTTGTCTTTACAGCTAGTGATGGATGGATATAATATTCAAGGAGCCTGCTGAATAATGCATATGGATATTTTAATGTTTCATTTGTGGTCAAGTCTGGAAGTGAGGATATCTTTAAGAATTGACCTGTGTTCTGCTATTCTTCAGACTGCTGAGGTGTCAGCGCTCATGTATGTGTGTGTGCCTTATTAATTCTGTGATATTCCCCTGACTCAAGCACACACACGAAGACAGAACATGATTTGTCTTCCCACGTCTAGTTTTCATCTTGATGCATTACCCCTGCATTGAATAGAATCATCCATATTAGTTCAAAGACAAATCGAGTATTTTTAGTGGATCAGTGTCTGTCCTTTAAAATGCCATGTATTTTATCCATTAACCTGCTAATAGAAATTGATAACAGCGAACTTATATATTCTGCAAGTGTCCGTGCTTGTTTCAGTCTCCCCACAGGTGTAAATTCTTGGTCGTTGCATGATTTCCTTGCTAGAAAAAGTCCTTTCTGGCGTACCTGTTCGGACAACCCACAGCACAGCCGATAAGAGAAAACCGTGAAGGCCGAACAAATTCCCCGGCGTGCGTGTTCCTGTAGCTTCCCGCCTTGAGGAACAGAATGCTCTGAGACTAAAATACGCTCGCTTCTCTGCCTGGAAGCGCATCAGACTTTTAAAGAGGAGCTTTTGTTGGCAGTCCTCTCGCATTTGTCCAGCCTTTCTTTTCATTAACTTGAATGGTATTCCCATTCCATTCCTAACTGGCATCGCTCACAAAGAGGGACTGATTTGATTTACGCTGCATTAAATTCCTCTCTATTTCATTTTGGAGACTGTAAAAGAGGAGAAGAGGATGAAATATCTGGAAACAGATCTAGGAGTCATTATTGCATTCATGATGAAGTATCTAGAATGGAATTCGTTTAAACACACAGAAAGCTTAAAATCCTATCTACCAAAAACTTTAAAAGAGTCCTATTCTCCACTGTTGTGGCATTTTGTATTTTTCCAGAAGCACATAATGTTTTGTTTTGTTTTTTAAGTTGCCAACACAGTAATTTTACCCCCTCTCTCTCGCTCTCTCTCTCTCGCTTTGACATTAACTGGAATTAAACAGGCTATTTGCTGTACCTTTAAGACTTCTATATATAAGTGACCTCTATTAGGGTTGGCCAACCTCCGTGTACCGGTATAATTCTTACTGTCTTTAATAACTTTTAATGACTGTTTCTGACCCATTTTTTTTCAGCTTCATTTACATAAATGGTCTGAGTGGATGTGGATGGATAATAATCTTCTGTTTTTAGTAAATATTGAGTCCATGTTGTGTAAAATAAATGCTAATTGGTGCTTGCTAAGGCAAGAATTATATTATTATTGCTTATATTTACAGATAGGGATTTGAGCAGCTTTGGTGCACAAGTCATCCTGTTAAAGACGTGTGCTTAAAATGTTTGCCTGGTGAAGAAAAAAAGGCAACAATGCTCTAAACATACATTAAAAGAGGGCTAGACTTGATGATGGGCACTTTCATTCATTTTATCTGCTTATTTTAATGTTAAATTGTCAAACTGTCTTCCAAAAATTACGACTTTTTGATTTTTTTCAAGCACCTTATTGCAACCTATATTTACGTTTTAAAGTCATTTAGCTGGTGTAAAAATAATGACAATGTCGTGTTACATCTGACGTCATGAAATGACGTATGACTGTCGTTACTAATCAAAATTCGTGTTCATTTCAATTTAACGTGTGGACTTTTTACCACCATTTATCATATTTCCATTTAGCAAAAATGTCATTTAATTTACAACTACACCCACCCCATTCCTAAACCTACCCATTGATTTATATGCATACACACTTTATGAGCACGTGTTCCCTGGGATCGAACGAATGTTGTTGTATAGTGCAACGCTGAGCTGCAAAACCTGAAATATTATGCAGATAAAAGGAAAAAGGCTTTAAAATGAAAGTGTCTTGCTGTCAATAGGAGCACAACTTTAGAAAACGCTCCTATGCGTTGTATTTCATAAATTAAAATATTGACGACAGGGGCACAACTTTAGAAAACACTCCTATGCGTTGTATTTCATAAATTAAAATATTGTCGACAGGGCGCAACTTTAGAAAACGCTCCTATGCGTTGTATTTCATAAATTAAAATATTGTGGACAGGGCGCAACTTTAGAAAACGCTCCTATGCGTTGTATTTCATAAATTAAAATATTGACTACAGGGGCACATTTGTATTGTATTGCAAGGTTGGGTTGTATTGCAATTAAGTGACAAACAACCTATATAGGCATATTGGTTGGAGGACATGTTGTAAATTGTTGTAGTTATATTTTTAATTGTAAATGTGCTTAAAGGCCCACTGAAGTGCTTTGGAACACGCCACATTATTCAATGTGTTGACATGATTTCCCCTGAAACGGCTCCAGCTGTTAGCAGCTCCTCCCCTTTTTTGAAACAGCCAATAGCGTTCCGTTAATATACAGTTTGACTAGAGCAGACCTTTCTGTTTGGTGAAGCCAGTGTCCTCTAACACTGTATATCATCCTAATCTCCTCCATATCGCTTTGAAATGCAGCATTCTGTGCAGAATTCAAATGGGTCCGATGTGTTTGTTGTCTGCGCCGACTAACTAAATGTGTGTTAACAACTGACCGATTTCAGCCGCAGCTTCAGCAGCGTAGGGGGCAGGCTTTAGATTCTAGAGAGCATTTTGATTGGACAGAAGATTTGACGAGAAGGTGAAGTCATCCAAATCTGAGATTCGTTTTTAACGGAAGTGAGAGACTGTAAATGTTGAATGCTTATATCTCCTAAATGCAAATTTTGTCATTGTTTTGGAACATACCAGCTTATTCATAACTTTAACGCTAACACAGTCATACTAAAAGCTAAAAAAACTTCCATTTTGATTTCAGTGGGCCTTTCAGTTGTCCCTGTACATACGTCGGCCACAAGATGTTTTTCTCCTGCTCTTGTGATCAGTAGCTCATTGTGTTTTGTCCTCCCGTGGAGTCTTCATTAGCTCTGACATTTCCTATCAGTCCTGTCCTGTCATACTGGGTTTCCTGCTGCATGTCTGAGGTCTGAAACTCCAGGGCCCAGACATATGGCTTCTGACCACACATACACTGTCCTGCCAAGACCTCTTCCTGCTGAGACTAACCTTTCTGCTTATGTGTGTGTTTCAGCTCATCTGAATCAAGAGCGAGAAAGGCGGGTGGTGTTTCTCACAGCCCGCGTCCACCCTGGAGAATCACCTGCTTCCTTCATCTGTCAGGGTAAGACCTTGTCTCGTCTCGACACACACATACACAGCCCGATGATGTCCTGAGATCCTGTAATCTGCTGGAATACAAAACACTGACCAGCAGACGTTTGGCCTCACTGGGCTTCTGCGTTTCATCAGAGCGCTTTTACTTTTGTACTTTAAGTTCTTCACTCCGTCGGGCTCCGCTGCGAGTGAAGGTCAACAGACGAGCGGAAACACAGGAGGTCAGGGAGTGTACGGCAGATTAGAGGAAGTGTCAGCTCGCCTTCTCTGCATCGCTCCTAAATCTGTTTAAAGCCGGTGATGCGAAGACCTTACCTGTCACGGAGTACAACACTTGCTGACACAACAGTCTGACAAAATGCCCAGATTTCAAAGGCAATTTCATCAATAACATCAATTCTACAGGAAAATGTCTGCTTTCACTCTTCGTTACAATACAGAAACGTGTCTTTCCTGAAAGTGTCCTTGACAAATGCAGTCTTTTCACAGGTGAATTATGTTAGAGGTTTCCATAGCTTAATGTCAAATCATTATCACCCATCTTTGTTATCCTAACCTCCTGAGACCTATGTGGAATAGCGCTTTGACCTCTGTAGAGGACATAATATTTTAGTGAGTTTCTCGGACAACATACATGTCACAGTTTTTGTAGGTCCTATAAAGAGCATTCAGGGCTTTGCAGAGATAATAAATGTTTGGAGGTTTCACCATGACACCATGAAATGTAGCACTCTTATTGAAATATGATCATATTTTGTAATTATCATTTAAATTATCATTTTTTAAATTGTTTGTCAGAAATCAACTCAGGAAAATGTTGCGTCAAATCCGAAAATGACTCTGTTACGAAACAGGGCATCGATTTCATACATTATGAAAAATTCCCAATTATTACTCCCATTATTACATTACGTTTTTCATTATATTTTGCCCCAAGAACACATTAATATGCAAATTAGATACAGTGTATAGATGCATTGCATAGAATGAGAATGGCATTTATTGCCATATTTACACACATATTTCATAAAGTAAAATGGTATATCAAATAATTATATCTTTTAAAACATAGTTGAGAGTCATCGTTATACAAAGTTTGGATTAAAAAAAACAAAAGATTTATTGGTTAATTATTATTTTTTTAGACGTCTTTTAATTTTCTTAATAAATGGCTACTTTTTAGCATATGAATAAAATGTATTTTTTCAAAAATGTCTTTATTCGATTTGTTTCTTATGATACAAACAATGAAATGACCTATAAAAAAAAATACAATGGTGGTCTGCTGTGGTACTGAAACTAAAAAGAAAATATGCACCTGACAGCAAATTCAAATAAACATAAACCAAAGCTAAAGTTAAACATTATATAATACTGTTCAAATGTTTGGGGTTGTGAAGATTTTAAAATTAAAGTCACTCACTACGGCTGCATTTAATAGAGTAAAATACAGTAAAAACAGTAATATTGTGAAATATTATTACAGTTTAAAATGTTTTCCATGATAGCAAAAAATGATGGCAAAGCTGAATTTTCATTTATTATTATTATCAACGCTTAATATTAATATTTTTGTCAAAACCGTAATTATTTATTTTATTTTTTATAAATTTTGATTTTATCATGTTAGTGATAGATGGTGGCCATCCACTACATCATTTCGAACTGTCTGCTGATGTAGTTAGTAGTGGTTCGTTCTTGTCTCAGCCCAAATCTTTACGCAGCTAATTACTAAGTTTGGACTTGTTGTAATTCTAAAGAGGGCTTTTACGCATAAATGAAATTCGGTCAGAACGAAGCTTCAAAGTCACCTGCCTTGCCGCCTTAATAACACACACATGCGGATATGCATGAATAAATATAGGAACTTCAAGCAATTAGATAGCATAGCAGTGTGGCCTGCCTCTGTGCCACATTGACTCAATTAGAGAGCTTGTTATGCCTCCATTAGCACTAATGAGCAGGACAGAGTGGGTGAGGGGTTGAGGAAGATGGGGGAATGAGATGGGGTCTGCCCTCTCTTACATGCACACTCCTGTTCTCTTTCTATGCTTCTTGTTTACCTGTCAATTATTCGCTCCCAGTACAGGGCAAATGGAAGGACAAGTGACCACTTCTATCGACATGCCTTTCTCTTCGTCTGTCCTCTGTCTGCGTCTTTCTCATTTTGTTTCTCATTAGTATGATCTTTGTAACTCATCTGTTTAAATCTTTCTCTTTCATTCTTTGTTGTCTGTTTCATTCCATTTATATTGACTGGAGATGTATGTCTCTGATATAATTTTCTGATTTTTATGCTTTTACAAGGATTTGTTTGATTTTCAAACTCAGTTTGCTCTGGGATAAACTTCTGTGTCTTTTCTGCAGGTGTCATTGACTTTTTGGTCAGCCAGAATCCCATTGCTCAAGTCCTGCGTGATCATGTGACCTTCAAGATTGTTCCTATGCTTAACCCTGATGGCGTGTACCTGGGAAACTACAGGTCAGCTGAACGAAGAATTGCACCCATAATATTATATTTTAACTTCTGTTATACTTATTGCAGCAGTCATATAATAGTTTCTAGTGTCACAAATCCTTTGATGTATATATATATATATATATATATATATATATATATATATATATATATATATATATATATATATATATATATATATATATATATCATAAGATTTGTGACACTAGAAACTATTATATGACTGCCTATATATATACCTAAAGGATTTTTAGGAACACCCTACTAATACTGTGTTTGACCCCATTATTGACCCCCTTTCACCTTCAGAACTGCCTTAATTCTACGTGGCATTGATTCAACAAGGTGTTGAAAGCATTCTTTAGAAATGTTGGCCCATATTGATAGGATAGCGTCTTGCAGTTGATGGAGTTTTGTGGGATGCACATCCAGGGCATTAGTGTTGTTCTGAGAGCAGCAGCATTGACTACAGGTTCAGCTCAAAGTCACAGTCACAGAGTCTCAGCTGGACAGCAGCAGGGATTCAGGCATCTGTCCGTCCCCACATCACTCCACTGCCTCAGGGAAAGGAAAATAACAAACAGAAACCTGTAGGAAAGAGGGCTTGAGACAGAATGTATCCAATGGTGTGGAAGAAAAAACACTCAATATCACCCAAAACACCAGACATCATGCCCTTTGTGTCTGTAAATGTAGAGCAGTGTTGTTGGACTATGATTGCTATTAATATACAGTTGTATATTCAGATCAGAATTATTTGCACCCCTGGTAAAAATAATCTTAGATGAATGAATAATAAATCTGCATCATTTATCCTTTTTAACGTTTATTAAGAAAATTAATTAAATAAATGCTTTTCTCCAAAACAAGTTTGTCATAATTATTGGCACACTTTTATTAAATACTTTTTTGCAACCTCTTTTTGCAAGGTAACAGTCTTCTCCTATAATGCCTGATATGTTTGGAGAATAAGATATCAGAGAATCTCTCCAGATCCGTCAGATTCCCAGCTCCATGTTGGTGCTTCTTCTCTTCAGTTCACCCCACTCATTCTCTATAGGGTTCGGGTCATCGCAGAAGCTTCATTTTGTGCTTAGTGACACATTTGTGTGTTGATTTTGATGTTTGTTTTGGATCGTTGTCCTGATGGAAGATCAAACCATGGCCTATTATAAGACAGAGGTGGTCAGGATTTAGATTTTTTTTATCTGTTGGTATTTGCTAGAATCCATGATACATGTAAAGATGTCCAGGACCTCCAGCAAAAAAAAAAAAAAAAGGCCCACAGCATTAAAGATCCAGTGGTATTTTTAACCGTGGACATGAGGTACTTTTTATCCCTGTTTGCACCAAACCCATCTGATAGATTTGCTGCCAAAAAGCTATTTTTTATAGTTTCATCTGACCACAGAACCAGGTCCCTTTTGAATTTACAGCCGTGTCTGATAACTGAATATGCTGGAGTTTGTTTCTGGACGATCAAGAAGGATTTTTCTTGAAATCTTCCCAAAAAACATGTGATGATGTAGGGGTTGTTTGATTTTTTTTAGGCTTTCCGACCCCTAATTTCTGCAATTCTCCATCTGTGATCCTAGAGTCTTTGGAAACTTTCCTCCTTGCTGTGCATTAAGACAATATAGACACACGTCCTCTTCCAAGAAGATTCTTAACATCTTTAGTTGATTGGAACTTCTTAATTATTGCCCTCATGGTGAAAATGGGAACAGTCACTTTCTATTGTGAAGCTCAACAATCTTTTGCTGCACATTAGAACTATATTCTTCGATTTTACTCATTGTGATGAATTATTAAGAGAATTTGGCCTTTGTGTTTCCTCATATTTATACTCCTGTGGAACAAGATGTCATAGCTGGATAATTTCATGCTCCTAGTCACCCTGGTGTGCTAAAAAAATGTAAATATTAATGGGAATATACTTCAGAGATATTTTACTTCATTCTTTACTCCATACTAAAACATTCTAGGGGTGGTAATAATTGTGTCCAACATGTTTTTTGAATTATAGATCAAAAGGATAAACAATGCAGATTTATTTCTACAGCCATCTTTGTTCATATTTACCAGGGGTGCCAATAATTTTGACCACATGAGTATAGTATAATAACTCATTTTGAACACTCAAAGTACACATAGTCATTTGAAATAGTTTTTCAAAAATTGTCAACATTAACTTCTTCTGTGGAGCACAAAAGATCTTTTAAATAGATTAAAAATAATAATAATTCAGTGTTGTTTTAGACACTTATTTCATTGTATGAACAAATCGCTTTTGTATTCCACCGATGAAAGTGTAACAGGTTTGAAATTGCATAAGGGTGAGTAAATAATGACACTATCCCTTTAAAACACTTTTGTTAGCCCAATTCTAATCTAGCCACAATGAAAGAGTGTAAACTGCATTTGGAAACTGAATTAAAATGAGTAATAATTAACCCAAGTGCTCAAAACAGCCAGAAACCCTACTGAACAAAATATGCTGATTTTAAAATGTGTATGGCTGATGTCAGTGCTGGTCTGAAACTGAGATATGTTCAGGCGCATTGTTGGACTGCGGCATTGACCAACAACAACCTGGTCTAAAGTCAATGGTGCAATTTTATTTGTGTTATTTAAAGAACGTGTTTGTAATATGTACCTACTGTGGGTGCACAATGCACATACACTTCTTATTACACACAGGCGCACACACAAGCGTTTTTAAATATTCAAATTAGAAGAATTCCTCTGTTGAGAAGCATTCAGTATTTTTGGCTCGCAAATTCCACAACGTAAATAGCGAATCCTCCATGTTGCAGGCACAAAGGGCTTTTAAAGGGAATGGGAGATGAGACTAATTGGTTGATTGTACATCACGCCCAAAACACACCCATGATTCATTAAGAGACTACAACCCTTTTGGACCATGCGCCTGGCTCGCCGACCGTTTTTTTCCGTCGTTTTACGGCTATAAACACAGTACGTTAAAATAGGACCCTTGGTGTTTTTTTCCTCTCATTTCCATAAAGTTGAATACTTCACAACTTTTTAATGATTTCTCCTATCCGCTATCAATCCCACAATCCTCTGTGTGAGCCTTCCACTCGTCTCCCATAGAGAATGAACTGAAAACACTCACTCTGCTCATTCCTCATGAGTGGACTTGTACTGTCACTGTGTTTGTGATTTTCTGCAGTTCTGACCACAGAATGTGAACATGAAAACTGGAAGTTTCACTTGATTCATTTTTATTTCTGTTGCATTGCACTGGGTAGCCCTGCCCACATGGAATGCTATTGGTCCAAAGTCTGTCCATGGCTGTATTTAACATCAAAATATTTTCATTCTGATATTGTCACTTTGCACAGTATTTTGCTCTCACTGAGGTCTCACAAAGAAGATAATGGTGTTTTTTTCCCCATTTGTCATATTTAGTTGAACTGTTTGTTTGTCTGTTTTTATTTTAGGTGTTCACTAATGGGCTTCGATCTGAACCGTCATTGGCAGGACCCTTCTCCTTGGGCCCACCCCACTCTACATGCCGTCAAACAGCTTATTGTCCAAATAAACCAGGACCCAGTGAGTATCCAATATACTAAAGCAGCAAAATGGCAAATGACTAGATATAAGATGCTTAAACACAAGCAACACAGACCCAGTCTGTGCCAGAACTTAAATTTGAAACTTGTCTGTTGCACACAAATGCAGGCAGTATTGTGTTGATAGTATTTTGTTCTCTATTAAAAAATAATGAAGTTTTTAAACTGATATTTCATCTGTCACTAGTTGATAAATAGGTTTGCCACAAAACTGACAGCATTTGTTAAATCTTTGTTGCTGAGTTGGACAAGTTAAAATTCTCAAAAACAAATTAAAGGGACAGTTCACCCAAAAATTAAACATTTACTTATTGACTTCCATAGTATTTTCCATACTATGGAAGTCAATGGTGCCCCACAACTGTTTATTTAGCAAAACATTTCTAAAAATCTTCTTTTGAAGAATTTCAATAGAAGAACAAAGACATTCATAAAGGTTTGGAACAACTTGAGGGTGAGTAAATGATGACAGAATTTTCGTTTTCGGGTGAACTATCCCTTTAATGTTTCAAAGCACCAATAAAATGCTGTTGTATATGTTGGGGGGGGGGGCGACCTTCACAATTAAATTAGGTTAGCAGAAAATATTTTAACATTGAGCTTTATGCACAAAGGCACACGTTTACACTCTGTCTTTGAAAGGTTATGTATAGTATGTATAACAACCCTGGCTCAGCATATAGGAACCAATGTACTATTCAAAGCTGCTACAACTCAGCATGTTTCTCAATGAGTGTATCTGTGTGAGTGTTTGCACTCCCTCTGCTCAGGTGAGTCTCCCACACGCACTCTCGCTCGTCTTGTCTTTTGTTTGAGAAAGCGCCGCCTCAACTTCCTTTATGTTAATTATAGCAGAAGAGTGAGGGTGTTGGATTAGTGAAGGTCAGATGCTGTCCTGGGAATGGTCTGCCCTTTCCTGCTCTTTCACATCCTGATAAGACCGGCAGGCACACTCAGGAGCGGAGGGCAGCGCCACGCGGCTTAACCTTTCCCCCAGGCCTGACACACTGATCAATGTGTTGCTTCACGGCAGAGTGATCTGCTCATGTCCCTCACATCCTGACAAATCACACACACATATGCTTCATTACATTGTGAAGTCAGATATGAGGAACACTGCATAGTAACATAGACCATGGGTCCTAAATGGATCAAAACAAGCAGCTCTGTAAACTTTACTTAATCACTCAGTTTGATTGAGCACCCTGACCAGCCTGACACAACAACATTGGTTTAATCGACCAATAGCCGATATGGCAAGTATTTGGGGAAATCTGTCTGAAAATGGTTCAACAGACTGAAGTCTTCTATTAGATTCAACAAGTCCAATTCACCATGGCTGCGTTTATTTGATCAAAAATACATATATATATATATATATATATATATATATATATATATATATATATATATATATATATATATATATATATATATATATATATATATATATACTCACCTAAAGGATTATTAGCAACACCATACTAATACTGTGTTTGACCCCCTTTCGCCTTCAGAAGTGCCTTAATTCTACGTGGCATTGATTCAACAAGGTGCTGAAAACATTCTTTAGAAATGTTGGCCCGTTTTGATTGGATAGGGGATCTTGCAGTTGATGGAGATGAAGTTCCCATTCCAAAACATCCCAAAGATGCTCTATTGAGTTGAGATCTGGTGGCTTTGGGGGCCATTTTAGTACAGTGAACTCATTGTCATGTTCAAGAAACCAATTTGAAATGATTCAAGTTTTGTGACATGGTGCATTATCCTGCTGGAAGTAGCCATCAGAGGATGGGTACATGGTGGTCATAAAGGGATGGACATGGTCAGAAACAATGCTCAGGTAGGCCGTGGCATGTGTGTGTGTGTGTGTGTGTGTGTGTGTGTGTGTGTGTGTGTGTGTGTGTGTGTGTGTGTGTGTGTGTGTGTGTGTGCGTGCGTGCGTGCGTGTGTAAATATGTATGTGAAATGGAGTTTTTAAATATGTTTTTACATATGTATGTAAGATGTAGTTTTGAATTACAGTAATTTCTTGTTGTTCACAATATGGAGAGTTATTGACTGATAAATGCATCCCGGTGTGCACGACAGAGGAGGAGAGATCAGGATGGGGAAACACTCCTCTTTTACTTCATGCATATTGATCATTTCCCAGATTGCCTGTTAAATTTCCCTGCATTGTAGTCCTGTAAAATTCCACTTTCTTTCTATCCATTTCAAGTTCCAATCCAATTATGAGCTGCAAGAAAGAAAAGAAAAGAAAAGAAATGAAATGAAAGGAAAGGAAAGGAAAGGAAAGGAAAGGAAAGGAAAGGAAAGGAAAGGAAAGGAAAGGAAAGGAAATGAAAAGAAATGAAATGAAATAAAATGAAATGAAATGAAAGGAAAAGAAAAGAAAAGAAAAGAAAAGAAAAGAAAAGAAAAGAAAAGAAAAGAAAAGAAAAGAAAAGAAAAGAAAAGAAAATATGCGGCTACTTTAGACAGATGTGTAAGATGCTGGTTTTATGAGGCGAGAGTGGATGTAGGCAGGAGAGAGGGACTCTGGGGAGAGGTAAACATTTCATAGCTCTCTCCGGATCCCACACTTTGGTCCTTTTTTCATTCCCTTCTGTCGTTTTAAAGAGATTTAGTGGGGTTTGGGAAATCATAGTCCCCCTTTCTCTTTTTTTTCTGTAGTTGTTGCTAATAGCAAGCTCACAATAAGTTTGAGCAGTTGCCAGTTTAAGCACATTAAGTCAGAAGTTCACCTATCACTTAGAGGGGTCACCAAGGGAACATAACCAGGAAAATGTTATTTCCCTTGTATGTAATTAGTCATTAAGCTGATGCTTTTATCCAAAGCGACTTCCAGTGCACTTATTACAGAAACAATCCACCTGGAGTTTAGTTGCTTAAGGCGGTGTTCTACAAATCCTGACAGCCCTCCGTGAACCACGAGTAGTGACGTCACTAGCACTGATGATATTTTCTGCTACAGTACTGCTTTTGGCCTGCATTTCCTGTCTTTATTGTGTAACATATTATTGTTATCTTATCACGTTTTCTTCAGACTGCAAACTCAAGAAAAATATGATTTATTTTGCCATGGTGCTGTAGATTTAGCTGTGGCGGTGTAGATTCAGCACAGCTGAAAAGCTGAGCTCAAATCTACAACTTTTGGTTTCTATTACAGATTACTACTACACAACACCAGCCCTTATATTTGCAACTACCTTCTATAATGCGATCTAACAGCCATATATGGGCTCATTCTTTTAAGATATCCAACATAAAATATGAGCATTAGCGTATCTAGGTCAAGCAATCTTTATTTATATAGCACTTTATACAGATTGTTTCAAAGCATCATTTCAGTGATAACTATGAAAGCTTGTTTCTACATTGCAACTTGACTTTTTTTCTCACAATTGAGTTGTGTGATGTAAAGTCGTATTTGCAAGTTATAAAGTCAGAATTAAGAGAAAAAAGTAAATTGGACTTCCTCAGAATAAAACCTCAAAATTCCTAAAATCTGAGGTAAAAAATTCTGAATTGCAAGAAGAGTTTGTGAGATAAAAATTCAAAATTATCTTTTAAAATGTTTTATTTTGTGGTGGAAAAAAGCATCATAAACAACAGGAAACTTAATAATGCAAAAAGTTCATTAGCAGCTCTAAAAGAAATTAGGGTAGAATACTGTTCCATATTAATGAATAACTGTACAGGGACAAATGAGTAATGCAATAATAACATCCTAGGAATTGCTATTAACTTACAATAAACTCTGATTAATGAATAAGTCATTAATAACCCTAAGTTGATTAAGGTAGTTTACAATTAGCTAATCAATAATTAAAAATTAATTCCTCCCAAAGGACTGTTAAGAACTATATACAGTACAGGTTAATAATTAATGTAATAACGCATAATGTATCATTAATTTTTATGTGAAATCATGGTAACCCACTAGTAATGACTTAAGTATTACTACATCCTTCTAAATGAATTAATATTTGGAACAGTATATATTCTAAAGTGAAACGCATTATAACTCCCTAGTAATGACAAAAATCATTGTAAGCTTTTGATATTTTTGTAAAGTTTTGAATAGTGTTTGCTTCTGACGGATTTGGTAACACTTGAGTCATTACTAGTGGGTTACCATGATCTTTACTTTAGTTATTCCTTTAGAAGGATGTAGTAATGCTTCAACTCATTCATTACTATCCAAAACCTTACGAAAACCTCAAAAGCTTACAATGTCTCCAGTCATTGCTAGAGAGTTATCATGCTTTACACTTGTTCCAAATAATTAGTAATTCCTTCGTAAAGCTTTGGTAATACTTGACTCATTAGGTTACCATGATCTTTAGAATTAATTATATATTGTGTATTACTTTCATTAATTATGAACCTGTATAGTTCTTAGTAGGCCCCTGGGAGGTATGAAAACAATATCGATTAGCGAATAGTGAACTATTCAACTGAGCCCTATTACTCCATTAACCAGTTTCTTGTTAGTTAATAATAGTAACTAATGTTAATATTGCGTTACTCATTTTTTTTCTTTATAGTAATTCATTAATGACAGAACAGTATTCTAAAGTGTTACTGAAAATAGAGTCATTGTTCAGCTGAAGTCATTTCAGTGTTGATTCGGTTCATCAATTATTAAATGAGTTAATTTCATCTATAAATCAGTTCTTAAGAAAAAGCAGTGTCGTCGTCCAGCTCAGTTCAATTCTCATCCAATGGTGTCAGTGCACTCAAATCAATAATAATGTAATGAAATTTAAACCAGTTACACCCAAGCATGCATGATCATTTTTATTTAAGATGAGGGCGGTTGGTTTTTGTATCCATCTTAGGCTTGATTTTAAGATGCGCCCTAATCTTGGGAAATCAAGAGAAATCAACTCTAGGAATGATAAGTGTGCTTATTGTGAGATGTGCCTGCTTATATGAGATGCTAATGTCTGTGTGGCAGTTTTGGATTTGGATGTAGTTTTGGATTACGTATGTGGTTGTTGTTCACAATATGGTGTGGAGGGTTTTTGACTGATAAATGCTTCCTAGTATGCTAAACAGAGGAGGAGAGCTCAGGACGGGGAAACGCTCCTCTCCCCAACACCACACTGAGCATCTCGCAGCTATACTGACAAACACATACAAATGCAAACAAGCACACATACACAAACGCAAACACAGACACATACAAATACCCATGCCATGCGAGATCTCTAGCCAGACTGGCATTGGCTGCGTTCTCTATGGTTAATCACATTAGACACAGCACAGATCAAAGCTATGGGATGCCAATCTCTGTGCCAGCCAGTGACGGGGGCAATGCCCGCCGGCACATTCCACCAATATGTTACACATTTGTTCCCCATTACTTTTTAAAACTTTTTGTGTTGGGTAAGTTGCAGTAAAAAAAGTTTACTAGCTACTAATTATATCTTCAATGATTATTTTATCCCAAGCGTCTTCTTAGATTATTGTTCTAATTACTCTCTCCGTTCACTCGCTTTTCGGCTGATACTTGCCTGCACCGGACGCGAGCATCACATCAAAAACAAATAAAACCCATTATAATCTCTAATGCTTTCTACCCTACATAAAGTACAGATGCCTGTTCACTTTACTCCACGTGCTTGAGTCTGCTGAGAACAGGACTAAATTTAAGCGTAAAGGAACATTCGCTTTGCTATGGCCTCTCTGTACGGATTTTAAAAGGATACCATGCAGCCTCAGGAACAAATGAATGGTTCATTTTTAATGCCGTACTGAATCCCACCCGAGTGTTATGTTTGTTCAGAGAATTTGACAGATGATTGTTTTGTAAACAAGGCACAATATAATGGAGGGTTTGCAAATAAACCTTTGTTGACAAATGAAGCAGTCCACTATTGGATCTGACATGTCAGGAGCTACATTCAAAATCATAAGTAAATTATGCTCTTATATGGATCATATTTTCAAAACACTTGCAATAGAGATTGGAGTTGATGCTATTTTCTATGAAGTGACGTTAGTCAATCATTACACTGTAAAAAATTTGTGGTGGTTTTTGTTGGTTTAACTTAAAAAAAGTAAGTAACCTGGTTGCCTTAAAATTTTGAGTTTATTGAAATTAAAAATTTGAGTTGATACAATGAAGGAAATTAGTTTAATAAATAGAAACTCAAAATATTTTTGTATCTGAACCACATAAAAAATTTGATAAATCATGAAAATAGCACAATTTGGCATGTTTCACTGCGTCATCAGAAATAACACACACATTATCACCCAATATGCTTACAAAATCTTTTAATAATCTTTTAATAAAGGTTGTCGAATCTCAAGAAATGTTCATTGTATTAACTCAAAATTTTTATTTCAATGAACTCAAAATTTTAAGGCAACCAGGTAACTTTTTTTCTAAATATTTTTTTAAAGTGCAGTGACTGTTTACTGAAAAGCCTTAAAGTGTTAGTTCACCCAAAAATGAAAGTTATTTCATTAATTACTCACCCTCATGTCGTTGGACACCCTTAAGAACTTCGTTCATCTTCGGAACACAAATGAAGATATTTTTGTTGAAAGCTGATGGCTGAGAAAGGCTTCAGAAAGGCCTCCATTGGCATTCAGTACATTCCCACTCACAAGACCCATAAAGGCACTAAACACATCGATACAAAGTCCATCTCACTACAGGGGCTGTACAATAATTTGATGAAGCGACGAGAATAGTTTTTGTGTCAAAATAATGACTTTATCCGCCAAGTCATTGTCTTCCGTATAGGTCTCGGAGGTGAACTCACGCGATAGCGCCGCTCCTCCTCTTCTGGGTCATGTCTGAACGGAGGATCTGAGCCATATTCTCGCGCATGCGTCGAGTTCATGTCAATAACTTGGTGGATAACGTTTTTTGGGGTTTTTTGTGCACAATAGCTATTTCGTTGCATTGTAAAATTATTGTACAGCCCCTGATGTGAGATGGACTATGTATCGATGTGTTTAGTGCCTTTATGGGTCTTGTGAGTGGGAACGGACTGAATGCCAATCGAGGCCTTTCTGAAGCCTTTCTCAGCCATCAGCTTTCAACAAAAATATCTTCATTTGTGTTCCGAAGATGAACGAAGGTCTTACGGGTGTCCAACGACATGAGGGTGAGTAATTAATGAAATAACTTTCATTTTTGGGTGAACTAACCCTTTAAAGGTGCACTGTGTAAATTTTAGCAGCATCTAGTGCTAAGGTTGTGAATTTGCCATCGCCCATTGTTCACCCCTCACTTTCGAAGCACATAGAGAAGCTACGGTGGCCGACACAGGACAAAAGAGTTAAAGCATAGTTTGTTACCTTTTTGAACTTGGAAGGGCTCCGTTTGAGCAGATGCTTTATACCATCCTCACTGTCATTGTCCCTAGCTTCTGACTCATAATTTAAAGGATGCATTTCATACAGACACACTCTGATATACAACTGCACACACAAAAGATAGTGCTGATACCAAATAGTCTGCGAGGCTGTGACTGCAAGACTGTTCAACAGCAGGCCGAGTTTAGAGCCAAGCCAACAAACCAGCTCCCTGTTCCCATTATGCTAACATAGACCATGCTAAGTTAATGCATGCTAATCTACAACACTCACCATTTAATTGCACAAACCTCTCTTGGTTAACATACTAGCTCGCATTGCAGTAGGCTTACACATATTGGGCCCTATCTTGCACCCAGCAATTGACTTTGTACACCGACGCATGTGTCATTCCTATTTTGCACCCGCGCAAAGCGCGCTTTTCCCTCCACAGAAGCACGTCGCTAAACTAGTGAATGAACTTGCGCTCCCTGGGCTGATCAGCGCAAAAAGGGAGGCGTGTTCCGGCGCAAACAATCCCTGGTGCTATTTTGCTGTTCCATTAAACAGTTGCGCCACTGACCAGAAAAAACCTGGTCTAAAGTCAGTGGCGCGTTGCGCGTTGTTCATTATGCTATTTTAAGGGCGCATGCTTGACCATAATGTATAGCGTGCTCAACGCGCATACACTTTGCTCATGAAATCTACACAGATGCAACAGTTATTTTTGCAAATCATAAATTGTTACACTAAAAAAAAAATATTAACACATTGTGGTGTGCCACGAAGATGTGAAAAAATAGGCATAAATCTAGCTTACAAATTATTCACGCTTATTGTAGTAAATAAGGATCAGACCTGTTTGCCCAATAGTGGCAAGACATATATATATATATATATATATATATATATATATATATATATAAGGACATCTGACAAATTGGTTTGTCCGTCAAGAACCAGGAAAAAAAATCGATGGGGAAAAAAAAAACTGTTTAACCGACGCTATTTTGGGTGGGTTTCTCCCATCCCCATACAACACAACTTCTCTGTCTTTCACTCCCTTACGAAAGGAAAATATATTTACCAATATATTAGTTGAAATATATTTTAATATATTGTAAATATATGGAATAATATATTGATGGTATTATAAAATATATTATATATTCATGTAATATATTGCAAAATATACAAATGATTGCCGCTTTCAATATATTGCAATATATTGAAAGATATAAATATTAATTCCCATATATTTCCTAATGTAGCCTATTGCATGAAATTTTCCAATATATTTTTGTTTCGTAAGGGCTGCTCTTACAAGAACATCAGTCACGTCGGCTGTGAACCGCTCCTGGCGTGCGCCTGGTAAATACACCATAATAATAGCCACCCATAATGGAACTTGCGCACCTGCTTTTAAAGGGAATGTTGGATGACGCTCTGATTGGTTTATTCACGTTACGCCCAAACCACACCTATGAATAATGAAGCTACTTCAGACCAACCCATTTTAGATTTGCGCAAGAGTCATTTATCCCGCCGGGAAAATAGCAAACGCGCCGAGACCCGCCCACAAAGTTACTTGCGCTCCGCGCTTTGACGCTTTCTGTTACGCGCTTTTGATTCGTTAAAATAGGGCCCATTGAGCCAAATATGTTTTAACCTGTGGAAGTGAGGGCACTTTCAGACAATAACATTACACTCCTCAAATAATTACTAATATGATTTATAAGTTACTAATATGAATTATACTGCATTTCTGCAGGAAATTGGCAACAACCTTGTATTTGCATTGAGGATACAGCTATTTTTCTCCTAAATAATCAGTTTATTAATGCTAAGTATTTTCATTACCTTTGTTCAGTGCTAATGAAAACCTTCATGTTTAGTTTTTTGTGCCAGAAACAAGCCCATATTTAGGTACATTTTGAACACCTCATTGATGTGATTTTGTGTTCAATCCATCTCTTTGAGCACTAAAGTCACCTGAGTGGTTTTTAAAAACCGAAACAATTCGCCATATTACACTCTCCAGTGAGCACTGGTCAGGTGAGAAAATGACTCAGAGTTAGTGATGCAAGTGTATATAATCTGTCCATGAGCACAAAGTATTTGTTTAGGAAAAATGAAAGAGAAAGAGATGGGAAAAGAATAAGAAAACAAATGGACCTATCTCCCGCGTAAAACACTGTTTTTCCAGCCCATTTATCATGGAGAGAAAGGGATTCTTTTTGATTGGCTGATTACCTCGATCATTCATCATGGCCCAGATATCCCCA
Organism: Pseudorasbora parva; assembly: GCF_024679245.1. NCBI lineage: Eukaryota > Metazoa > Chordata > Actinopteri > Cypriniformes > Gobionidae > Pseudorasbora > Pseudorasbora parva. The sequence continues at coordinate 35,150,939 of NC_090184.1, forward strand.
CCAATCTGACAACAGCATTTTGGATAATTTGTTAAAGATGACAAAAGGGCCGGTATTGCCATGGTTCATTTCTGACCTTTTTAATATTAGAAAATTAATTTTCCCTCTGAAACAAATGTATTAGATCCTGTCAGGCTGGCCAGATGAATATTGTACCTTGAAACCCCCCCAACCTCCCTGTGTGGTTCTCTCTCTCTCTCTCTCTCTCTCTCTCTCTCTCTCTCTCTCTCTCTCTCTCTCTCTCTCTCTCTCTCTCTCTCTCTCTCTCTCTCTCTCTCTCTCTCTCTCTTCTCTCTCTCTCTCTCTCTCTCTATCAAGTATGTATGTGAGCCGTTGTGTGCAGTTCTGATAGTGGCTGAAAGCAGTCTTGCGAGAAAATGAGGGAGAAAGAAAGACAGATAAAGAAAGAGTTGAGACGCCCCCTACCTTTCTAAGCGATCGCCCAGATTTACGGGCAATTTACGTCCATCATCACTTCCTGTCCTCCGTCCTTCCATCATCTCACATTCAGTGAATCTCTGAAATATCTGGATGTGGCTCTTTCTCTCTTTCTCTCTCTTGTTTTTAAAAGTATTTTATAAGACACATCCAAAACATGTCAAATGAGCTTCTGAAATTGGTTGGAGATGGTCAATTTGGATTGATATGATGGTTTTAATAAGTCCTTCATTTGACTATTTCGTTTCCTAAGACCATGCTAGTTCAGTCACTCCCTCATATAAATAAAAATGATTATGAGCAAGTATTATTGCATAATCAATATTTCCTATCTATTCTGAATCCATTTGGCAATAAGGGCTGTTTGAACAATATTGATGGTTTCTCTGACTGGAAAAGTCTACATTTGTATTGTATCCATTTCATAGAAAATATAAAATTATTGTTTTGTTGTGTGTGTGTGTGTGTGTTTAAAACATTTCTTCTTCTTCTTCTTCTTCTTCTTCTTCTTCTTCTTCTTCTTCTTCTTCTTCTTCTTCTTCTTCTTCTTCTTCCTCTTCTTCCTCTTCTTCCTCTTCTTCTTCTTCTTCTTCTTCTTCTTCTTCTTCTTCTTCTTCTTCTTCTTCTTCTTCTTCTTCTTCTTCTTCTTCTTCTTCTTATTATTATTATTATTATTATTATTATTAATATTGCTTCATATTTTGGTGGAAACTATGATATATTTTTAAGGATTCTTCACTGTCACTTCAATTGAATGTGTCCTCGCTAAACAGCTGTAATAATTTATTTAAATTAACTAAATTTGTGTTTGTGCTCATATAATATAATAATAATAATAATAATAATAATAATAATAGATTTAATTTATAATGCACTTTTCATTCCGAAGAATCTCAAAGTGCAACAATGGAAAAAGGGAAAAAATAACAAAAATGAATAAAAAGTAAAAAATAAAGAATAATACAAACAATCAACACATAAAAGCCTTTCTGAACAGTCTTCAGCTTTAATCAGCTTTAAACATAAAATGTTATACATTTAATTTTTTTAAACAAATATTTATATACTTTTTATGTTAGATGCAATTAATCCATTTGCCAGCACTTTGACAAACATTTATTACACACACTTGAAGTTATTTCTGTGTTGAGCTGAATAGCTGTGTATCATCCCTAATGAAGGAAGGATGGAGGATGGAAACTGTTGCGCTATGTTGCGCTGCCATTATCCACCCTGGCAAACATCTGAAAAGCAAGATATAATCTGAACTCTGTCTGATGAGCTGTCTTTTCAACAATAATGCACGCAGGCGCCTTCCATCTTTTCTTTTCTGCCTTCGCTTTGCATGTAATTGTGTGTTTTGACCTCAATCAGAATATTTTCCACATCACAACTGTATTTCAAATCTTGCATTATCAAAAACGCTCAGACACTTTCTGTTCCCTGCGCCTGCAGAGGATGGACAAGCTTCTGAGCGAGCAGAATCTGTTGCGTCCTCTCTTCATAGGTATTGCTGATGCTAAGTGCTTTGTGGTTAAATGCATCAGCTTCTAATCCTGCTTAAATCAGCACCATTTCTTAATTCATACAGATAAGCAGAGCATTTATGGGCCTTAACAGCCCAGACTAATTACTATTCCTTAGATAAGTGCTCGTCCGACTAAATTCTTTTGACCTTCCATTTCTACTCAAAGGAGCAGATAGACGTTTGCCTGCTGTCCTCACATGCAGCCTTGCAAAAAGTGTGATGGGCATTTTACATGTACTTGAATATTCAGCACGTCAACATTCAAATTATGCTCTATTTTCATATTCCTAATTTCTTAATTGCCCTTAATTGCTTAATTACAAATTCAAATGAACAAATCTGGAGGTCAGAGACGCATACTAATTGAACAATCAATCAGCGTTAAGCTAGCGGAGTATTGTCCACCTTTGATTGACAGCACATTAGGACTGTGTGATTGGCTGTCTGTTTGTTGACATTGAGGGCTGTACTTTTCTCTCCTGGATGTCCTTGATATTGTGTAAATCAAGTTTGAAATTTGGGACAGATATAATTTTCACCTTTAAAGATGATATTTTAATACTACAGGAACAGTTCATTTATACAACGGGTCATTCATACAATGGTGTATATATAGTATTCAGCAAAAGTTTATATATATATATATATATATATATATATATATATATATATATATATATATATATATATATATATATATATATAGTTATTTTATTATTTTGTAATTATTAGTTTTTTTTAACTAATTCTATAGTTTTATAGATTTTTTCAGTTTTCCATCTAATATCTATATTTATTAAATTCCAGCTTTATTTGAATCACCAAAAATTACACTGTATAAAAAAGTTACAGCCTGAAATTTTTAAGTACAATCGACTTGGATGTTTAAGTTATTTCAACTTAAATGATGTTAAACTAACTTTTTAACTAAAAAATTAGTTGCATCTTGTATAACTTATTTTAAAAAAAAGTTGAAAATTTCTTAACTTATTTTGATGAGTTAAAACAGTGTAAAAACACATGTCATAACTTATTGAACATATCATTTTTACAGTGTATTTTCAGTAGTTTTAGTTAACAATAACACTGATTTAATGACACATATTTCATATGTTGTTAGTATTGTTTTAATTGTTCATCATTCAGTTCCATGACAGCATTGCTTTAATAAGTCAAGCAATTTTGTATAAAATTTCTATTAAATCTATTTTATTCTATAAAATAAAAGTTATTTTAAAAAAAATGTCAATTTAAGTTGAAATGACTTAAACATCCAAGTTGATTGTACTCAAAATGTACATTTTAAATTTAAGGAAGCAACTTTTTTTTTTTACAGTGAAAATCCATTTAACAAACAGTTTCTTAACGACAGCATCCTCCAGAAAGTGACCCCCACTCATTTTGGTCTGAAAACACCATAACAAAGTATTAGCAATTTGATTATTACATTTTTTGACTTGTATAGCTTCTTTTTTCAAAAGAGAGTTCAAAAAGGTACTACATAAGATGAATCACCCAGGTATTACAGTCCTCTTCCTCGTTTTTAATTTCACTTCATTTCTTTGTCTTTCATGAGCTCAGCACTATGACAGATGGCACCATGGTCCTAGATCAGCGTGGAAAGGTTACTTCTTACCCGGAGGTAGAGAACAGCTCTTGCAGAATGAAGCAGCGGCCATTTCATTTCCACTCTTAATTATGTTGTTAACGGTGCAAAATGAGCCAACGGACCTTGCTGAAGGAACACAGCGCTTCATGCATATAGTGCCATTACACAGAGTGTGAACTTAAGCATCTCTTTGAGCAAGAGAAAAGGTCATAAATGTGTGTGTGCTAACGTCTACGCATGAATAAAGTCAGCAGCCCCACCCTGACTTTGTAATGCACGGTGAGTATATGGGTGATTAGATAGTTACCCGCCTCTATTGCACACTGGGAACCCCTTGAAGAAGCTGATGGAGCTACCTTAACAGTGACCAGTGCCTCTCTCTCTCTCTCTCTCTCTCTCTCTCTCTCTCTCTCTCTCTCTCTCTCTCTCTCGTTTTCCCTCCTCCTCCTCTTTTTTTTGTCTATGTGTTGTTTCTCCCTCTTCCTTGCGGGCTCCATCCATCAGACTGGCATGCGTGCAGCCGCCCCACTCTCAGCCACCATATTTCACCGCCTGCCATCAGAGGCCTGACAGCCCTGCGCTCACTAGGAAATTGCTTTGGCTGTGAGCGGAATTTCAAGCACCGGGTGCTGCCCGATTTCTCCCCCCACTCGCATCTCTCTCTCTATCTCTCCCTCTCGGTCTTTGACTCCTGATGTTTCTCTTTCTCTCTCGCTTGCTCTTCCTTACTTCTGTTTTACCTCCCTCTCCCGACGACCCACGGGATTCGAGGTGCGCTTCGGAATGTGTAATGAAGAAAGAAAAGGTTCGCTGTAGACGGAGAGAGCATGGGAGGGGGTCAAAGGGTAGAGGAGTGGGCCCTATTATGCCTGCATCAGATGCTTACAATGTACACAACGGATCGAGAGAGATAGGCAGCCTCAAACTAAACGCCCATTACTTTGTTGCCATATGGATACGCGTAGAAGGATGCTCCTTTTGATGCCTTGTCACCGAAGTGTTGTGACTCACTCTCTCTCTCTCACCCACACACTATAGCACACGCACACACACACGAGGCCCATCAAACGGCAGCCCTCCTCATGGCGACACCTCATTCTGCTCGACGGCGCGATCCTCTCTCGACACAAAACCACACACAAGTGTCTCTCTCATCATCTTGCCAAGTGCAAGCTTAATGATGTGGCAGCCATGATGGAGCGGCAGTTTCCTGCACTGCAGTGCTGTTAGACTGTAACTGAGAGAACACAGAGCCAAAATGGCGCGGGGGCGGCTTAAGAGAGGGGCGTATCTGAAGGATTGTCACTTTTTTTGAGGATGTAAACACTTCACATATTTACAGTTCATGGATGTATATTCACGTCATCTTTGTGGAGATGTTTCCTTCTGGTGTCACTTTGAAATTTAATTTCTTTCTTTTCGTTTTTTTTTTTCCGCTGACAAATATTATTGTATGTGTTTCCCGGTCCATATTAATCATTTATTCTGCATTAAACGGCTGAAATCCGGCCTGCGGTTGAGGTAGTGAGGCGTGCCTGCTTGGCTTGCTGACTCAGGAACATGAATTAATCCCTCTAAACTATGGCAGTTGTGACAGCTGTTCTATAAAACACCCAGGAGTGTTGTTGCTCTTTCACAGGGCCGTGATGAATAATACTGCGCTTATTTTTGCACTCTGTGCATCGGCTATGTGAAAGCACAGCATAGTTTGATAGTTTAATATTTAAGATGTTTGCTTGGTCTGTGTTTCTATAGACAGTCAATTTCTCGTTGTCTGTTAACCGCAAAAAATTTAAATGTACTCACCCTCATGTCATTCCAAAGCTGTGTGACTTTTTATCTACCCCCCTTTAAGCACAAAATAAGAATGTTTTTAGGATTTTTTTTGTAGTTATGAAGTTACTATTGTCATGTACCATTTGGGGTCGGCAAGGTTCAGCAACTTTCCGAAAGAAGTCTCTTTTGCTTATCATTTAGTTGACCAAAAACACAGTAAAAACAGTAATGTTGTGAAATATTGTTACATGTCTATGTTTACATGTCTACACATCATTAATTATATATATATATATAATTTAAAATGTAAATTAATAAATGTTAAAATATATTAAAACAGGAAGCAGTTATTTTAGATAGTTAAAGGGTTACTTCAGCGGTTTAGCAAATGGCTTTGTATCAGTAGAAACCCAAGAGAATATTTGAATGATGTTATTTTGCATCATCAGAGGATTTTTTGGCCAGAGGTTAAAGACTTCAGCCAGTAGAAGGCACTATTTCTGCATGTTTTCAACCCGCGCATGGGAAGTGGGATCTCACACACAGTGCTTGTCTCGGCCCGCTGCAGGCATTCATGTAAACGGAGCGGTGCAGAGCAAAGTGAGTGTTTCAACTTTCAAATGAATTTCTATGAAAGTTAAACTTCCAGAGGCATGAACTGAAAACACGCCAGACTGAACACGTGCTGTGAATGTATTAACTCAGCTCATCTCAGCTCTTCGCTCTCGTGATGAATGTAATCTGACTCCTGCTGCGTTTGTGCCGTGACACTCGTTCGGCTCACTCCTATTATATTGAACAGACATGTTCAGTTTTTAATTGTAGTGTCTGTATTCTAACTGAACTGATTTTATGAAAATGAACGCAGTTGGCAAGTGATCCATTGGTTCAGTAGAGGTGGCTTTGGGAAATACTGATTTTGTCTTTTCTCAGTGTAGAAGGCACCAAATTCAAAAATAATTAATGAACACATTAATGAACCTGTTTAAATACACATTCATCTTCCCAGCATTTAATACCCCTTTAATATAGATATGTAACAATATTTCACAACTGAGCTGAAATTTCAGCAGCCGTGCTTATTTTTTTTTTTTCAAAAAAGCTCAGCATTTATTTACAATAGAAAAACCTTAATGACCCAAAACCTTTTGAACTGTTTTAATATGAGTTTTGTAAATTTGATTGGTCATATGAATTTGCCTTACAGACAAATGACTTATTTTTGTAAAGATTATTTGAGTTTATATATATATATATATATATATATATATATATATATATATATATATATATATATATATATATATATATATATATATATATATATATATATATATATATATATTTATTTATTTATTTATTTATTTATTTATTTATTTATTTATTTATTTATTTATTTATTTATTTATTTTAACTTGTTCACAGTGTGTCTCTGCCTGTTCATCTTTCCACCTGTCTGTCTGGTCTAATCATTGTGTCTCTCTCTGTCTGATTTACAGAAAGTGAGTTTGGAGTTCTACATTGACGTGCACGCCCACTCCACCATGATGAATGGCTTCATGTACGGGAACGTCTTTGAGGAAGAGGAGAGAGTGCAAAGACAGGCCGTCTTTCCTCGACTCTTGTGCCAAAACGCGCCTGACTTTTCTCTTGTGAGTCTCATGGGTATTACCATGGTACCTTTTAGTGCTTTTTTGTTGAAAAACACAAAGGCCCTCAAACTGTATGTATGGTTGTTATTGTTGTTGTTGTTTTTTGTTGTATGCCTATTTTATTTTTGTCCTTTTTGGTACTTTTATGGATGTCCATACAGTTTGTGTACATGTTGCCTGCATAAGCGGCTTAAAGTCGCCATGAAATCAAAATGCAATTACTGCTGTCTAACTAGCGCACTTTAAAACAATGACAAAATTCACATTTAGAAGATATAAGCATTCAAATCAGTCTCTCATTTCCACCAATATGAATCAATGATTTTGATGACATCACTCTGCTCTTCAGCTTCTCATCAGATTTTCTGTCCAATCAAATGCTTTGTAGAATCTAAAGCATCCCGCCCCCTTCAATATAAATAGATGCTGAAGCTGCGGCTAAAATCAGTCACTTGTTCACACATTTACTATTTTTTACATGGTGAATGACACATAGTGCACACTAGCCTAGAAATCTAGACCCACCCTAGCGGCAGCAAATCGAATCTGCCCGCGAGTGCCGTCTAGCAACTCTCAATACCCTTCTGAGCTGTATTCCCCTAACTCTTGCTGGGCCAATCACATCGTGGATAGAGTCGGTGGGCGGGGCTTAACATAATGACGACGGCCGAGTTGCGTTTGCGTGCTTCTAGTAAACACAGAAACTGGCGAACGGCGGTCTTTCGAATCAGCTTTGACCGTGACTCTGGAAGACTTGGAGTTAAGCTTTTCTCTGAGAAAAGGACAAAGAACGGCACTGAAGTCATTCTTAAAAAGGGAAGATGTGTTCTGAGCTTTGACGACCGAATACGCCGAATGTTTAATCTATCAATGAGCTCGGTTTCACCTTCGTTGCTGTGGTTGGTGTAGCACTATCGTATCGCGTGCAGAGGGAGTTTGAAAGACAACCGTTTATCCCGCCCCTCGGATTGAGCCCAAAAAATGGTGAGTTTCCAGACCAAACATCTTGATGTGGGCCTGGCTTGTCAGGCTAAGTGCACACTATATAGGAGATATGGATTAGGGAACAATTCAAACAGTGAAAACATGGTTTCCCTTGAGGTGAATGAAGTCTGGTGTCACATTAGTGTCACATGAACACAGTCTGCTTCGGTCCAGAGACACGATAGCAGAGAATGGATCACATGTGTGTACAGAAACATATCAGACCCATTTAAGTTCTGCAGAGAATGCTGTATTTTAAAGCAATGTGGAGGAGGTTAAGAGGAGAAACGGTTAGAGATTAAAAGGAAACTGCGGCTTTACTGAGCTCAACTAAGGATTATATCACTCAAAAATGAAAATTCTATCATCATTTATTCAACTTCATGTTGTTTCAAACCTGTGTAACTACCTTTCTTCTGTGGAATACACAAAAAAAAGACTTTAAAAAAAAAATTCAGTTTAGACATTTTGTGTCCCTTTAATATGTTGGAACATATGCGCGAAATGCTTGGCCACTGCTATGACAGATTGTTTAATTTCTGAAAAATACAGTGTGAATTCATATCTCATATAAATTGTTAATATGCTACCATTGCGTTATGTGTGACTGCATGTAGAAATTAGGAATGGCAGCATAATGTTGCGCATGACGTTACCAGATAACATTAAAGTTTCTCACCGCCATCACACTGATAGGTTCCTTTTTTCTTCAGCAAAAGAAAATCATTGGCTGAATTTCATCTCTGTCAGCCTTTTCACTCTTAGCTCTATACTCATTAGCAAACGCCGCATGGAAAAGCGTTATTGGTATTTTCTCCAAAAATTCAATACGCCCCATAAATTAGCAAAGTTTTTGTTTCCAAGATGAAGCACATCAACACAAGCTATTTTTCCAGGGGCCGGCAAGTAACCTTTTCAATTCTGCAGAGCAAGACAATAACCAGACTCAATATTGCTGATGAGGTGTCTATATGAGATGAGCAGAGACACTTTAAACATTTGCCACGGTGAAGCTCTTTTGGATGAGCCGGGAAGCGCATGCTGATGAAGACACGCTTATATATACGTCTGAAAAGATACATGAACCGTGCACCCAGTGCCTTCATAACACAGAGCTGGAGAGATATTATTGCGTCTGCTCATCGTCACACACCGAATCCTCTGTATCTCAACCCCTTCTCATTTTTTTATTTGACAGCTGTATTAATTGGTAATTTCCACACGGTTTTCTGTGTCAAAATGGGAGAGCGTGAATCAAGAAGATTAGTTGTTCTTTATTTGCTTTGTTTGTTTACAAATTTACTTTTGGTGTATTATTCGTCTGTATTCAGAGAGATCATTTGGATGAATGTGTCTTCCAGCTCATTGCACCCCTTCCACTCTTTCGCCATTCTTCTTTCTTGCTCCTCTTTTCATTTGGTCCCATTATAGTTTCCAGAGGATATCATCATTATGATTAGGATGTTTTGATTTAAGATGGATGGATGGATGCAGAAAGTAAAAATGTATAGTAGATTGATTGATAAACTTTTGGATGATAGGTAATGAATACATTTAAAGATAAATAAATGAATGTACAGATGGGTGGATACAAATGGATAGATAGATAATGGATAGAAGGATGAACAGGTTGACTGAGCATTTAATGGATTGATAAAGTGTGATATTGAAGAATGGATTGAAGTTGGATTGATTGATAATGAATAGATAAATGCATGGATGTTTTATGGTTGGATGGGTCGATAAATAAATGGATAGACAGATTTAAGGCCCTGATATACTCACAGCAAAGTTATTTTGCGTTTTTCTTCTGTAAGTGCAAAGGTGTTTGCCAGCCATAGCAAACTTTTCGGGAAAATGGATGGATGGTAGGGCTGATGATAGATAGATAGATAGATAGATAGATAGATAGATAGATAGATAGATAGATAGATAGATAGATAGATAGATAGATAGATAGATAGATAGATAGATAGATAGATAGATAGATAGATAGATAGATGTGGATGGATGGATGGATGGATGGATGGATGGACGGACAGATGGATGGATGGTGAAAATATGGATCAATTTATGGGTAGACATGTAGATGAATAGGGAGGAGTGTGAAGGGATGGATGGAAATATATAGATAGTGTAGATAAGTAAATGGGTATTTATTGTCAGCAGAAAAACAGGTAGATGGATGAATGGATGGAGAGAAATATGTGTAGATAGAGAGACAGATGGACTGGGAGATAGATTGGATGGATGGACAGATAGATAGATGGATGGTTAAAAACTTGCTAAATGGATGAATGGATAGACAAATGGATGGATGGACAGATGGATGTATCCTGGGTGTGTGTGTGTTTTTGTGTGTGTGTGTGTGTGTGCGTGTTCGTGTGCGCGCGTGTGCGTGTGTGTGTGTGTGTGTGTGTGTGTGTGTGTGTGTGTGTGTGTGTGTGTGTGACCTCAACACAGCGTTGTATTTTGCTTACCTACCGTTTTACTCCAGTGATGGTCCCATTGTGGAGGTCCCCCTCTCCCCTCCCTGCGGCCCCTAATGCTCTGTGTCGCTCTCTTTGTCAGCATGCAGTTCCTCCAGCAACAGTGACCTTCAGCATGCAGAAAGTGTGACATTTCAGTAGCTCAGAATACGGGCAGAGGACTAACCTTTACTGCCCAATCACCCATCTAGAACTTGCAGACTTCTCTCATACACAAAGAGCCGCTTTTCACAGCCCATGACTATTCTCTGCCTCGCAGGAAAAAATGCCACCACATTATTTATGAATCTTTATAAATGCTGTTTGTGTTTTGTGTGTGTGTGCGTGCGTGCATGCATGTTCAATTTAAGGGTAAGCTCTGTCTTTGTCGATCTAATGCATTGTGTGAGTTTGGAAGTTAAGCTGTCTAAAGCATTGTTATGTGTGTGTGTGTGTGTGTGTGTGTGTGTGTGTGTGTGTGTGTGTGTGTGTGTGTGTGTGTGTGTGTGTGTGTGTGTGTGTGTGTGTGTGTGTGTGTGTGTGTGTGTGTGTGTGTGTGTGTGTGTGTGTGTGTGTGTGTGTGTGTGTGTGTGTGTGTGTGTGTGGTGACAGGAGGGCATAGAGGGCAGGTCTCCAGCTGGCATGTTGCCCTCTCTCTCTGCCTATTCAGCACACAGCCATCCCAAAGTTCATCCGGCATATTGAGGGAGAGCTGCCTCTGGAGAGAGTCATGTCTCAACTGCGCTTAGCCACCAGCTACACGTCACACTGACACTAGATCAGTCACCTTTCTTCGGCAAAAGCAAACATTTACCAGCCATTCTAGCTGAGCCATGGAAAGGCGCAGAGAGTGCAGTGTAAGCAAGCACACAACTGCAGGAAAAGTGGAGAGCAGGGAAAAGTTGCCAGCATACTTAAGTACTTTTGTAATGGACAAAGTGGCATAAATTATCAGGCCAATCCTATGCGATCCATAATTAGTTCCCTAAATCCAATCAATAGCTTCCTCCTTGTGGCAATTCTGAGCGTAGTCTACAATAAAAATCGGTTTTGTGGGGGAAACTTTTCAGGCTAATTATTGTGCTATTTAAATGTTTTGTCTTTCCCCAAAAGCTGCTGATATCTAGATTGTTTCTGCCAGATAATACAAAATAAAACATGTAATTGTGAGTTTTTTATCACAATTCTGACTTCTTTTCTCACAGTTGCGAGAGTTGACTTTTTCCCCCAAAATTATGTGATTTGAAGTAGCAATGGCGTAGCCTGAAAAGCCAGACCCACATCAAGATGTTTGGTCTGGAAACTCACCATTGACGGGGTTCAACCCGAGAGATAAACGGTTGTCTTTCAAACTCCCTCTGCACACGATAGGATAGCGCTACACCAACCAGAGCAACGTGAAGCGGAGCTTGTTGATAGATTAAACATTCACCGTATCCGGTCAGCAAAATTCCGAACACATCTTCCCTTTTTTAAGAATGACTTCAGTGCCGTTTCTCAGAGAAAAGCTTAACTCCAAGTCTTCCATAGTCGCGGTCAAAGCTGATTCGAAAGACCGCCGTTCGCCAGCTTTTTTTTACAGTCTATGGTGTTTACTAGTAGCATGCAAGCGCAACTCTGCCATAATTATGTTAAGCCCCGCCCACCGAGTCTATACACGATGTGATTGGCCCGACCAGAGTTTGGTTTTTACAGCTCAGAAGTGTATTGAGAGTTGCTAGATGATACTCGCAGGCAGATTAGATTTCCTGCCGTTAGGTTGCGTCTAGATTTCTTGGCTAGCAATTGCGAGTTATAAAATCAGAATTGTGAGGTATAAACTTGAAATTGAGAGAAAAAAGTCTTACATCTCTTATCACACAATTCTGACTTTATATCACTCAATTCTGACTTTATATATCAGAAATCTGACTTTATATCACTCAATTCTGACTTTATATATCAGAAATCTGACTTTATATCTCAGAATTCTGACTTTATATCACTCAATTCTGACTTTATATATCAGAAATCTGACTTTATATCTCAGAATTCTGACTTTATATCACTCAATTCTGACTTTATATCTCTCAATTCTGACTTTATATCACTCAATTCTGACTTTATATCACTCAATTCTGACTTTATATATCAGAAATCTGACTTTATATCTCAGAATTCTGACTTTATATCACTCAATTCTGACTTTATATCTCTCAATTCTGACTTTATATCTCTCAATTCTGACTTTATATCACTCAATTCTGACTTTATATCTCTCAATTCTGACTTTATATCACTCAATTCTGACTTTATATCACTCAATTCTGACTTTATATATCAGAAATCTGACTTTATATATCAGAATTCTGACTTTATATCACTCAATTCTGACTTTATATATCAGAGATCTGACTTTATATCACTCAATTCTGACTTTATATCACTCAATTCTGACTTTATATCAGTCAATTCTGACTTTATATCTCACAATTCTGACTTTATATCACTCAACTCTGACTTTATATCACACAATTCTGACTTTATATCACTCAATTCTGACTTTATATCACTCAATTCTGACTTTATATCACACAATTCTGACTTTATATCAGTCAATTCTGACTTTATATCTCACAATTCTGACTTTATATCACTCAACTCTGACTTTATATCACACCATTCTGACTTTATATCACTCAATTCTGACTTTATATCACTCAATTCTGACTTTATCACTCAATTCTGACTTTATATCTCACAATTCTGACTTTATATCACTCAACTCTGACTTTATATCACACAATTCTGACTTTATATCACTCAATTCTGACTTTATATCACTCAACTCTGACTTTATATCACACAATTCTGACTTTATATCATTCAATTCTGACTTTAGATCACTTAATTCTGACTTTATATCACTCAATTCTGACTTTATATCTCACAATTCTGACTTTATATCACTCAATTCTGACTTTATATCTCACAATTTTGACTTTATATCACTCAATTCTGACTTTATCTCACTCAATTCTGACTTTATATCACTCAATTCTGACTTTATATCACACCATTCTGACTTTATATCTCACAATTCTGACTTTATATCACTCAATTCTGACTTTATATCACACAATTTTGACTTTATATCACTCAATTCTGACTTTATATCTCACAATTCTGACTTTATATCACTCAATTCTGACTTTATATCACTCAATTCTGACTTTATATCACAAAATTCTGACTTTATATCACTCAATTCTGACTTTATATCACTCAATTCTGACTTTATATCACTCAATTCTGACTTTATATCACTCAATTCTGACTTTATATCACACAATTCTGACTTTATATCATTTAATTCTGACTTTATATCACTCAATTCTGACTTTATATCACTCAATTCTGACTTTATATCACAAAATTCTGACTTTATATCACTCAATTCTGACTTTATATCACACAATTCTGACTTTATATCACTCAATTCTGACTTTATATCACTCAATTCTGACTTTATATCACACAATTCTGACTTTATATCATTTAATTCTGACTTTATATCACTCAATTCTGACTTTATATCACTCAATTCTGACTTTATATCACTCAATTCTGACTTTATATCACTCAATTCTGACTTTATATCACACCATTCTGAATTTATATCTCACAATGCTGACTTTATATCACTCAATTCTGACTTTATATCACTCAATTCTGACTTTATATCTCACAATTCTGACTTTATATCATTCAATTCTGACTTTATATCTCACAATTCTGACTTTATATCACTCAATTCTGACTTTATATCACTCAATTCTGACTTTATATCACACCATTCTGACTTTACATCACTCAATTCTGACTTTACATCACTCAATTCTGACTTTATATCACTCAATTCTGACTTAATATCACACCATTCTGACTTTATATCAGTCAATTCTGACTTAATATCACACCATTCTGACTTTATATCACTCAATTCTGACTTTATATCACTCAATTCTGACTTTATATCACTCAATTCTGACTTTATATCACTCAATTCTGACTTTATATCACTCAATTCTGACTTTATATCACACCATTCTGACTTTATATCTCACAATGCTGACTTTATATCACTCAATTCTGACTTTATATCACTCAATTCTGACTTTATATCACTCAATTCTGACTTTATATCACTCAATTCTGACTTTATATCTCACAATTCTGACTTTATATCACTCAATTCTGACTATATATCACTCAATTCTTACTTTATATCACTCAATTCTGACTTTATATCACTCAATTCTGACTTTATATCACACAATTCTGACTTTATATCACTCAATTCTGACTTTATATCACACCATTCTGACTTTATATCACACCATTCTGACTTTATATCACACCATTCTTACTTTATATCACACCATTCTGACTATATCACTCAATTCTGATTTTATATCAGACAATTCTGACTTAATATCACTCAATTCTGACTTTATATCACTCAATTCTGACTTAATATGACACCATTCTGACTTTATATCACTCAATTCTGACTTTATATCACACCATTCTGACTTTATATCACACCATTCTGACTTTATATCACTCAATTCTGACTTTATATCACACCATTCTGACTTTATATCACTCAATTCTGACTTTATATCAGTCAATTCTGACTTTATATCACTCAATTCTGACTTTATATCTCTCAATTCTGACTTTATATCAGTCAATTCTGACTTAATATCACACCATTCTGACTTTATATCAGTCAATTCTGACTTTATATCACACCATTCTGACTTAATATCACACCATTCTGACTTTATATCACTCAATTCTGACTTTATATCACACCATTCTGACTTTATATCACTCAATTCTGACTTTATATCACACCATTCTGACTTTATATCACTCAATTCTGACTTTATATCACTCAATTCTGACTTTATATCACTCAATTCTGACTTTATATCACTCAATTCTGACTTTATATCAGTCAATTTTGACTTTATATCACTCAATTCTGACTTTATATCACTCAATTCTGACTTTATATCAGTCAATTCTGACTTTATATCATACCATTCTGACTTTATATCACTCAATTCTGACTTTATATCACACCATTCTGACTTTATATCACTCAATTCTGACTTCATATCACACCATTCTGACTTCATATCACTCAATTCTGACTTTATATCACACAATTCTGACTTTATATCATTTAATTCTGACTTTATATCACTCAATTCTGACTTTATATCACTCAATTCTGACTTTATATCACTCAATTCTGACTTTATATCACTCAATTCTGACTTTATATCACACCATTCTGAATTTATATCTCACAATGCTGACTTTATATCACTCAATTCTGACTTTATATCACTCAATTCTGACTTTATATCACACCATTCTGACTTTATATCACTCAATTCTGACTTTATATCACTCAATTCTGACTTTATATCACTCAATTCTGACTTTATATCACTCAATTCTGACTTTATATCTCACAATTCTGACTTTATATCATTCAATTCTGACTTTATATCTCACAATTCTGACTTTATATCACTCAATTCTGACTTTATATATCAGAAATCTGACTTTATATATCAGAATTCTGACTTTATATCACTCAATTCTGACTTTATATATCAGAGATCTGACTTTATATCACTCAATTCTGACTTTATATCACTCAATTCTGACTTTATATCAGTCAATTCTGACTTTATATCTCACAATTCTGACTTTATATCACTCAACTCTGACTTTATATCACACAATTCTGACTTTATATCACTCAATTCTGACTTTATATCACTCAATTCTGACTTTATCACTCAATTCTGACTTTATATCTCACAATTCTGACTTTATATCACTCAACTCTGACTTTATATCACACAATTCTGACTTTATATCACTCAATTCTGACTTTATATCACTCAACTCTGACTTTATATCACACAATTCTGACTTTATATCATTCAATTCTGACTTTAGATCACTTAATTCTGACTTTATATCACTCAATTCTGACTTTATATCTCACAATTCTGACTTTATATCACTCAATTCTGACTTTATATCTCACAATTTTGACTTTATATCACTCAATTCTGACTTTATCTCACTCAATTCTGACTTTATATCACTCAATTCTGACTTTATATCACACAATTCTGACTTTATATCTCACAATTCTGACTTTATATCACTCAATTCTGACTTTATATCACACAATTCTGACTTTATATCACTCAATTCTGACTTTATATCTCACAATTCTGACTTTATATCACTCAATTCTGACTTTATATCACTCAATTCTGACTTTATATCACAAAATTCTGACTTTATATCACTCAATTCTGACTTTATATCACTCAATTCTGACTTTATATCACTCAATTCTGACTTTATATCACTCAATTCTGACTTTATATCACACAATTCTGACTTTATATCATTTAATTCTGACTTTATATCACTCAATTCTGACTTTATATCACTCAATTCTGACTTTATATCACAAAATTCTGACTTTATATCACTCAATTCTGACTTTATATCACACAATTCTGACTTTATATCACTCAATTCTGACTTTTTATCACTCAATTCTGACTTTATATCACACAATTCTGACTTTATATCATTTAATTCTGACTTTATATCACTCAATTCTGACTTTATATCACTCAATTCTGACTTTATATCACTCAATTCTGACTTTATATCACTCAATTCTGACTTTATATCACACCATTCTGAATTTATATCTCACAATGCTGACTTTATATCACTCAATTCTGACTTTATATCACTCAATTCTGACTTTATATCTCACAATTCTGACTTTATATCATTCAATTCTGACTTTATATCTCACAATTCTGACTTTATATCACTCAATTCTGACTTTATATCACTCAATTCTGACTTTATATCACACCATTCTGACTTTACATCACTCAATTCTGACTTTATATCACTCAATTCTGACTTAATATCACACCATTCTGACTTTATATCAGTCAATTCTGACTTAATATCACACCATTCTGACTTTATATCACTCAATTCTGACTTTATATCACTCAATTCTGACTTTATATCACTCAATTCTGACTTTATATCACTCAATTCTGACTTTATATCACTCAATTCTGACTTTATATCACACCATTCTGACTTTATATCTCACAATGCTGACTTTATATCACTCAATTCTGACTTTATATCACTCAATTCTGACTTTATATCACTCAATTCTGACTTTATATCACTCAATTCTGACTTTATATCTCACAATTCTGACTTTATATCACTCAATTCTGACTATATATCACTCAATTCTTACTTTATATCACTCAATTCTGACTTTATATCACTCAATTCTGACTTTATATCACACAATTCTGACTTTATATCACTCAATTCTGACTTTATATCACTCAATTCTGACTTTATATCAGTCAATTCTGACTTTATATCACTCAATTCTGACTTTATATCACTCAATTCTGACTTTATATCAGTCAATTCTGACTTAATATCACACCATTCTGACTTTATATCAGTCAATTCTGACTTTATATCACACCATTCTGACTTAATATCACACCATTCTGACTTTATATCACTCAATTCTGACTTTATATCACACCATTCTGACTTTATATCACTCAATTCTGACTTTATATCACACCATTCTGACTTTATATCACTCAATTCTGACTTTATATCACTCAATTCTGACTTTATATCACTCAATTCTGACTTTATATCACACCATTCTGACTTTATATCACTCAATTCTGACTTTATATCACTCAATTCTGACTTTATATCACTCAATTCTGACTTTATATCAGTCAATTTTGACTTTATATCACTCAATTCTGACTTTATATCACTCAATTCTGACTTTATATCAGTCAATTCTGACTTTATATCATACCATTCTGACTTTATATCAGTCAATTCTGACTTTATATCACACCATTCTGACTTTATATCACTCAATTCTGACTTCATATCACACCATTCTGACTTCATATCACTCAATTCTGACTTTATATCACACAATTCTGACTTTATATCATTTAATTCTGACTTTATATCACTCAATTCTGACTTTATATCACTCAATTCTGACTTTATATCACTCAATTCTGACTTTATATCACTCAATTCTGACTTTATATCACACCATTCTGAATTTATATCTCACAATGCTGACTTTATATCACTCAATTCTGACTTTATATCACTCAATTCTGACTTTATATCACACCATTCTGACTTTATATCACTCAATTCTGACTTTATATCACTCAATTCTGACTTTATATCACTCAATTCTGACTTTATATCACTCAATTCTGACTTTATATCTCACAATTCTGACTTTATATCATTCAATTCTGACTTTATATCTCACAATTCTGACTTTATATCATTCAATTCTCACTTTATATCACTCAATTCTGACTTTATATCACTCAATTCTGACTTAATATCACACCATTCTGACTTTATATCAGTCAATTCTGACTTAATATCACACCATTCTGACTTTATATCACTCAATTCTGACTTTATATCACTCAATTCTGACTTTATATCACACCATTCTGACTTTATATCAGTCAATTCTGACTTTATATCACACCATTCTGACTTTATATCACACCATTCTGACTTTATATCATTCAATTCTGACTTTATATCACACCATTCTGACTTTATATCAGTCAATTCTGACTTTATATCACACCATTCTGACTTTATATCAGTCAATTCTGACTTTATATCACTCAATTCTGACTTTATATCACTCAATTCTGACTTTATATCACACAATTCTGACTTTATATCACTCAATTCTGACTTTATATCTCACAATGCTGACTTTATATCACTCAATTCTGACTTTATATCACACAATTCTGACTTTATATCACTCAATTCTGACTTTATATCACTCAATTCTGACTTTATATTACTCAATTCTGACTTTGTAACTCGCAGTTGCAAGTTTATAACACGCAATTTTGAGGAAAAAAATCTGAATTACGAGATGTAAGCACAATTGTGACATAAAAAGTTAAAATGTTGTATTCTTTGGCAGAAAGCTTCCTTTGGCAGAAAGCTTTAAATGTGTGTGTGTGTGGGGGGGGGGGGGGGGGTGGGCCTGGTAATCCCTACGTTATGGGGACAAAATGTCCCCACAAAGATGGCAATATCCGAAATCCTTGTCCTTGTGGGGACATTTTAGGTCCCCATGAGGAAAACATCTTATAAATCACACAGAAGGAGTTTTTTGGAGAAAGTAAAAATGCAAAATGTTTCCTGTGATGGGTAGGTTTAGGGGCAGGGGCAGTGTAGGGGGATAGGATGTACAGTTTGTACAGTATGAAATCCATTACGCCTATGGAATGTCCCCATAAAACATGAAAACACGACGTGTGTGTGTGTGTGTGTGTGTGTGTGTGTGTGTGTGTGTGTGTGTGTGTGTGTGTGTGTGTGTGTGTGTGTGTGTGTGTGTGTGTGTGTGTGTGTGTGTGTGTGTGTGTGTGTGTGTGTGTGTGTGTGTGTGTGTGTGTGTGTGTGTGTGTGTGTGTGTGTGTGGGTGTGTGTGTGTGTGTGTGTGGGGGGGTGTGGGTGTGTGTGTGGGTGTGGGTGTGTGTGTTTGTCTTATGAAATGAGGAAATAAGTATCTTCTTTGGGGTTGGCTTTTTTATCCCACATGAGACCATCAACAATTATTTTCAATTCATAATTTTTTTTCTATATATTTTTTTTCTTTATACTTATTTAATTAAATAATATATTATTTAGATTATTTTATTTTAGTAATTTAAAGTTATTAATTATCCATTTAATTATTGATTGATTCAACTGGGTTCTTTCTATTAACATAGCCTTTGATGCTTTAATAGTTATGTAATAAATAATACATTGCAACTTACTAAATGTCAAATCAAAGTCTCAAGCATTTTTAGAATGCTTATATAATAATTATATACAAAAATAGACTAACAATATATGCTTTTACTTGTTAATACTGATTGTTGTTCATGTATTATTTATAGCCACCTTCTTTTTAGACCATTAGTCAACAAATCCTCAGTAAACACAGCAGGTGTCATAATCATTGCAGGTATGGAGGAGATGCCCTTAATTTAACCTTTCTAAGTACTTCCTAAAAAAAATGCTCACTCACAGATCTTTTTCCCCAAGCAATTTCAAGTTTATCTATATTCAAATAAGATCAAACATGTTGATTTCTGGGCAGGCGAGTTGTTTTCTCCATCCATTTTCACTATTTGGGGTCTTCATGCAGATAGGCAGACATTAAAAGAGTTCAGCCAATCACAGTTTTCATGATGTCCCCACTAAAAAAAGCTCAAAAAACATCCCTGCTCCCAAGTATGTCTTATTGTTTGGCTCTGTTTTATCGTTATTAATCATTCTGTTGTGCCATATGTCTGCATGTTCTCTCCAGTCCAGTACAACGTTTAACCGTGATCTGGTCAAGGCCGGCACGGGCCGGCGCTCCCTGGGTGGTCTGTTGGACGACACGTCGTACTGCTACACGCTGGAGGTCTCCTTCTACAGCTACCTGACAGCTGGAAGCACATCACCTGTACCGTACACTGAGGATGGATGTATCCTTTCATTCCTTCTTCAGCTCATAACATACCTCTACACTGTAAAAAAATATACAGTGTAATATACTGTATTACCGGTCAATACACTACCGGTCAAAGGTTTGGAAATTATTATTTTCAATGTTTTTGAGAGAAGACTGCTCATCATGCCTGGATTTATTTAATCTAAAATGCAGCAAAAACAGTAATATTGTAAACAATTTAAAATGACT
Source organism: Pseudorasbora parva (assembly GCF_024679245.1). Lineage (NCBI taxonomy): Eukaryota > Metazoa > Chordata > Actinopteri > Cypriniformes > Gobionidae > Pseudorasbora > Pseudorasbora parva. The sequence continues at coordinate 35,172,309 of NC_090184.1, forward strand.
GTTTTCTAAATATTTTAAAATGTAATTTATTTCTGTGATTCAAATATTCATTTTTAGCATCATTCTTCAGTGTCACATGATCCTTCAGAACTCATTCTAATATGATGATTTGCATGCTTAAGAAATTTCTTATTATAATCAATGTTTAAATAGTTGTGTACCATTTTTTTCAGGATTATTTCATGAATAGAAAGTTTAAAAGAACAACAAAGCATTATAAATGTCTTTACTGTCACTTTAATACATCCTTGCTGAATAAATTTATTAATTTCTTTAACATTGAAGACTGGAGTAATGATGATAAAAATGTAGATTTGTCATCACAGGAATAAATTACATACATGTATAAATGGAATAAATTGCATGCATATTACAGTAAAAAAGTATTTACAATATACTGTTTTACTGTAATTTTGATAAAATAATTGCCGCCTTTGCAGCTAAAAAAAAAAAAAAAAAATCTTACAAACCCCAAGGTTTGTAATACAATGGTATTGTACATGTATTTGTTTAATTATTTTATTCACTAATTATTTGTATATTTTGTGGAGGCTTAGCAAAGCACAGACGTGTAGTTTGCTACCTTTCATGTCAAATCTCAAAATAGTCACACGTGAAGGATCTGGGACAGTGTTGTTCAGTGAGATGAATGGGAATGCTAACAGATAGTTTTCTCCAGTTTTATAGACTTTCTACACTTCTGTTTCTCTCTGTTCTCCTCGGGTATCTCTGACCCTGAAGCCTCCTGCTGTCTGAAAGATAAAGTTGAACAGATGAAGGACGGACTTCTCATTTTGTTTCGACTCCCAAAATTTGTTGTCTCATAGTGAACTTGATTAAGTTTTGGGCCTTTAGATACAGGGACCACAGGTAGTATTATTGACAGAGAGATATGAAGACGACCTGGATGCTGTTGGTTATAAGTTGTTTGTGAGTTGGTTTGTTCTGTGACAAGCAAACACCCTGCTCACTACGAATCTTCCCTAAAGAGTCTTTCTCAAACTAGAGTGATCAAGAACTCCACTTTCATTGAATTTTCTCCTTCATGAGTAACATATGGCTGGTGTAAAGACTCGATTTTCTCGAATCGATGCTGCAGCTCTCTAGTCAAAAGCCAATGACTTGTGCTGCTGTCTTACTTTCTGAAATTATCTCTCCAGTGTAGGTGCACCGAGCGACATACTGGGTGGCGTCACGGCTCAATAATGAAGGCTGGGGTGATAATGTCACTCTATTGAAGCTCGGCTCTCTTCCCTGCGTTTAAGCTGAATGCCGGTTGTACAACTCCATCCCCTTATTTACCAGGAGCAATGCTCACTCATTGATCTCTTAATTATTCTGGGAATCATTATCAGAGAGCGAGGCTTTGACCCGGTTGGTTGTTAGACACACGAGAGACGTTGACTGGCTAAGTCGTGTCGATGAGGATGTGGTGTGAGCGTGTCTATGTGAGTGTTCGTAAGAACATAATGCAGTGGGAATGTTTTGGTGAGAAAAGAAGGCCAATTTCATCAACCATCAGGTCAGTGTCCTGAGGGTTAAAGTTTTTCCTGCATTTAAAGCTATGAGCAAACATCAGCAGGTGTACAATCCATAAGTAACATTAGGTGCAACTCTAACGCCCCGTCCACACGGAGACGCGTTTAGCTATATACGTATACATTTTGTACCCTATCAGCGTTTCGTCCACACGGATCCGGCGTTTTGGAAGCATGAATCTGATATTTTTTGAAACCGGGTCCCAAAGCGGATAAATCTGAAAACAATCTTCCGTTTTCGTGTGTACAGCCAATCCGTATTTTTTGCAAAACAGTGATGTCATCACACTACGTCCAGCACGGTGAAAGAGTTAAGGGATACAACTACGGGCACTGGGCATGCGCACATCAACATCACGTCGTTTAAGTACTGAATTCGCATTATTGTAAGAGAATGTTTAGGGTCGGGGTCGGTGTAGGCGTTAATTAAACACATCTGTTAAGTAGCAAATGTATTTATTGTTATTTTATTGTAAAATTGTGCCTCACTTCCAACCATTGCTTTACCCCTTCTATCCATAACTCTTCTTCTCCATTTTTTGTGTATATCTGTGGGAGAATTACAGTGCCACACACTGGCCTGGCATACATACTACATCGTTTTGAGTCGTTTTCATAGCTCTCGTGTGGATGCAGATATTTCTTTAAACGAGAAAAAAAAAAAACGATACGAAAAGCTCTAGCTTGGTGTGGACGGGGCCTAAGATTTTAGTCCCAAGTGAGCTCATTTAGGGAATATTTTTCCCTTTAATTGAAACACCTTAGCAACGCCCAGGCAACCACCAAGGATACACCTATCAATACCTAGCAATCTCATAGTAACTGCCATAGCAACATCCCAGAACACTTTAGCAACTGCCTAGCAAATATTCTGAATACCCTAGCAGTCACCCTGAACACCTTTGCTAAGAAACTTTCTAGAAACCAATCAGAACACCTTAGTAATTGTCTAGCAACCAGCTAAAATATACCCTGGCAATTGCATAGCAACCACCCAGAACACATTAACAACCAATGCCTAAGAAACCATCAAGAATGCCCTAGCAACACCCTAGCAACCACCCAGAATAACTGCATACCAATAAACCAGAACACATTAAAAACCAATGCCTAAGAAACCAGCAAATATGCCTTAACAACACCCTAGCAATGATCCAGAATGACCTAGCAACCTTAAGCCTAGTTCAGACTGCACAATTTTCAAACTCGTCGGGTCCCTTCTCTATTCACAATGCATGACTATCTGGGGTGTCATTCAGTCACTGCTGTGTTCACACTGAACGATGGTTTGACGACAGAGTAGTTCACACTGCATGACTTTCCCAAACACACGTGCGATGTGACAAGTAAACAACGCGAGATCACACGTGCGTCAGACCTGAGTTCTCGTGCGAGACTTGGAATTGTTATTAAAAATGATAAACTGCACAAAGTTTGCTTCAAATTGTATGTGCGCTGATTTGTGGAGAAAAAGATTATGGCGGAAGAAATTGTTGGAGAGACAGAGGGAGCCAAGATTTTGTTCTGCAAAGACAGTTTGAGGTAAATAAATAATTTTGTAATGTGCTGCTGCTCTGGCTGGATGTGCAAATGTTTGGCCTTTGTTTCTGTTTGATAGAATTGTAAATATATCTATTAAAATACTGATATTCTGCTCTATAACTCCTCCCTGAACCTCCCGCTGCCCTGTATCTCACTCTCTCATTGGCTGTCGGTGTAATTTTCAGTTTGAATCGCCGACAGGTCCAGATATTTAGCATGCCAAATATCTCACCGGCGTCGGCGACTCGTCGGCGATTCTCTCTGATCGCGTCTTTGATCATTCATACTGGGTGATTGTCACTCACGTGCACGAGCATCGATTTGCCTGTGATCTCGGGCAATTGTCGGCGATTTCACAAAACCTGTCGGCGACTCAAAATCGGGGCAAAAATCGGGCAGTGTGAACTAGGCTTTACAGTAGCTGCTTAGTAATGCCATAGCAACTACCCAAAACACCAGCAACTGCACAGCAAGCAGCACTGATGAAGGAATAATATTTAATGAGTACTTTCAATGAATGATTAGTGAGCTAAGTTATTCACTGATTTTAAAGGGGTCTAAGATGAAAAACCCTAAACAGGATCTAGCATCGCCTTTTTAAAGATAGTACTATCTATAGCTATACAGAACCAAAGAGCGGATCATTTTTCGGGAATGTTCCGTACCGATTCATATCTGAACCTGAGGTTGAAAGCTGCCCTATCTGAAGGAGTGAATTCCACGACTAAAAGGTGTCTTTATGCAAACCCGAGATGTGTGTAGCTTAAGTGCCCTCTAGTGATAGGGAAAGGGTTCGCTGAACTTTACTATGAGCTTGCGTGCGTGTGTGTGTGTGTGTGTGTGTGTGTGTGTGTGTGTGTGTGTGTGTGTGTGTGTGTGTGTGTGTGTGTGTGTGTGTGTGTGTGTGTGTGTGTGTGTGTGTGTGTGTGTGTGTATGTGTGTGTGCACATATGTGTGAGCGTTTCACCCCTGTATCACTCTGTCATGCACCCAGCTGCTAGACGCTCATATTTACAGGCCTCTCTTGCATGAATTTATTTATTTGTTGGGTGTTTATCTCAGAGCGAGCAGTAAAGCTGCTGACTGATGCCTCATCGCTTTCACTGTTTCTCTCCGCTCGCCTGCTGCCTCGCTGGGCTGTCATCTCCAAGGCCCAGCCGCTCTAGTCGCGGTAATAAGAAACCCATCCATGTAGAATTACTCCACAGCCCAGCAGATTATTTTCCCTTAGTGACAGAGAAAAGATAGAAACAACAAAAAAAGGCAATTTACAGCTTGCTGGAAAGAGTCATAACTTACCTGTGAGGCCTCTCTCCTTGAAACAGATTTTTTTTCCCATCACTTAAAACATCTGTGCCGTGAAGTAGCGCCAGGTTAAAGCTGATTGTGAGCTGTGCTGTTTATTAGGTGTGTGCAAAACGCAAGCTAACAATAAGGAAACTGTCACTCCGGATGGGAAGACTTGTGGGAGATGTTTGGTATAAACCCAGAACCGTTTGCATGTTTTAGTGGGAGATCATTTGTATAGTCTTTATCATACACATCTGGACACACATAGACATGTATGAGCCTTTAATGCGGAATATTAATTTAGGCAACGGCCAGCAACTGTGTCCCGTCATAATAAAAGTCCCACTGCTAACGAAGCATGTGTTGTTCATCTCATTAACAATCGCTCCAGCGGCCTTGCTCAGCTCCTCAACACTCGGTCCTGCTCTGCTTCACACTACAGTAACGTTAATAATCGCATTCATTAACATGATTTCTGCCAGAGTCCTATTTTCCAAGTCCCAAGATGCTGCACTCAAACTTGAATAGGCGCTCTCTAGCGGACGGAAAACTTGCATACTGCAGCTTTAACTGAGAGGGTGAAATCACAGCTATTGCTTGCTGGATTACATCTTGACATTGTCATTCTGGAATATGGCCATGATGCCTACATTCCTACATGATTGTTTAAGAAATAAATAGCTACACACTCCATCAAGTGAACATCAATTGTTTCCAAACATATAACATACATAATAAGCAAGCAGTGTATAATTCCATATTTCTTAAAACTTTGAAACAGTGCTACTGTAATCTTCATACATCGCAGTGAGCACACAGATAAAAAAAATTATCCAATCTAATTTTTCAAAATTTACTGAATGTACAATTTTGGATTTATATTTACAGTATTATTTTAGGAAGATGGACGTTTTAGGAAAAGATCTTGCATCTAACTATACAGTAAAATCCTTTGCAATTGCATAGCTCTGTCATGACAATTCTCGGGGTTTTGTCATGGTAATGGATATGACAATGTTGAGCTAGAGTTTCATTGCATAACTTTGTATTTAAAGTCAGGGGTTTTTAAGTCGGGGTCTGTTAAACATTTCAGAAATTTCAGAGACCATTTTTTTTTTTTGTGAAAAGCACTATACAAAATACATTTTTAATAATTCCTTTGAATGAATAATAATATTTTCCAGTCAATATTTGAATAAAATGGCAAAATCAATGTGTCTGAAAATATATACTCCCTTTATATTTTAGGATGAGGATTATCATATTTGAAAGTCCTTGGCATTAAAAACTTTGAAACCCCCCAAGAAGGATTGCAGAGGCTAATAACTGAGGAAAAACTGTACATGGTGTGACTTTTAAAAGGTTATTACGTTGTAGAACTGGGAGATGGTGTGTGTGTTAGTTTGTGTGTGTGGCACGTGAGGGTTGAAGGTGTCAGCCTCCAGTAGTGGAAGGGTATTTGCTGTGGCATGTAGTGCAAAGATTGGGGGCAAAGAGGTTACCAGAATGTGACATGCCACTTTTTACAGGCCGGTTGGCAGGTCTATGGAGCGTGCAAATTATCAGCAGAGACCTTTACAGACATGACTTCACTCCCCAGTAAAAAAACCCCGAAAACATTGACAACATTATAATTACCTGCAATGGAATTAATTCACCTTTCCCAACCCCACTAAACTAACACGCACTCATACACACATGCATAATGTGCTCCTAATGTTGACAGTGGCACCACCTGAATTGAGATCTCACTGCTGTATTCATGACAGAAGACATTGAAAGATCCTTCAGTCAAATAGCTCAATTTCTCAAATTTTTGCTTCACCTTTGTCTCTTTATAGAATACGGAGCATATCGGGAATATTGAGCAGCGGCACTGAGGGAATAATTTAGCACATTTAATGATTTATCACCACCTGTAATGTCACGCAAAACTGAAGAAATTTATGATGGATGCCTGACTCGGTCGCTGTTAACCTGTAACCGATTTTTATCATCGTCACAGCCATCCCCCAGGCGTTATAAGCTGGTTAATGCCTGTGGCGGCAAGGTGTCTCCGTACGAAACTGCTGCAGGTGGTTATGACTTCTTATGAATTTAGATTGACAGCATAGAGAGTGGTTTGAAATGACCTTTTAGTGAGGCAAGCCATGAATGAATGCGTGTACATCAGTTATAGCACTATAAGGGCTTACATACCCCAACAGCCTCATCATCTACACCAAATTTCATGCACGTTACTTTAAACTCATAATTTAATTGAATACCTTAAATAGAAACTTTAACAATTATTAAGATTTTGACCTTAGGAAAGTAAACATCATAAACATTTTAAACATACAACGTATATTACTCCCATAGGCTGCCTTTAGGATTTTAAGGAAATTGTGAATATATGTATAAATATTTAATAATATACCTACTAATGTAGTTTTTATAGTATGTCCATTAATTAATTGATCAATATTTTGTTTATTATTTAAATTATTGTAACCTGACCTTAATATCTTATTGTTTATTTGTATTGTTTCCTAAAATCTAAATCTTTGCATTTTTGTCTGATTGGGATTCTCTGAGCTTTATAGGACAACCCAAGCTGTTGCTAATGGTTATCAGTTTAAAGGGGGGTGAAACACTCAGTTTCAGTCAATCTCATGTCAATCTTGAGTACCTATAGAGTAGTATTGCATCCTTCATATCTCTGAAAAGTCTTTAGTTTTATTATATTTATAAAAGAAAGATAGGCTGTACCGATTCTTAATAAAAAAAAACGAGCGGCTGGAGGCGTATAGAGTGGGCGGAGCTAAAGAATGATGAGCGCACCCAAAGCTGTCCTCAAGCGTGGAGAAGAAAACGCTACCCTAAATCAGATTCAACTAATACATATATGATTTAGAATCAGATCCGGAGGCTGAAATAAATTGAACAAGGGAAGCAACAACAGCAGGACGTCCGTCTCTGTGGTATGTACTGTATTTATTGGCCTGTCAACATTTGTGTTTACTTGCAGTCTATGAGGACATGATTCGGTTTATGGACTATTGTATGCGACTAAACCTTAGCAGTAGCAAGCAAAACGGTTTTGCACGTCAGAATAGTGTAACGTTATACATAGAACAACAATGGAGTAACCGTTAGCGCATTTGAATGACGAAGCACGCTTTGTGAGAACGCTAGGTTTATGTTTGGGTGGTTTTACAATAAACAAACTGACACCTATAGTGGTCAGCTAAACAAATGTATTCAAACACACACCATAGATTGCATGCTCTATTGATAAATTAACCAACATTATACACGATCATGTTGTTTACTGATGTTTACTCACACGACGATAGCCAACAGCATAGATATTTGAAGCAGTTTTACTCACCGCCTGCTTCTAAAGCACGACCGCGAACCTTTATCGTCACCGCTCCGTCAAAAACACACTTCTTTGGTAACTGTTGATTTGGTGAAGTCCTGTGACAGCAGTGACCGTGGAGATCCACTTTTGCGACGCGACTGAAGCGTGATGTTGTGCCGCTTCCCGTCATTTCTGCGTTCAAATCGGTTCAAATGCAGCGCTGCCTTCCCGGAATGCTGTGCTGAAGCGTTGAAGTCGCTCGACATCACCCATAGGAATAAAGTGGAGCGCGGTGCAACAGAAGTGTTGCATGGACGACTGGATGGCGAGCAATGTTTATGGGCGTGCATTTCCTCTTTCACCTCAGTCATGCGCGCGCACCGTACCGGGAGAAGAGCCCGTACGGCCCATACAAGGACCTTCCGCTCTATCGACGTCAAGCCGACCCATACTCGAAAAAAAACTCTCGGAAACTTGTGAGAAACCGGAAGGAGTATTTTTGACACAGAAATACTCCATCAAACGTCCAACATTAGTTTTTGAAACTTTGTCTATGTTTAGGATGGGAATCTAAGTCTTTAACAGTGTAAACAGCTCAGTATGCATGAAACAGCATCCCCCCCCCCCCCTTTAACTAAAGATATTTACTTTTCTTAGTAATCTCACTTTTCTCATATTAATCATCATTTATTTCCAACCAAACAACTTTAATTGATAAGGGATAATGTGACGCTTTTTGTCCAAGTCTTGCTGTTCTAATTTCATTTGAAAAAGTGGGAGAGAAGTTTTGATGACGCACAATCGTTAGAGTGGCGAAAACAGGTGAGCGCAGAGTGAGTCTGGGATCTCGTTCAACACCCAGCTGGATGCTTTGATGAAGCGAGCTCACTCTGACTTTCAAATCACTTTGTACGGATGTCTCAGAGCTCATCGTCCTAAGAACTTCAGAAAATGTTGAATAAAGTTTGGTTTGTTGAGTTTAGCAGACATCTGTGGTTCAGATATGCTTTGGCTGGTGTGAGCTATCTATGCTGGAATCCATTTTTTCTGAAGATATTTGTCATGCCATAATCAAAGCGTGTTTGGGGGATTGATCAGAATTATAGTATCGTAACCATGTCATCTATTTGATTAAATGATGCTCTTTTAAGTTCGCATCAAAAAAGTCAGCTTTAGGAACGCATCAAAGGATCTAACGAAGATGGTTATTGTTCCCAACTATACTATACTATATATATATATATATATAAAAATAAAGTTCTTTTAATGAAATCTAAGAGATTTCTGTTCCTCCACAACTACACAATTACCACTTTGACGGTTCAAAAAGTTTGTAAAAGGAATCCATATGAATTGAACTGTTTTGTCCAAATTTTCTGAAGAGACTCGATCGCTTTATATGATTAACAGATTGAATTTAGGCTTTTATTCATATATAAGAAATTGATCAGTGAACATAAGCTCAACCAAACCTGCATGACACGTGAGAAACAAACCTCATTGGTTCTCGAGGAAGCTCCAACGCCTTGTGTAACACACGAGAATGAATCGCATTGGTTCCTGCGGCAGCTCAAACATGCTGTGTGGATAACACACAGTTCATATTGATTCGGTTCACAATCTCTTTATGAACTTTTTGAAGCTTCATCAAAAAGATCTTCACTTAAGTTCCTCGGATGAAAGAAAGTCTTACAGGTTTGGAATGACATGAGAGTGAGTAATTAATGACAACGTTTTTCTTTTTTTGGTGAACCATCACCTTAACCAGACAAAACTTGACAACCAGATGAGGGTAACTGATCATTTATCTCAGACAGTCGATATGTTGTTTTAGGGCTAAATCACATTTGTGTGAAAATTTTCCATGACTTAATCAAAGCTGTGCTTGGAGATCGATTTGAATTACGATGGCATTTAAGGGTTTGGTGTCTGAACGAAACAACATGTTAAGGTTAAAGCTTAGCTTTTGGGTAAAGATTAGTATTAGGCTTAGAGCCAGACACCTGAAATGGTGAATGTTTCAGAGAGACATTCACAATAATCTTGCCTCTGCCCTTTACCGTCTGACAGGTTAACAAGTCTTCTACTTCTCACCATCAATGAAGGCAGAGAGAAGGAGCGTGAGAGAGAAAAACCATGCCGTGTTATGGCGACTGTGCCATTTTCTTTTGTCCTTTAGGCTACAGACGGCTACTGAGAGAGCTGTTATCCCTGGGCTAAGCTATAAAAGTCCCACTCAATCAAGCACCGCCCTTCAATGTCAGACGCTTTGGTTTGGAACCAGCAAGCTTAAATGTTGTAGTGCTGTCTTGAGAGCGGGCCGCACTACATATAACGTGATCCAGCACAATGTCAGATCAGGCAGCTCGCTGGATGCAGCTGCCTTAAACATCAGTCGTAGCCTGTTGGTCCTCAAGTTAACTGCCAATGACTGACACGAGATCAGACGAACAATAGCCTGATTGGCAGTGCAGAAAAAAGCAAAGGGCTTTTACTGAATCCCAAATAATAGTATTTCACACATTAGCTTCAGTGTAGTTAGCTACTTTTTGTTATCTTGGAGTGTTACTTTTTTATTTTAAAAAGAGTGACTATTTAAATTACAAATGTGAGTAGCTAATAGCTTCACAAACTACTTTCAAAGTTGCTTTCTCACTGCAATGCTCTTAACGCCTCATTAACTGTTCCTAATTTTTATGTGTAGCATGTCTGCAGCAGTGATAAAATAAGATTTTAATTACTTACTATTATGAACACTCAAACGGACAGTTTGCCCAAAAATAAAACTCTGTCATCATTTGCTCATCAACTAAACCATCAGCCAAAAGTATAAAACAATGATCTGACTGAAAACAGACAACTGACGACAAAATCTTTCCAAACACTAAAACCAAACATGACATTTCTGTCACTGTTTACTCATGTTGTTCCAAGCCTGTATGACTATGATTTTCTTCTGTGGTACATAAACCTTGAAAAAAATGTCTTTCAATGTCATACAATCACAATGCTTTTTGACCCCATTGATTTTCATTGTATGGACAACATAACATTTTTCAAAATAATGTTACAGAAGAACGAAAGTCATGCCGGTTTTGGAACAACATGAGTGAGAGTAAACAATGACAAAAATGTCCTTTTTTGGTTTGTCATCAGTTGTCTGTTTTCAGTCAGATCATTATTTCATACTTTTTGGCTGATGGCTTAGATGGGCTTAGATGGATTCGGTGCTTTCCAGTGTGAGTTAAGAAACTTCTAATGGTCATGAAGGAATGGATATGTTCCTCTCTCGCGCTCTATCTTTGGACTAGATTGTCTTGAGAGGTCATCAGATACGGCAGTGTTCTGGTCTTTGAGAGCTTTATGGCATGAAATGGATTTGATTGTGTGTGTGCAGACGGATCCGGCCTGTGGCCAATCCAGCCGCTGAACCTCTGCATTGCTCTTAAAACCAATACTTCATACCAGAGTGCTTATCTCAGCCCTTTAGCACCACTACCCATGGCCATCTCCTTCCTATTAACACTACAACAGGGCCGTCTCTGATGGGAAAATGGCAGTGTGCGGTCTGCCAAGTTACATCACGTACGTCACAGACTGATGCGTGTGTGTGTGTGTGTGTGTGTGTGTGTGTGTGTGTGTGTGTGTGTGTGTGTGTGTGTGTGTGTGTGTGTGTGTGTGTGTGTGTGTGTGTGTGTGTGTGTGTGTGTGTGTGTGTGAGACACATTAATGATTAAATACATAGATGCACTTATGAAGCACTATTAAAATTCCCTGCCAAATGACATTCTAAAGACCAAGTTTGTCCTCTATGGCAGTTAACTTCTATCTCGCCCTACAGAGGCCGGACAAAAGGTCCTCACTGGGAGTTTGAGCAGCGGGGAGACAATGCCTGCGTGCTTTATGTGCTCTTGTTTACCGTTTTAATTAGCATTGTTAATTGGCACTTTGTGACACCCTGGTGACAGGCCTGTCACTCCACTGTATTGATGCCACTCCTGTCCCTAATTTGTCTGCTTGTTAACACACGGCCGGCTCCAGACCAGGGTGCCTTGTTCCTTGTCATTGGGCCATCATTGTCCGTTTGTCTGCGAGAGAGCCTTTGCGTGCAGATACACAATCTGGTAAACAAATGATTTGTCAGGCCATGGAAACGTCCATCTCCATCTCATCTCATCAGCCCCTCTGAGACCCGTCCTTGAGTCGCAACAAAGACGACAATCGATCCAAACATCCGAGCGTTTGGCGATGACATTAAAAACCTTACACGCACCAATGACACGGACTGCTCAACCCATTTAAGCCCACGGGAAACTGAAGGCTCTATTGCTCATTCTATAAATGCTTTTTGGGTGACTTTTTTTTGAAAAGTTGCTTGATAATTTCTAGACACTGAAATTGTGAGAGAAACTAATCTCATTGTAACAGGTTTCTGTTGGAATTTCTACAGAGACTTCATTTAATCAGCTTTACTGACACACTTAAAAATGGCACAATATGTTGCACAGTATGAAGACATATCTGGGAAAAATCTGGGCATATTAATATGTTAACTGAAACCGCCAGCCGTTTGAAACATGGTGTGAAGAGCCCTGCTGAGACTTTAGAGCCTTTAAACTGTTGTATTTTCATTCCTGCACATAGTATGATTTTTATAAAAGATACAAAAATCTGCTTTATATTTATTCATGCAGATGACAAAAACATAGGAAAATATGGCAGAGGTTAGCAAATTTGGGGGGAGACTTCTTATTTATGGTGTCAAATGTTTTAAAGGGTTAGTTCACCCAAAAATGAAAATTCTATCAATAATTACTTACCCCATTGTCGTTCGACACCCGTAAGACCTCCGTTCATCTTCGGAACACTAATGAAGATATTTTTATTGAAATCCGATGGCTCACATTGACATCAATGTCATTTCCTCTCTCCAGACCCATAACAGGCACTAAAGACGTCGTTACAAAGTCCATCTCACTACAGTGGCTCACAATCATTTTATGAGGAGACGAGAATAGTTTTTGTGCGCAAAAAAACTAAATAATGACTTGTATAGTGATGGGCCGATTTCAAAACAAAGTTTTGAACTTTATGAATCAGTGTATTGATTCAGGATTTGGATCGCCAGTGTCACGTGATTTCAGCAGTATGCCGCTTTGACACGCGATCCGAATCACGAATCAGTAAGCTGATTCATAACCATTATAAACTTTGTTTTGAAATCGACCCATATATAAGTCGTTATTTCGGGGTTTTTTGCGCACAAAAACTATTTTAGTCGCTTCATAAAATTATTATAGCGCCACTGTAGTGAGATGGGCTTTGTAACGACGTCTTTAGCGCCTTAGAACCACAGAATCCACTAAAACAGTTTGTACATTATTTGTGCAGGATCCAGCACTCTTGATTGCATTATACATCCCAAATACTTTCCACATTGGATGAGATTTTCTCTTGCAGCTTTTTAAAAAGAACTGCTTTTAACCTCTTAAAAAACCCTGACATTAATAATTAACAACGCAGGTAAGAAGAGACACAGATAACACAGGTTTATAGGGTTATTTTCATGATGAGAAACTGTTTACTTCTAAACACGATTCCTCCCATTTATTAGAATTCCTCTCACATCAGTGATTAATCGCGAAGTGTAATTCTGCCTCGTGATGTTCGCGTTCTGGCTTCTGTTTTGCAATCGTGACCACTTCACCACACAGGACGCCTAACCTTCATGTCTCATTATTATGCAACAGCTCTCGTCTGCCGACCAGGTGGAACAGAGATTTTTTTTTGGAAAATTCCAGCCTTCCGCAGGCCACATCCCACGTTCTGGCAGCACCTCGCCTTTCCCCCCGCTTCCAGGTTGTTCGAGGCATTCTGGTTGCTGCTGGGCCGTGGCCAACAGCCAATCCGAGCACAGGAGAGTCCCGCTCACAGCTGTGATGCTGATGAAGTCTTCTCCTCTTCCTCATCAGACCTTCCATCACATATTTCCTGTTATAAATGGGTATGATGTGACATCACAAGTGGAGAGGCCATCTGCACACGGCAGGGTCTCTGGCTATTTCTGTCAGGGCTCCACGTCCGCGCACACACACACACACACGCTGGCTGGTAGAGTTTCTGTTTATAGAGAGGAAGCATGAAACTTTTCACGAGGTCAAAGCAAAGATGTCAAGGGTGAGAGAGATTTGAGGAGGCTTTGGCATAATGTTTAAAATGTCTGCCAGACTTGGGTTGCAAACTAAAAATCGGTTGCTGTTTTCTTATAATAATTCATATTTTTTTGTTATTATCATTATTTTAATATTTCAACATTTTTCTTTTATTTTCCACAGTATTTTCTTAATGAATAAAATATTATAATTTTCAATATATTTGAACATTTTCTTATAATATTAATAATATTATTTGGGTTATTTAAGGCATGTAATTATTATTTTAAAGCAAACCATTTTTAATTTATCTTTGTTATTATTATTATTTTTTTAATATTTCAATTATTATAACATTATCAAACATTATCAAATTTTTCCTATAATATTATTTGGATTATTTCGCAATTTTATTACTATTTTAAAACGAATCACTTTTAATAATACTTTTTAACAATGAACATATAACTCATAATTATGTAGTAGTAGTAGTATTTTAATATTTCAAAAAATATTTTACTTTGCATCATGATATTATTGTATTTTAATTTTAAAACAACCGACTTTAATTTGAGTACTTTGTTAATTGTTAATATTTATTATGTTTTCCCATATTACAACATACTTTTATTGATTGATTTGTTTATTTTTATTATTATTTTGTGCATTTTTTCATAATTATTATTTGAATTATTTTGTTATTTAAAATTATTGTTTTTTTAATGCATTTTAATATTTCAACATTTTCCATAAAAAGCCAAACCAGTTGAGCATCACTAAACTAGACATTTTCTTTATGATTTTTGTAATGCTATTTCTTAATCAATACGGTGCACTTTAGAAAAATAACAGAAATGCCATGTCATGCCATGTCTTCTGTGTCATCCTTTCAAAGTGAACCGTGCCATCTTCCCTGCCCGACATCCAAAAATAGCTGTTGTTTTTTGGAGGGCTGCAGTGTTTGCAGCCCTGGCCAGATGGGGTGTGAAGACAGGGGCTGGAGTCATAGAGAGAGTTCCCATCAGCCCGCTGGGTGAGGGATGGAACCCAGAACGACTCCGTACGCTGCGGTGGAAGTCGAGGCCACAGAGAGCGGGGGGGTGATGAGCAAACGGCTGGATCCGAGAGCACAAATGGGAAGGTTTAAACACAGACGCTTTGACCTCTGCTAATCAAGGTCATGTTGAGCGCCTGTTTGTTTCACTGACAAATGTTCATATTATATTTGGGCGATTGATGCGTTTATGAATAACACAGTTTAGTGCATATGTAAATCAGAGTCGAATGTGGATCGAAATGCCATTTAGGTTGTGAACGTGCGTGTCATTTACATACACGAGACATGACAGAAGGTCCTTTGGTTGGTGCGTTCCCATCAAAGAGGGATTGTTTATGAGTTAACAGCTTTGGATAATAGGATTCCAGCCATGGCCTCGGGATTTATGTGGCCAGGGAGATTTTGGAGTGTTGGAAGAAATTGGAAAAATAAAAATAAAAAACGACTGAATCGCTTTACACCTTGTTTTTCTTCTTTCACTCCAACGCCCTGACAGTCAGACATGTCATCTCAGAACATCGGTAAACGGGTGACAGCCAAAGGTGAAAAATAACACCTCCGTGTTCATTCATCAACAGTGTCCGGCCCCAAAAGAGCAGCCGGTTAACCACAACACACGGCTGGAGAAAACCTTCCTTATCAGGATCATGATGGAACATCTATTCTGAGCCATTGTCCTACAACACAGAGATCCATCAAACACACAGACCGTATGATTTGTATCACAGGATCGTGCTTTTCTTTGAAATCTTTGAATGTACAGTTTAAAGGCCTATACAATGAAACTTCTGTTATCATTTACACATGTTGTTTCAAGACTTACTTTCTTCTGTGGAACGCAAATATAGATAATGTAATGGATGCTTGGAGCTTTCAGGCTTCAAAAAAGATGCAAAAGCAAATCAACTCCTGCATTGGGAAGAACATTATTCACTTATAATCGTCAATGAGATGTACTATGAGAGAACTCGAGAACCTCGTCAGTCCAAACGAATCATTCAGAACACTTCTGTGGACAAGGTCCTCCTCAAACAATGGTTTATTTAATTTGACATCATCTTTTTTGTATGTATTGCCCAAAAAATATTTTTGCTTTGCTTTGTCCAAGTTACTGTTTTGTATGGCATCAGACGAGTCCAGGGAAATACTTTTATGAAAGCGCCAGTCCACATTTTTCGTAGTTACACGGTAAAACGGCCAGTGTATTCTTTGAAACGTCTTTTGTATTCCACCGAAGAAAAAAAGTCTTGGTTTTTGGAATGACACGAAGGGTGAGTAAATGATGACAGAATTTTCATTTGTGGATGAACTATTCCTTTAGGTTAAAAGAAAATGATTTCCGTTTAACGTTCGCCTGGCTTGTGGTTGTTGGAGTTAAACGGCTCCCACTCTTTTAGCTGCATTGTAAGTGCCCTCACAGCTCTTTGATGCAGTGCTTTTGGTAATTGATGTGCTCTGTAACGTGGGCACGGTGGAAAAAAGGCTTGTGGGGTGGGGGTTGTGGAGTAGATGCATGAATTTAAATAAAGCTCTGGCTGTAAGTAACTGCAGGAATGAGATGCATTTTTTTCCCTTTTGGCTGACTTGACTGAGAGGCGTTTGATTTATCCTCACGAGGAGCTGAGCGCTGGCTCGCCTGTCCCGCTTATTTACTCTCCGCATTGCTCTGCTGGGTATTGGCCAGTTATTTACTGCAAATGGTCGCGTTGGTGCGAGATGGGAGAAAATCGGGCTCTTATTTATTTATTTATTTTTCAATTAAAAGTGGCACGTCAGAACAGAGATTTAAAGGTTTCCGAGGGATCTGACGTTCTAACCGTGCCGGGGCCTAGGAGGCATTCCAATATTGCTTTGTTGTCGACTGTCTCTTTAGGAATACAGAGACAGGCTGCTGGAGTGGACTCAAGGTATTTGACTCTAAAATGCCAGCACAGTTTTTACCAATGACTATAAAACAGTTGAAAGATACTGTGTGTGAAGGTCACATTATATTTCATTTTTTCTACTCAACTTATGTAGTTTTGTAGTCAAGTGGTATCATCTGTCAGTGGTATCTGTGTAAAGTGTTCTGGAAGGCCCCTTAATTTCCTCTCACAGACATGAAGCTGGGTAGAAACGTGGCCCGGACGTTCCTGGATTACTACAAGCTGAACAACCTGTTAGATGAAAGCAAGTACACAGGACACATACTCAGGTGACTTATTATTTTGTTTTGTTTTGTATCCAATATGATTGTAGATGTTGATTTTTTTACTTCAGGCCTACTGTAGACTCTCTCTGCATAAGCTGAAGCGATTTCTTTTCCTTTTTTATTACTTAAACGAGCCCAATAAGTTTAACTTTAAGTGATGATCAGTTCCTTTTTAAATAGCTTCAATTGTCTGGACAGAAGGGCGGACAGTATTGGATTATTTTTACTTTCTACTTTTTTAAAGTATATTTTATCAGTGTTTTACTTTGGAAAACTTTTACTTCACTACATTACAAAGCACAATATATAATGTCATACTTTTTACTGCACTACATTTCATATATAAAAGTTGTTTTCTTACCTTTAATACTTAATTACATTAAAAATGTAGTACTTTCTTACTTGTAAAATTTACTCAGGTAAAACTTTGAATTACTTTTACTTGAGTAAACGTTTACAGCACTACATTATGTAATCAAGTATTACTTGATATTCAATATAAAATGTATTGCAGTGAAAAGTGCAATATTATGTTTTGGAATGTTGTAAAGTAAAAGTTTTCCAAAGAAGAACACTGATAAAGTACATATACTTGACAAACAAAATTACTTGGAAAGTTAAAATAATTCAATACTGTCCGTCTGCTTTAAAAAATATATGTATATATTTGTGCATTTTTATGAATGAATTATTAGCTTTTCATTTCACAGACCCCCTGCAGTTCCCTCACGAACCACCAGGGGTTCCTGCTTTAAATGATCATATAGGAAATGGAAATCACTTGAGAAACATTTTAAAGGGGTGGTAAACACAATTTCACTTTTCTAACTTTAGGTAGTGTGTAATCTTGCTGTTTGAGCATAAACAACATCTGGAAAGTTACAATGCTCAAAGTTTAAAGCAAAGGGATATATTTGCTTTTAAAGGAATCAATTTCTAAGGACTACAGCAAACAGCCGGTAGGGAACTACAGCCTTTTCCTCCAGACTTGCTGACATCAGCAGCCCCAATATTTATATAAACCCCTCCTCCGAGAATATTAAATAAGGGGGCAAGGCCATTTTTTTAATTGCTGTTGAGAAGAGACAGCTAGAGTGTGCCAGAGCCATAGAGAAAGAGAGTTGCGACAACGGAAGTTCAAAACGCTTGATAGTCACGTGATTCATGTAGACCTCGAATAGTTCCAGGAAGTGCTTTGGCGGGCAATTCAAATTGTCAGTCACATTGACAGAACTGCGATTTTTGGTAATTAATAGTCAATAAATGCATTGATTTTCAATTATTTTATTACACATCAACATGTTATACTTATTATATACTAATATGTAACTTCCATACCTTGCAAAAAAAAAAAAAAAGTAGAATCATTTTCTCTAATTCCATAACGATGGATGAAACGGAATTAAGATGTGCTGATAATTTAAAATCTTCCTGATTAAACGTCTTACCTTTTCAAAGTGCTATAACCTATAACCTATTGCTATGAATTAATGAACTGAATAAAATGTTTAAATGTAATATGTTAAAACTTCTATGAAAAAGTAACCAAAGAGAAATGCAATTCTGATGAGCCATGTTCGGTAACAACTTTTGGATTTTACATAAAAAATAATTAATAAATGCTGTGTTTGTGGTATGCAACAGCAGATAAGTTTCACTGCAAACGCAGCATATGTGAAAGCACTAGAGGGCGTGTGGCTCCTGCACCGCATACACACCGTAACACACACTGCATACGCGCTGCATACAGAGGATGCGTGAAACGGGCATAAGCAATATATTTACATTTATGCATTTAGCAGACACGTTTATCTAAAGCGACTTACAACTGAGGAGTACAGGAAGCGATCTGTCATTAGGAGGAGAATAAAAGCAAAAAAGTGCCCTAAATACAAAGATATGGATATTACTAGAGTAGCAAAAACTAGAACAGAGGAAAAGAGAACAATAGAGGAGGAGAAATATAGCGCGTAAGCTTATAAACATACCACAAATTTCATTCAGATTCCAATATAGGAATGCATGGAAGAACTTTATTTTTAATGAAGATCCAGCTCACGCGCTTATGTTCCTTCATTTCTGATCACGGATTCGTTTGTAAACAAGAGACTGGATTTACAGACAGGATGAGATTACATTAATGAATAGATTACATGATTGCATTGTTACAGATTGTTAGATCGTATTGATTATGTGGATGTGTCTAACTGAACATACAGTAGCACGCTGGCTTGCGACTCAGGATCAGACCCAGACATGTATGAGCCAGGGCTCACAAAGCCCAACGTCCCAGGTCTATGAGTTTTCCAGACAGGCTACCGCCGGCCTGCCGACTAGCTATCTAAAATAGTAAAATAACATTCCTTTCTTAATTCGCATTGTTCACACTCTTGACTTGATATTTAAAGAACAAATAAAATCACAGGAGTTTTGATCATGCTGTCTGCAGCTTACTTGGCGCGCGTGTCCATAAGGATAGTAAAACCTGAGATAACCTACATTGTGGGGACCAGCCAGCCGTTCTTTTCAAAAGGCTTATAAATCATACAGGATGATTTTTGAAAGTAAAAACCACACAAACGTCATAAGTTGACCTCAGCCAACAGTATAACACGTTTAAAAAAGCCAGTTCTTATAAGTTCATACAAAAAAAACATTTTATGGGCCATGGACATTTTGTGTAAAAAAAGAAAAAAAGAAAAAAAGAAAAAAAAGAGTTGACAGACTACTAATGACTTATAAATGGCATATAGTTGCAAAGAAGTATGTCTTAAGTGGACTATTGAAAAAAAAAGTGTTACCACTTGTTCAGGTGTATTTGAATAGGGTTGGAGCTAAACTCTACAGGACCTCAGAGCCCGAGGGCCAGAGTAGAGAACCAAGGAGCATCTGATTCTGACAAAACTCCTCTTATAAACATCCTTAATGTCTTTCAGCACTTCCGATGGAACATCCACCAGTTATCAAGGAAACAACACTGGTAATGGGAAGGTAAAAGGGGACAGAAAGGCCCATGGAGTCAGGGATTACTAAACAACACACAGGGATACGGTTCGTTGTGACCTACAGTCCAATTGCAAATTACATTTTCACATCAGCCCACGGCAATCCACCAGATATTTGTTGTCTAAGTTTTTATGTGATGATAGGACTCAACGACTGTGAATAAGTCTTCAGTATTAATTCTCACTTGTGAGATATTGCACAGAGAAAACATCAACTGTAAATTATCCCACCGGCTACATTTATTGCTTTCTCAGTGCTTTGTTGAATACCAACTACTTTCTTTGCCTTGCTTTTGGAGTTGCCTATTATAAGTACAGAAATTGTATTTCACTCAGCGGTACTCGTTGTGATAAAGTGATTACTTTTATGAATTTTTTTAATTGTTTAGATATTCATCTTTAGTTGTTTGTTCAAACCTAAATGCTTGAAAATTGCTTAAATATAAAGCAATTGACCTGTAATGTTTTATCATGCTTTGTGTTCAGAAACTTGCTTCTAATAAAGTGTTTGATAAAAATAAAAATAAAATGTTTTCCAGTGTCTTATTAAGTGCTTATATTGAAAAGCAGCAGAAGTAATTTTGAAATGCTATTAAAAAAACAATGAATTTTAATCCTCTCATCATAGTCTCAAGGCGATAAGCATCAACATATTTTTCTGCTGTTCACCAAAGTACTCTAATTCAGAGTCTGTTAAGCCTGTAACACTGTTTCCAAACAATGTCTGATCTGTCCACGCACAACCCAGTGTGAGGGGGCTAAAATACTGAATGGCTCAAGCTATCGTTCAAGAAGTGTGAAAAGCAGCATGTATTTTTCAGGCCAGTCATTTGGAATAACTGAGGCAATCAGTCAGAAAAGGCAAAAACAAACGACTTGCATTTTAGATGGTAGAGGAGAAGATGGCGAGAGCTAATGTGAATGAGAAAACACATCCATCTACAGAATCTCGACAAACACACACATGCGGGTAATGGCGCTGTCATACCTAAAAGCCTTTGTGCTTATGGAGAGCCTCACCTCCCCACTGCGCTGTCATTTTAACCAGAGCCTCGAACCATTAGTCCCTTATGCTTGGCTCACCTCGCTGCCACAAACACATCCTAATTGCCCTTATAGGATGACATGAATTGTTTGCATTTCCCTTCTTAAACATCGACGTGGTCAAAGTTAACTGGCCTCAGTGATTCTCTGCGAGGCCTATCTCTCAGCACTAGCAGTGGTATGGTTCACTTCGAGGGCAGATCCTTCATTGGACATCATTATAAGCTGCTTAAAACTGAGTCTTAGTGAACTAATGTCCCTCACTTTTAGAAATGTCTAATTCTTTGGTCACAATATGAAATAGTCATTACTTTTCAGTAGTAATACTGAATGTGTCCTCACTTGTCACTTTAAATGCAGCTGTTTTTAGGACCAAAAACTGTTAACGCTGCATTTTCTTACCAAATCTTTAAAAGATTAACTGTTGTCAAAAGTTGGCACAAATCTTGGGCTGACCATTAGTTATGAAAGAAAAGAAAAAAACTAATGCATGAACTATATCAACCTTAGTCAGGTTTTTTCCCTCTATGTTTTTATTGCTCATATAGCATGAAAAACAAGGTTTCTTTTAACACATATTTTTCAAAGAGATTTTCAGATGTTCACTTGAGTGATAAATCCAGTGATATCCAGTGATAATATAAAATATATACTATATATATATATATAGAGAGAGAGAGAGAGAGAGAGAGAGAGAGAGAGAGAGAGAGAGAGAGAGAGAGGGAGGTTGGGGGGGGGGGATTTCTAGGTACAATATTAATCTGGCCAGCCTGACAGGATCTAATAGAGAGACAGATCTGAGGGCACCTCAAGCTCTTGAGACTTTAAAAAAGTATATATATATATATATATATATATATATATATATATATATATATATATATATATATATATATATATATATATAATACAGCTTCAGTTATTGCAAACACAATTGAGTTTGTTCCTGTTCGACCAGTAGAACTTTATAAAAGTTGAACGTTGCATGTCTTTAATATCGGGGACGTGATTCCATCAAAGATCTGGTGGAGGTACAACTCTGTGGAAACTCAGACTATATAGACAAGCTCCCTCCAGAAAATATGTCGATTTACCTTTATTAGATGATAATTCTGATTATCTTCAAAACTGACACATTTCTACTGTAGCTCTCGTCTCTGAGAAAACTGAAATCTACTGTACATTGATCTATTGATGTTTTCAGACTGAAAAAAAACCAACAAGCCATCAGGTGTTTTCAAATCTCATCTCAACTACATGCAGTGTTGGGGGTAATGCATTACAAGTAACATGCTTTACATAATCAGATTACTTTTTGATGTAACAAGCAAATGAAAAAATTACAAATAACATGCATTACCTAATCAGATGACTTTTTTTGTTGATGTAACGAGTAAAGTAATGTATTCAAAGATTAGTTCAGTTTAAAAAGAAAAATTAAAGTGAACCAATGAATATTTTTCCTACACAAATGCATCGCTTCTCTTCCGAAGACCTTCATACCCCCCGGAGCCGTGTGGAGTACATTTATTATGATGGATGCAGATGCACTTTTTTGAGCTTCAAACTCGTGAGCCCCATTCACTTCTATGATAAAGCTTGGAAACATCAGGATATGTATTAATACAACTCAGATTGTGTTCATCAGAAAAGAAGAAAGCCATATAGGATGGCTTGAGTGTGAGTAAATCATTTAATTTTAAATTAAATAATCATTAATTCAAATTAATTTAAAGTCAACAACTAATCCTTTAAAAATAACATGCATTACATTATCAGATTACTTTTTGATGTAACGAGTAAAGCAACGCATTACAATTCATCTGCATTACGTTTTTTTCGATGTAACCAAGAGGGGGGAACAGCGACACAAAGTTGTTGATATCTGTACGTTGTGACAACTTCGTCTGCTTATTAACAGTTTAGGCAAAACAACACAAATATGACAATAAGGAGCCATACTTCTGAATATTTTAAAAAGTTGTTTTTGAATGTTTTTCCTATCGATTTTAAACAGAAATAAACATTTAAAATGTTTAACATTACAACAAGTAACATTAAAATATGTACAAATACAACACATATTACAACGTTCTTATTTTTTTAAACTCCTGCCTAAAAGCAGTGCATTTATTTTTGCTTGCTCGTGTCTTCATTTCCATGCTGGGCTGTTGTGTTGTCATAGCAACCAAGTTTAAAAGGCATGGGCGGACTGACATCGCCCAAGAAGCCTTCAGCCTCACAAATGAGACAAAAGGCGCTAAAATGCACGGTCGAATTGGATATCCAAGCTGTGAGTATATCAGCACGTGTTCCATTTTCAACAAAAACAAAAAATATTCCAATTTGCGTGTGTTATGATAGCAGTTTTCGTGTTAGCATACTGTTAGCAACAAGTTGCTATCTCGGAGCACCGAGTCAGTCCATCAGACATAATCAAAGTTACAATTAGCAGAAACATGTTAATAAACACTCCTGCATCCATTCCAGTCTCCGTAGTGTTTATTAAAAGCAGTGAACAAGAAAAGCGCCTTGATTTACATCCACGTTGTTGGCATCTGTTCTTTTTTAGTTTAGACGGAGCTTTTGCTTTTGTTTTTCATGTAACGTTAACTTAACCCTAGCGCTTCATGAATTTGAGAGGCATCGTCTTCTGCAGGAATATTTGATATTTGTTTTAAAAACTAATAATGAAACGATCACACTACAGACCTTCATATTTAAAGGAAACTAGGAATAGGAAGTGGTTGCTTTAAATTCGGAGATGAGCAAGAAAATTAAAATAAAGTGATACGGTTTAAAGACAGATCCTCTGAATTCTCATTAGAAACATTTTTACATTTATAAAACGTAAACTGTTTAAATGTGCACTAAACTAGAAAATTTGGAAAGAAATCTGCTTATGCCTCGCGTACTGTGTGTATGATGTAATGGCAAAGTGCCATGAAAGATGCCGTGTAAAATTAGGTATAAAATGTTTTCCCTCCTGTAGATCACTTGTCCGGGTGTGGTGTTACCATCCCAAGAGGACATTTATGTTAGTGTTCGGATAATGGGCCAGTACCAGAAGTCCAAGTGTGTTCCTCCAGTTTTCCCTCTGCTGCTGCATGAAAAAATGGTGTTTGTGAAGGTGAGACTTATCAAAAATTGAATTAATTTTAGCCTTTGACACATGCTGTCTTACTGTTTGTCTTTCTTTGTTTTCTTTCCTCTTCATCCTCTTCAACAGACCTTTGTGGGAGTGGTTGACCCAGGGGCTGTAGCTGAGCATCTGGAGGGTAAGGATCCTTTGGGCTGTTTTCAGTTTGTCCTGTGTTCTTTCATAACCCTCAGATCAATAAACTTATACCTTTCCGTCATGTTTTTTTTCCCCTCCTCTGCAGATGATACAACATCTTTAGAGCTCATTCAGCTCATTCCTCCAGGTAAGAGCCCATGTCCATTCCAGCTTTAACACTGACAGATGTTTGAGACTGTAGATTGAGTTCTCCAGCATAGTGCTGTAAACTGAGAACATTCCATTTGAGCTCGGCTTTGATTGAAGGCTCCAGCTTTTGCAGTCGACGCAATGGCTGAATTCTCAGACCTGCTAGTACAATTTCAAAAATTAACCAGCATCAGCAAGGTGATACATACATTATTGGAACCGAGCGCTCTCATTATTGTATGCATAAATCATGTTGCTTTCAATGGAGGTCCCTTGGGCTGAGATTTTTATTTTGCACACAATTTGAAACTCGTTCGTTTGCTGCGTTATTGCTTTAAAATGCAAAGAAACAGCTTTATTACCCTCAAACAACTTGATTACCCAGAGCTGTCAAGAAAATGGACAGAATTCACCATCGAGTCATGTATTTTTCATTTGATTGTGCAGAGGGTGAGATCCTGGCCACGTTTGAAGATGACACCCGGGAGTTTCTGTATCCGGGCCCTCGTTTGACTCCCAGAAGCCCCGGCCCAGAGAGAGAGATTCTGATGAAGAGATCCATCTCCTTTCCCGTGCGTGTGTCTTCCTTTCAGCGTTTTTGTCATATCTCTGATGCATCTTAAAAGCTGGTCCCATTTTCCCGCTATTTGCTTGAAGACGTAGATTGTTTTGGTAAATTGATCTGCCAAGTGTGTTATTATCTGCATTTGCCCTCTGTCTTTTCATCATTCGAAAAGTTTTGTGATGCTTTTTTTCCCCCCTGCTCTCTATCTCTCCTGTCTCGTTCCCCCAGGGAATCTCTCCCAAAGTGGAGTTCTCAACGACGTCTATTATGGAGGAGTGTGATGTGAAACATGGTCAGCCTGCCATGTCTGTGAGTCTCTGGGCTTTTGTTATTGCCATTATATTGCAGCTGGTGTTATCTCCGTTCCAAAACCTAGCGTACTGCTTCGCCTGCCTACATAGACAGCTGCCTTTTAAGGCTCCTGGCTTCTGGAACGGCCGCACGATGTTGCCGCTCGTTATGTTTTGAAACAGAGCAATTATCTGTGATGCTATAAATGAAAAGAAACTCAGAGGTTTAAACGAAATGGATCAAACGACTTTCGCGTAACGAGGCTTTTCTTGGATGTACGTGGGAGTATGATGGGTCTCCCTGTCAATCAAACTCTGCTGCCATCTGTGCCACTTGTTCTGTTTGCTGATGTCCTTCTAGTGGCCTCACACCCCCTTTCAGGATGTTCTTTTTACAGCGCCGGTAATTACATAGAATTGTCTCGTTTCTACCTGGATCAGCGGCGATCAGTTGGACTTGACCGGTCCAATTTGTTTCTTCCATTACATGCCCGCGGACCCCTCGTTTCGCTTAGAATCTCTGATTGAGTCTGCATCCTTCATGTCAAGCTTCTCAGACCCTCGTTAGACCGCTTCTGCTGTTGACCGTCTCGTCGGGCCCGTTTCATGTTCGAGTCGGTCGTCCCTTTGTGGATGTCTCTAGTTCGGACTTGACATGGCATTCTGTAAAGCGGGCTTTCTCTGCGCGATTTGCATGCATTTGTACGCCGCTTGTTTCTTGTTTAATAAGCTACTTGTGGTGCTGGCTTTGTTGTTTCAAGGACATCCGGCTTTATCTCCCATTACCAACACCAGCCGAGCCACTAATCACATCAGACAAGCGCGACTCCTGCTTTAAAACGGCCTCTTTGTCCCTCCGTCCAAAGAAAAAGGAAGAAGAGAGAGAGGAAGAGAAGAATAAAAGGAGAAAAAGCCACTTAGTTTAATTTCATTAAATCTCGACTCTTCAAACGGCAATCGCTATCAGGATTTACTTTTTTCTTTCTCTGTTTTTAAAAAATGACTTAATATGCCAGGATGTTCCAATTAGCATTTAAATTATCGTTGTTTTTTACATCCATGTAATGCCATTATCATATTAGGTTGAGACTGGCCATCAAATGCAATTAACATTTTTAAAAACGTATTTACCCAGGCAGCGCCTGCAGGAACAGAGTTATTGAGGCTCAGAATTATGTTAGCTGAGATTAGAGTTATTGAAGTCATTTGCCTGCAAAGGTGAGATTGGAACACTGAGGAAAGGTTTACATCAGGTTACATGTGTACATAACAAGCAAATTAGTGGATTAGCGCTGTACGAACAGAAAGACGCTCACGATATCACTACAATAAAGCGTGACCTTATACACTCTTCCTCTGGGATCTTCTTTTCTTTCTTTTATTCTAAAGGTGAAGAGACCCGAATCCTAAGTATTAAATTCTGGCAGGTAACTGTGCTATGGACGTGAATGATATCTCAGAGGTGCACTATTTCTTTTCATAATCAAATCAATGTTTTATTGCTGGCAGATGATAAAATGGGCAATAAAAACATTTAGGGAAACACAATAACATATAAACAGGTGTGGGTAGTCCTAGCAACTGCCTAGCCACCACCTAAAACACAGTAGCAACTGCATAGCGAATCAGTATGCTAATAAACATACAAATCACCTTAGCAACCGCATATCAAGCCCTGGCAACCATAAGCAGTCTTCACCATACATCATCTTCACGAAATGTAGTTATTTTTGTTTGTTTAATGGCCTTTTTGAGCCATCATTTCAACAAAATATAATTTAGTTTGACCTTAATATGCTGATGCTCAACTGTCCATGTTATTATAGTATGTATTAATATTTTTTGTTTTATTTTAAATTTCATCTACGCTTTATTATTTTTGTTGGGCTTTTGACATCTTTATTTGTTTTTTTTTCTTTAATATTTCTATTAGAAGTTAAAGCTTCAAAATCATGTTTTTTTTCTTTTTACTGAAACATGCATTGCAGGCAGTATTCATTAGAAATAGAAATGTATTCAGATATAAATATATCTGTATGCATTTCTTTATTTTTAAATTCTATTTTTAAATTCTTGCAGTCACATCTCTTCTCTGATGAGGTATTTACTGATGCGAGGGCGGGACAGCCTGTCACTCGCATGACATCACAGAAATAGCAAATAACAACAATCCATTCAATTCCTGATGGACAAAATCAAGTCCCACCTTACATTTTTTCTTGTTTGAGAAGGTGTTTCACTTGGATATACATCACAAGAGGGAAGAAAAGACTATCGCAACTTTCATGCTGACTTTAATTTATTTTTATTTCTGTCTTAGTGCACCTATGTAAGTTAAACTATGTCGTATTTTTGCAGGAAAATATCCAAAAACCACTAGGCCAGTGTTATATATTGTGTTATATATATATATATATATATATATATATATATATATATATATATATATATATATATATATATATATAATGTTTTTTTGATTCTGCACTCAAACCTAGCATCATAAAATTATGCCTTTGTTTTGAATAGGCGCCCTCTAGCGGACGGAAAAGTTACATAGTGTAGCTTTAAACTAATTTCTAATTTTCATTTTAAGTTTTTCATCTATTTTTTTTATTATTTTGGCTTCATTTACATTACCAAAAATAGTTTTTTTTTTATATTTATGTAATTTTTAAGTTAAGTGAATTTATCTTTCTTATTTTTATCCAGTTATGTAATCGTTCCTCTACTGCTAAACCCTGTCGTGTGAAAACTTCCCCTGCAAACGCAAAGAAGAAGAAACCGTCCGCATCCTGTGGATATGAAAAGCCAACGGTGGCGTCCCAAAGCCGTGCTCCTTCACCCTACACCCACCGCAAGATGTGTCAGCTGTCCGAGGAGGCCAGACAACGACTCAACCACCTCAAACTGGGGCCCTACACATTTAAAAAAGAGACGGCCCCTCAGGCTCCGTTTGTGGTGGGTGAAATTGCCTTATAAATGAATAGGAGGAGTGTTTATTGAGTAGTTTTTATCTTCGATAAGTGTTCATGGGGACACAGAACATTAGCTCAGGTCAGCTAACATTTAACAGCTAACATTAAGTTATGATTTTATTATTATAATCTTTTTATATTTTTATACCTGTCAAAACTATTTTTTCTGGAAGGGCATTGATTACAAGAGACAGCCGTGTCAAAATCTCCACCTGCTTTCTTGACTGAAGTTAAATCATCAATTCTCACTCTTGTTTCTTTTCCCGTGTTTTCTAAAACAACAGTACGTCCCGGGGTGCAAATATCAAAGCTGTCATTGTATAAAAGGCAGCTCTTGGATTTGTGTCTGATATCATCATGGCATTTTCTGTCACAGGCCTTTTAAAAAGTGGGTAGCCTTTTCAAAGAAAATCCCCAGGCTACAATTAACCTAAGTAATTAAGAGTCAGGCCGTGATTAGCAAATTCTTCCTTCTTATTTCAGCAGATTAGCCCGCTCGGTTTACGTGTGTTTAAAGTCGGCACACTTGTTTTGCATGAAAACTAAATAGCTCATTTCATTAACTCGCATGGTCACTTTACTATTTAAATGAAGTGCCAATGGACTAATTGAAGTCTGAGAGTTGAGTTTATACACCTGAGTCTGAGTAACTTCCCTCTTAAGTTTCGCTCCTCACTTTCACCTTCCAAGAGAAGTGATTAACTGAAATGAAAGTCAAATTCATTTGAATAATCAATGCTCTGTGTGTCAATGGAGTGTTGATGCATGTCGCTTCACCTGCCAAATCAGAGATGAGCGATTATTTATCTTTTAATGGGCAACGTAGCTGATTGCATCTTCTGTTTGCAGGTGCCCCGAAGCCCAAACACGTCTCTGATGGAATCCACCACGTGCCTTACATCTCAGTCTGCTACTAAAAGAAGCCCGCTGCAACTGCGATCACGGAGCTACACCACAAATCTAACAGGTCAGCATGACACCGTCGCTCCAAATCTGTATGACTTTCGAATTTTGAATGCGTTGTTTTGGACCCCACTGACTTAAATCCACATTTGGTTTTTGACCATTGAAAATGGGTAGTATTCAACAATTTGGGCATGGAGCTGCATTGAGATTAGGGGCCTATGAGACTATATAGGGCTTTAAAAAGGAACATACCAAAAGAAAAGTTTGCTAATAATGTAAAATCATATTGCGATATCTTTAATACTTCTTGAGTTACAGGCATGCAAACTTGGGAAAAAAAATATTTATGGTTCTCTATACCATATAGGCAGGAACTCTATGCAGTTGTTTTCATAAAGGGGAACAAAATGCATTTATAGCTTCAGCGTTATTTGTTCTTCAGACATTCCTCTACAGCAAGTATCAGCTGTATGCAAAGTGATTGACATTTGGTTTTTGACCATCGAAAATGTCTACACTATTTGTTTTTTGGAGCCATATTGAGATCCCAATATCTTTGGAATTAAACCATAAAGGGCCTTCAAAATGAAGATATCAAAAGAAAAGTTTAAGAACCAAAATATCTAAGAAGATATTAAGATATCTTTTAATATAGCTTGTTACATATATACAAACTTTAAAAGAAGTTTCAGAAATTTGGTTGATTTGACGTAAAATGACCCAATTGTGTACCGTATTTTCTTTTCTGCAGAAGAAAGCACTGCAAAAATTGCTTTACTTACTTAGTATTTTTGTCTTGTTTATAGTCAATGTTTAGAAATTTTCTTACATTAAGAAACATTTACTAGACAAGTTAAAATTAGTCTTGTTTTGGGAAAAAAAAACCCTCATAATTAAGAGAGTTTTTGCTTAAAATAAGCAAAATAATCTGCCAGTGGGGTAAGCAAAATCTTGTTTTAAAGGAAGTGTATGTAAGATGGTGGCGCAAACTGGTACTGCATGTGTCCCCTCTCCCCCTCCCCCTGACTCGAGGTTGCCAGATAGGCTGCAGGATCCAGCAGGAACGTTTGTAGCTGCAGCTGTGGTAACCAGAGCAGATCTGGCAACCTGGATGCAGAAACACTACTGACTTCATGATTGGCCGATAGGTGGAGGGTGGAGCTTCAGGCCAAAACACAACCGGACAACATCAACATCAGTTGAGGGCTGCAACAACAACTTTTAAATGACAATATCCTGGCCGGACTACTGTTGTCAGTGATATAAGTATTTGAAATGAACATGATTTCTTAATGTCTAGTGACATATCAGGGCCATTGTATGATTAATTGAAATACATTTCTTACATACAGTTCATTTAAGATTATTTTGCTTACCCCACTGGCAGATTATTTTGCTTATTTTAAGCAAAAACCCTCTTAATTTTGAGTTATTTTTTCCCAAAACAAGACAATAATTTTTTATTGTCTAGTAAATACTTCTTGTTTTAAGAATTTTTAGACACAAGACAAAAATACTAAGTAAGAAAAGCATTTTTTTGCAGTGAGAAAGAAAGCCATGTGGGTTGAAGTGACTAAAGGATTTTCATTTTTTTGGATGAGCTATCCCTTAAAACCCTTCTTTTCAGTATTTGAATCAACTAGTGATCATAAAGTATTATGATATGTTTTTTTATGTGCTGTGGCAGATGGATTTCACCATATTTTCCCATAAAACTTCTCTAGATCCTTCTCTCCTTGGAAGTTTCAGATCGAAAGCCTCACAGGTAAGTTACAAAATTGATTGGCTTGATCGGTAAGGTATTCCTTGCCTATTCTGAACTTGTTTGGCATGAAAACTAATTTTGTTGCAATATTTGGGGATGCATACAAGCAGTCAGCCAGACGTTCCCTGAATAAATCTCCCAAAGAGCATTCCACACCTGTGTCCAGCACACTTAGAGACCAGAGTCCGGTCCTGAGCCGCTCTTCCCTACGAGAACGGTATGTTTAACACAAGTGAATTTACACTTTTTGCTGCAGAGCAATTTAACACAGACTGTCTTTGTTCTTATCATCCTGTTCGATTCTGTCATTGGATTTTATTTTTTATTTTTTCATTAGGGGGCCAACATACAGAAGCTTTATTATACTTTACATGTCATGCTTGTGCCTTTCCTAAAATCCATTTTGATGAAATGCTTTTTCGACAAACATGCAGCGAGCAAAACTACAAGTGCTACCCCTTCGCCCATTTCCTATGAATTTCCAATTACGTGATATTGACTAAATGTGCGGCTCATAAAAACAAAGCCCAGTAAACAGAGCGTCCATTCCACAAATCTATATTGTGATCACACACAACAGACAAGATGAATTTACTGCCTCACCTTCAAATGACAGAATCTGATGTTTGGTAATGTTTGTTCATTACTTATGAGAATGGGGAAAAAGCTGCTGAGAAAACAAGAGGAAATGCTATTGATTGGGTTTCAGTGAGATCTAATGCGTTTGACCTGACGCACAGTTTAATAAATTCCGAGAGACCCTTGTCATTGATCTGAACATCGGCTGCGAAACCAGCAAATGTTTGTTTGTTTGTTTGCTAGTCTCTCTACCGCCGGAGCCTTTTCCGCAGGGGCAAGAGCAAACATTTAAAATCAATAGACAATCTAAGTCTTGAGAGTAAATAGTGGGAAATGTGTGATACTATTCTGTCAATTGAAAGCATGACCGTAGTCACCGGCCCGGAGATTAAGGCTCACTCCGCAGATTCACACAATGAGAGATCAGGCACGTCTTTTTGAGCTGCTGATGGGGGGAGTTAAAGAAATGACGTTCTCTAAAGTTCAGGCTGGCCCTCTCTGGCCTTTTTTATGGTAATTATAAAGAACATCTTACAGCCTGCCTGTTAAAGACCTTTCATACAGATCTGCTGCTCTTTTTACCTCTATATTATTTTAATATAGACTCTTAATTCATTCTCTCCATCTATCTTTTTAAACAAGCTCAGTGAGTTGTTATATTGCTAGTTTATTCATATGCAGGTTTTGATATTCTAAATCCAAGGACACGCCTCAAATGCCTGAGTAATTCCTCATATGAGCTTTTCTTTCTCTCTTGTGGCATATTTAGATGCGTAAAATGAAAATATCAGCATTTGCTACAAGGCTGAAGATAAATGTATCTGTATATGTATTTGTGATTCAACTTTATGATTTAACTGGTCTGAAATTTACAAGTCATATTTCCCAAGATGACAGCGCTCCAATTTAAGGGCAACAGCACAGACTAGTGTTCAGAGTTGGTACTGTTAGTGTTTTTTTTTTTTTTTTTTTTTTTGCAATTTAGAAATGTTTTATCTACATATATAAATAGTAGATGAAACATGTCTTATATGCACTCTAATATATATAATATCAATATTACACATAAAAAAGGAATCAGTGGGAGTGGAATGTTCACTACATCTTTACCAATATTTAATACACTATATTACCAAAAGTTTTGGGACGCCTGCCTTTACATGCACATGAACTTTAATGATGTCCCATTCTCAATGTGTAGGGTTTAATATGGAGTTGGCCCAGCAACTCTTTCCACCAGGAAGGCTTTCCACCAGGTTTAAGAGTGTTTGTGGGAACATTTTACCATTCTTCTAAAAGCACATTTGTGAGGTCAGGCAATGTGGTTGGGTGAGAAGGCCTGGCTCACAGTCTCCGCTGTCATTAATTCCGAATGTGTTCTATCAAGTTAAGGTCAGGACTGCAGCCATGTCAAGTTCCTCCACACCAAATTTGGACCTTGCTTTGTGCACTGGTGCGCAGTCATGTTGGAACAGGAAGGAGCATCCCCAAACTGTTCCCACAATTTTGGAAGCATGAAATTGTCTAAAATGTCTTGGTTTGCTGAAGAATTAAGAGTTCCTTTCAGTGGACCTAACCCCACACCATAATGAGGTCAATCAAGTACCATTCTCCAGGCAACCACCAAACCTAGGCTCGTCCATCGGATTCCCAGACAGAGAGGTTTTTCATCACTCCAGAGAACACGTCTCCACTTCTCTAATCCAGTGGCCATGTGCTTTACACCACTGCATTCGATGCTTTGCATTGTACTTGGTGATGTAAGGATTGGATGCAGCTGCTCGGCCATGGAAACCCATTCCATGAAGATCTCTACGCACTGTTCTTGAGCTAACCTGACCCCGCTCTGTGATTTTTACGTGGCCTACCACTTCGTGGCCGAGTTGCTTTTGTTCCCAATTGGTTCCACTTTGTTATAAGACCACTAACAATTGACAGTGGAATATTTAGTAGAGTGAATTTCACAGGTGGCAACCTATCACAGTTCCACGCTTGAATTCACTGAGCTCCTGAGAGCGACTGATTCTTTCACACGTTTTCACAAGTGTCTGCATGCCTAGGTGCTTGATTTTATAAACCTGTGGCCATGGAAGTGATTGGAACATCTGAATTAAATTATTTTTCAGGGGTATCCCAATACTTTTGGCAATATAGTGTATTTGTGCATTGTTTAAAAATATATATAATTTATAGTTTGTACATATTCATTAAAGTTGGTGATTCTAACCATAGCTTTTAAATTGATTTTCTGGTGAAGTTCCAAGACTTCATTGCTCATATTTGTGTGAAGAGTTTGAGATTTATTTTCATTCATGTTATTTTCCAATTTCTACAGGTTCCTGAGTTCTTCCAGTCCCTCACCATCGAAGGAGATCCACAAACGAGTGCAGAGAATCCTAAACAGCTCCGGTCCCCGCTGCAGGCTTTTGTTTGTACGTCCCCCCTAAGATCGCAACCGCATGTAATTCTGTCATTCTATGCGCACGTTAACCCATGCAAAATGATTCTCCAAAACACTCATTACGCCATATGTCAGTTTCAAAACGTCCTCCATTGATTCTGTCAGGCACTCTGTATTCTTCACATCCATTGTGTCAGGATGTGCTGCCACTGTTTTCCAGGAAGCGAATGAGGTAATCACCTTACGTGCTCATTCTTTCTGATCGCCCGAGTAGTGGGCCGCTTAAACGCATCACCGCCCACGCCATGTTTCGCTGGAACACACTGAGGTGAAAGAAAAGCGAAAGAGTTCTAATTACTCTAAAGCTTCCCCAAATCCTCCCTTAGAGGAAAAAAGGAGCGCATGTTCCCTAGGAGGGAAGTCTACAGGCTGATGGCTGTCATTACAGGCTCATCTTTACAGACAGGATAGAAAGATGGCAGTCGGGTGCCAAGCGCTGTGTGGCTGAAGCCCAGCTTGAGAAGGGAAATGTGTAATCCACTCCAGAGTTAAAAAGAGAGACTAGGATTATTTTAAAGAGTTTTAATCAAGCAGTTCAAAAGATCTTTTATTCACTATTCGTTACATTAGCAGAAATTTAATTAGTGTGGGATATTCAGCAACACTGCTTTGTGCTAATTTTACAATATTGATTAATTTATTTATGCCATTTTTAGTTATTTTCCACAACTAAAGTGTGTGTATTGTCAGGATGAAGAGAGTGAGGAGGAGAAAGTCAGAAAGAGTTCATGCGTTTCCACCAACCACAATGTGAATGACAGCCAGCTGCCGCAGGACAGGTAAACAGCACCCCGTTTCAAACGTTTTAGGATTAAATTGAAACAATCTTTGTATATGTAACTATAATCAAATGTAAAAAGTGTAAAGTAAGTTTTGTACCAAGACATATCCCACATGTAACAAATTGTAAATGTCTCAATCTTTATTTTAGTAATTAAACTGTTTATTCATTTCCAGTGGCCATGAAAATGTGCTATAGCTGTGCTTGCAATATACAGTTATAAACTTTTTTGACATTCAATAAATATCATGTCCTGTCTATACTGCAGGCATGTTCCTGGAGAACCGTGTGTTCATTTAGACAATGGCACATTTTGGACTAACAGAGCATCCATGTACACAGGGAAGCCTCACAGAGCTGTGTTTGAAGACAGTTTGAGCAAAATCTACAAGAATCTCTACAGAAATGCTTCACAGCCAGGACAGAGTGGACAAAGCACGTGGACACCATGACACCTTTAATACTGTGCATTTCAATCATGGTCTGAACATTGTGTTGCCCTTATTTAACACACCTGATTCAGCTCATTAGGTGAAAGTGTCATGAGACAAAATGTGCAGAACAGTGGGTCCCCTGCCAAATCAGGAAGGAGGGCAGGAGCATGATGTTATAAAAAGTTAAAAAGAAAGGAATACATCTGTACTTTTGGTTTGGACCTGATTTATTATGAATCCAGTCAGAGGTGTAATCACTTTCAATCACAATCTATTTAAAAAGTATAAAATATTTTTTTCCCTCTCTGTACAAGTTGCATGTAACATGAATTAACACAAAGCCTTTTTAATAATTACTGAAATTAAAAATATTTAGTTGCCATGTAGTTATAAAGGCTAACAAGTCCTGTTCAAAAAACAGGAGAGAAAAATTGATTTGCCTTGTGAAATCATTTATTAACTTTCTTTTTATGGAACTTGTGCTTTTTCATCTTGCCAGCAGACTGTGCTGCTTTTTCTGTCATGATTTCTTGATATTTCCTTTTGTTATAGCTTTAAAAAAAAAAGAAGAAAAGATGTTTTAATACATCACAATTAATTTAAAACAAAACAATAGTGAAACCAATCAATAAAAGCCAATTGTTATGAATATAATTTATCACATTACACTCCATATAAACCATATCAGCCACAGTTTCTTTAACTTACCTTCTAAACTCTGCATCAGCAAGAAGCTCCTCCACAATGGTCCTTTTCCTTTGTTTCTTGGGGATTCGTGAATTATAAAAGTCTACTGGGCTGTCAACCACTGTACCAACCTAAAAGAAAGAGCTAAACTTTACTCAGAAGAATAGAACAATATGCCATTGTCTGCTTTCTTTAAACATGCATGCCTGTGGTTAATTGCAAAGTCAGTATTTTGATAACTCTACAATTCTCAATTTTTGTTTTCACCAAGTTTTATTTGTTTTAGAAACAATGGCTTTTTGAAAAATAGTTAGAGGGGAAAAGTCTGCTGATAAAGACTCCCAAACCGACCTGAAAGTATTTGGGAAAGCCTTCTCTGTCGTTCTTTTTGTAGAAACGCTTTGGGTCCATGGCTGAGCGCATCTGCAGTGCCTTTAGGTCATTTTTGAGCTCTTCTGTTAATTCAGGAGCTTTCATGTTGAACCAGCCATCACCAGATGTCTTTTCTCTTTCCGCCTGGATACAACAAAGAAAATGTGTATGTTGCTTATAAACAATCGAAAGCATGACAATTTCAAAAACACAGTTTTTAACACTGTTGCTCTAATAATCTGAATGGAAACAGAAATCTCTTATCCCTGAGTATTAAAGATTAAAAAATTCTAACAGCTATCCCTTTAATGACAACATGTTAAAAGAAGGATTTGAATAAGCTTTATATGGATTTATTAAGAATAGTTTAAACAAGCAGAACAGACGATTTCATTTCAATGCCCATCCATTTCTTCAAGAGCTGGTTTGCTTACCTTCCGTTTGTTTTTAGCAGCATGCTTTGATTCCTTTTGAGGTGGCACAGCATCTTTCTTCTCAAAATCCGGAACGATAACACTTTTTTTCAGCAGCTACACAAATACATTTTTCATGAACTTTAGCTTCACTGAACAAAACACTTTGAAACATCATCCCATGCAGACAAAAATGATTCTTTACCTCATCCTGATTGTTCAGGTTCTTCTTGGTTTTCGAACAGTTGGAGAGATTCTTTGGCTTGTTACCATCAAAACTGATGTACAAACCACCAAGTTCCTTCATTTTCAGACCTGTGTCAATGGAACTAGATAGTGGCATTCTGAAAAAAGATTAAAAGAAAAGTTGACTGAATATCATTTAAATATTATATTTAATTATTTAATGAAGAGCTCTAAATATTTAAGAGGTTAACAAGTTAATACTAACACAAAAGAAGCCAAAAAATAACTTACAGGGGCTTTTTGGGAGCAAAGAGCACTTTTGAATCACCGTCATCATCGTCATCGCCCTCTTCATCAACAAAATCATCCTCATCCTCTTCCTCAGTTTGCTTGGCATCAACATAGTAGTGTTCTTCAGGCTGTAGTCCAGGTCTAGTATCTATGACAAACAGTCCGTTACCATGAGTCTCTGCCTCTTGTGACATCCGTTTTCCTTCAGGGCACATCACATCGTCTTCACTCTCCACATCTTCAGCTTCTTGTGAACAACCCTCCTCCCCAGAAGACAGACCTTCATCAGCACTGTCTTCATCCTCACTGCTGTCAAGTAAACTGATCATTTCTTTCTTGGGAGGAGGTTCCTTAATTTCCTCTGTAGTGGTCAAAATATATCGAGTATGTGAGCTTGTAGAAGGGCCTTCAAGGTCCTTTAATGTAACGGAGTCATCCTCGAATGTTTTAACTGTGTCATTAGCTTCCTCAATAACGGTTACACCTCTCTTCTCACACTCAGCCATTTCCTCATGCTCCCCAACCACAACTGGTATAAGATCTTTTGGGGCAGCTTCTACTGTATCCTCCATCACAGGTTCAGAACATCTCTGATCCTCGATGATCTTCTCAACCACAACTGGTACAGAATCATGTGGAGCAGCTTCAACCATATCATCCTTCACAGGTTCAGAACAACTCTGATCCTCAATAATCTTCTCAACCACATCTGAAACCAGATGTTCTGGAGCTCCTTCTACCGTATCCTCCCTCACAGGTTCAGAGCATCTCTTATCCTCAATCTTCTCAACCACATCTGGAACAATATTTTCTGCAGCTACTTCCACTCTATCCTCCATCATAGGCTCAGAACATGTTTGATCCACAACAGCATGGCTTGTTTCCACAAACTTAAGCTTATTTTCCATGGAAACATCTTCAGGTTCTTCTCTATCTTCAGTAAGTGTAGCAGAGGTTTCAGTCACTGGTTCTTCTTGAGGCATTTTGGTTTCATCATCCTCTACTGGCTTGATGTCTTCCATGCTGCTTTGAGATTCTAGCATCTCAATGGGCCCATCCCGATCAAAAACTACAGTGGTATCTTCAGCTTTCGCCTCAATCATGGTGCACTCTTGGGCTTCACTAATTTCCATGGTAATTGTGCTGTCCAGTTGATCTACTGTGTCTTCAGCCTTATCTACATCAGATACTTGAATACTTTCATGATGAAGTTCATGCTCCTCACCCTCTTTCTGTTCCTCAGGCATGGCAGCAGAAGTATCACTGACATCAGAAGTCAATCTTGCTTTACTTCTTGTCCTGGTTACAGGAACCGCATGGGCACTACTGGCAGATCCAGTTCGACTACTACAAGGAGTCCCTCTTCCTCTTTGAGAGCTTGGGCTGCCCTGAGAGGTGCAGACGTCAGTAGCTACCGATTCTGAATCGGATGCACCAACCAGTGTTTTGCGTTTGGGCTGACGCCTCGTGGATCTCCAGGGACTCATGCTGGGACCGGACTTGCATCCATCAGAGTCGTTTTCATCGTCTTCAATT
Organism: Pseudorasbora parva; assembly: GCF_024679245.1. NCBI lineage: Eukaryota > Metazoa > Chordata > Actinopteri > Cypriniformes > Gobionidae > Pseudorasbora > Pseudorasbora parva. The sequence goes on from NC_090184.1 coordinate 35,211,145, forward strand.
CCTGTTTTAAGCCTACGACCTCTCCTGGGCATTGGAAGAGAAGGGGTGTCTGTGGATTCCTCTAAGCTCAAAGGGATCGGCTCGATCGGTTTTGCCTTCTGGTTTCGTGCAGATCTGCGGACCACAGAGCCGTGAAGGCCGGAAACCCCGGAGGAGCATGACTCCGGCTCAGATGGATCTGCTTCAGTGGTAGGAACAGAAGTCTTCCGATGGCTCCTAGTTATCCGACGAGTGTCTGTAACTTTTGTGAGGGATACAGCAGAACTACAGGACTCCCCTGATGGATCGTCATTGTCATCTACCTTTTCGGCATCCTTTGAGGCCGCTGAAGTCAGAACACGCTTCCTCAGGCTGCGAGGGGCTCTACGAGAATGGGTCGCAGACACTGTAGACGAGCAGGATTCGGCTTCAGAGACCTCACCCTGAGCAGTGCGCCTCTCCCTGACCATAGTTCTCCGTTGGGTTCTAGGTGTCGCCGGCACATCAGAAACTACAGAGCAGCAGGATTCAGACTCAGACACATCAGCTTCATGCGTAGAGTCGGGTTGCTTTTTGTCAGTAAGGAGACGCATGGATCTTCTTGTGTTTCGCTTGGGTGGACTTGCTACCAAGGAAGAGGCGGTACTGTCATCCTTCGACTCATCCGGCTGGGAGTCGCCAGTCAGTTCTGCCTGGGACTGGTTTTCCTCCATTTGCGTTCTGCGCCGTGTTCTTCTGGTCGAAGGAGTAGGCTGCTGTGAGAACAGAAACATTTGCTTCAGATTATTTGAGGATTTCTTATCAAAATAACAATATTTACATATTTATTTACACAAGTACAATGTCATTTACATTATTTTGCTACAATTATAAATTGTCGAATAATAGTTGTGTATTGTTAGTCAAACATTTGTTTGACTAACAATACACTGAAAATAATGAAAATAAAAATAAAATAGAATAAAATAGAAAATAGAATGAAAATAAATAAAATAGCGACTGCTTAGTGAGAGATTGCAAATTATATTATTGGTGGGTATCAACTTACGGTCATATTTGATGTTTTTATTAATCATCTTTAGAAATATTCACAAAAAAAGGCAGGTTTTATTGTTGTTTCCCACCAATGCTACAATACCGCTTAAAACAATAGGGTAAATGTACCTATTAAGCTCAAGCACCCATTAAGGACACTGTCTTTGAGCGCAGATTATATTTTAAAAAAAATTATCATCCTACTTGATGTCTTAACCAATTAAAGCCTATGTTACTATTTTACCTCCTACAATTTCAAGATAAGACCGTTGCACACTGAGATAAGAGTATTCATGTGTTCACATTTTGAATGCTGCCTGAAAACTTTCACCAGAAGCCCCTTAAATGTTTAAGCCTTTATTTTCAATAAGTATTACTTCGCATTGCAAAATTATGATATACATGTCTAGACTTCTGCATATTATAACCTAGATGTGGGAAATAATTACAGTTAGATCCAAAAGATAGTACTTAGTGCTAGATGCTACAGTACAGTGTTAGCTTACTAGCTGACTGTATAAGATTGTGTGCTACACTAACATATTACTTCACAGGCATTACTGGCTTGTACTTTTAAGTCCATTATATTGTAAATGTACAGTTTATTGATGCTCTGTAGTTTTACACTGCTGTCATTTTTTTAAGAACTCATTATTTTAAGGGGAGCCTAAAGGGTCCAGTAACTATGAAAATCACAGCTTCAGTGTGACATCAATAAGTAAAAGGATAATTTCATAGATATTTTCAATAATAGCAGTCCATCTTAAAAATGACATGTGTATGAACTTATAAATAAAAATAAGTTTGCTGTTGCAATTAAGCTCATCAACATTGAACACCTATGTTAGTAGTTAAAGTTCATAAACAGACTTTAAGTATTAACTGATGGTTAACTTGTCACTAAGTTCATCTTTTAAAAATTACTGTTTTAAAATAAACAAGTACTTAAAACAAACAAACAAAAAACATGCGAGCTTAATGGGAACGGGGTGTACTTAAAGGGTACAAACCATAGACCGTAAAAAAATGTACCCATTAAGCAAAGACAGACTTTTTGCAATTAATGATGTGCATCTTAATTTAAATGCCTTTGTTATTTAAAATAAATGTAGATTTTGGTGAGTTTAATAGGTAGGTTTGCCCTTAGAACAATGTGTGCATAGAACGACATAGCATGTATATATGTGTGTGCATGTATATATGTGTGTGTGTGTGTGTGTGTGTGTGTGTGTGTGTGTGTGTGTGTGTGTGTATGTATGTATGTGTATTGTGTATGTGTATTATATATATATATATATATATATATATATATATATATATATATATATATATATATATATATATATATATATATATATATATATAATGCTATTTTATCATACACATTCGGGATAAATACACGTATTTATTGTATAATAACAGGAACACCACACGTGGAGAGTTATGTTGATCCAATCATGTTTCATCCTGCAGTCCAGCGCTGCACAAAGAGTATGACTATGTATGTATACTGTTTAGTCGAGGGAGAACTCAAAACAGACTATATAAAGTACAAACAGCATGTTAAATGTGAATGAGATTTGAGTATCACAAGTTCTCCACAGCTTCTCAAATAAGTATGCAAACATGCGGCGCTTCATTTTTGCGTAAAGTACATACAAGCACTACAACCACACTTCCGGGCAACATATTGACTAAATGGCTAAAACTATTTAAGTACACTAGTCTACATACCATGGCTCCAGAGTTATCATCGCTAGTACTTTTCACAGGGGAGCCCACGCGTGTTCCTCTCCTGGTGGCCACCATCTTGCTGTTAATGGCGGTGTTCGCACTTCCGCCTGCGAGATGCGTCCTCTGAATGCGCAGACCGGACTAACCGATGCAAGAAGGCATGGATGAGCATTGTTGGGCGAGTTGCAAGTAATGACATGGATCAGTGTCTTGGGCTGAATCCTAAATTGCCCCCTAACCCTCAATCACGAGTCCGCCCACTTTAGTTCACTAAAACCGTTCACTCGAAGGAGTAAATGAAAACAGAGAATAGGTCACACAGGACTTAATAGTACACTATATAAGATTGGAAAGCATCCAACTGGGGAATGCACATACTGTTGTAAACAAGAAACAGTTGAGCATGTACTGTTTCATTGTGTGAAGTATAATAATGAGAGACATCACCTTATTCAGTCACTTAAGATAGCAAAAACATCATGACTTCACATTGCCAGGTTTGTTAGGGAAAACAGATATCAAGTTGAATGGTGATATTATTAAATTTTTAAAGTAAGTAAATTATACAAAATAATATAATGTTTTGATTGTTTGTTTGTTTATTTATGTTTTATTTTTCAGTTTGTTTATTTGTTTTGATAGTTTTTTGTGTTTGTTTATTTAAATGCCGTATACAAACAATATCATTATCCATACTCCATTCCAGTCGTTGGCTGTAATGCACCAATAAGTTAGGTTGCCAACCGCCAATGCAATAAACACCAAAAAGAAGAAGAAGAAGAAGTAAATGAAAACAAGTGAGCGAATTCGGTCAACTCGCTATTGCGGTGCATGAGTGCACTCAACGGCCGGTTTCAGAAACAACTACAAATGGCTGTCCCTTCAAATAGTCTGTTTATGGGTATAGGGGGCGATTTCGGATTCAGCCTTGGTGTTACTTTCTAAATTTGATTCACTACTATTAAAAATGTCAAAACTTTTATTTTTCGCTGTCTAAACACAAACACAAACACTAAAATAAATGAAAACCCAATGCCAGTTCATGTTCAATTCTGAAGTTTATAAACCGAATTAATTATTTTTAACAAACAATATGGGATTTGAAAATAGTAATGTGTACGGTACATGAAAAATCTATCTTATACGATTGGATCCAACAGGAATCGTCATAACGTGAATAAATAACACAAGTAAAAATATATATTCTCACTAGATACTGGAACTATGATCATTATTTTCCTTCAAGTGTGGAATTTTCCAGTGTTGTTATATACAATGAATCAATGCTGTTCATGCCATGCACGTTAACAGCATCCCATACAGTTACATATTCAAACATTTCTTTTAATCTCTGCTAAGCAAAGCATTCAGTTTAAAAAGGGCTTGCAAAAGAGAATCCATTGACAACAGGCAAAATCTATTGAACATTCCATGCAAAGCATCAGTCAAAATAAATTATACAAACTTAAAATGCCTGCAAGACTTAAAATTTGACATTTAAAATTAAGGTAAAAATCTAAAACTATGTGGCCCACTCTTTAAAAGAATGTGGTAAACATTTTTAAATAAAATGGAAAAATTCTCCAAAAGTATTTCACCAAAACCATCAGAGCTATACAAGTGCATCTTTTCTATAAATCTTTTTTTTTTTTTTTACAAATCATTTGCTGTTCCATTGCTTTAAATGTAATAATTGTCCTAATTCAACCAGGCCAAGACAGGAAAAATAGGCACTTTGCATTTATCTACAAGAACAGCAAATATTCTTAATCAAGCGGAAGAATTAGTCAAGAGGCATGGGTGAATTTTTGCTCCTTCAAAAATTCAAACTCACTTTAGTGTGTTGAGAAAAAACCCTGTAAAATATGCATTAAATATGCTCCCTAAATTAAGTAGAATACATTTCAAGAAACCAAAAAAAAACCTGTTTAAACAGGACATGTTAATGGTCGCTGCTCTTTTCAGCATGAACCATGTATCCCTTTGCTTTTATGATGCCTCTGCTCTTGACGATGATGGAGTAACGCAAAACCCACTCCAGCCTCCAGTCGGCCACATGCAGGTCCTTACTGCTCCCTTGGACTGCTTCCTGGAAGCCTACAGCACTGATTAGCTCTAGACACAAAAAGAAAGATTGGCAATATTAGATTTCCTGCATAATTACTGTACATGGCAGAGCCAGTTCGTACATGCAGCTCCGCACAAAATACACACCTTTGGGGTCATTGTGCGTTAGCAACTGTATGTCAAACTCCTTAGCAAATGCAGTGAGGTCTGGAGGCATCACACAGCATGAGGCCAGATTCACCTGATTACTGCTCGGCTTTATCTGCATAGCATGAAAGAGAGAGAGAAAGAAAAAAAAACCTTACCTTTTTGAATCCATTGTAAATTATTTAGCAAAAAATGGATATAGCAGACCTGAGCCCAGTTGTAGAGTTGCTCTAGGAGGGTTTTGTCCAAATCCGACGTGCCGATGGCAGCAATTTTCTGGCTTTGCACGAGACTCTCCAGCTCTTCCCACAGCGGCTGCAGGTGGGCCAGCGTCTGTGCCTCGCCCTCGGGGAGAGGAGGCGGAGCAATGATCACAGAGTCCAGCTGAGATACGCCTAACGAAAGACAAGCTGAACAACACAGAGGGGAATTACTGTCAAATGATCTGAAATTAATACTCACACTACTGTTCAAGTTTGAGCACATTAAAAAAAATTAAATAACTAATTAATCAAAAGTAATTTTCCACAAAAAATATTAAGCAGCATAACCATGTTCAACATTAATAATAATAAGAAATGTTTCTTGAGCACCAAATCATCATATTAGAATGATTTCTGAAGGATCACGTGACACTAAACCCTGGATTAATGATGCTGAAAATGTATTTTAAAAGATATGAAATGGCTTAAAATACCCAAAATATTACAGTTTACAGAAATGTTTACTATTTACTGTATTTTTGATCAAATAAATGCAGCTTTGGTGAATATGTGGAAACTTCTTTTAAAAAAAAGCAGTACTGTATATACATTGACGTAATACATTCTGCAATTTTAAGCAGATTTGAATTAAACAAAATTATTTCTAATCATTATGCATGAGAGTTTAAATCCTTACAGTTAAAATCCACAGAGAAGGAGCAAAGCGACCAGCTTAGAGGTCACCGTCCACATAAATGTGGGTCTCATCACCCTAGGTGTCATGGTTCATCTAATTTTGAGGGTTAGACAGATGGGGTTATTTGAGAATGTGTGGAAAAGTACAGAAGTGCAGCGATGCTGACCTTGGAAAGGGTTTAAGAGGAAACTCAATTGTTTAGTCTGGCAGACAACGCTCAGCAGACATTCAGGATGGCTCTATGACTGTTGGCTCTTCTTTTGCAAAAAAATAAACCATTTGATTAAATTTAATAGATTTGTCTGTTATTCAGAGTTGATTAAAAAATTGCTGCCACAGATGGGACTTGTTAAAAAATGACTGCCATTATTGATCCGTTTATTGTTAAGCTTCTTAAATTAGACATGTTCTCAGAACATTTTAGTGAGGAATTTATAAAGTCAAATAAGTAATATTATTTAAAAATATGAATAAATCAAACAAACTAGAATTATAATAATTATTAAATTAATTTATAATCATAATTAAGGGTCAGACAGGGGTCATAAAAACTACTGGTAATTAAAAATAATAATAATTTACCATGATCATATATGGACCTCATTGATTATTTAAAATCTCATTTACTTTGTTAGCACATATTACAGGTTTTAGGGGGAACAATTAATCTTTGCAAGTTAATACACAGAAAAAAATAGTTTGCCGTGGTAATCTTTAATCAATATCTAAAAAAGTAACTTCCGGTCTGGAATGGCATTACCTTTCCAATGATGGCAGTTTGAGGGCTTGGGTTTGAATATCCTTAACCACTCCCCTCCAAACGTTAGTCTGGAGATAAGAGATGGATAGGAGGAGCGCTGAAGTAAAACCCTGTCCTTTTTTCACTTGGAAATATGTCACAGCACTGAATTAAAATCAGTGGCAACTTCACTGAAGAGTTCACTGGGATTCAGTCTCTCTAAACCCCTCCTTTTCGAGCCAACTCTGCTCTGATTGGTCAGATGGCCCAGTCTTTTTTTATAGAGTCGTAAACGTCACTTAAGCCCTATTCGGACGGGATTAGATTAACATGGGGACATGGGGGTAAAGTCATTTTACCTCAGGACGTCTGTAATATTAATGGCCAATTCGCACGGGATAAGACATCTCAGTAAAACTACCAGAAGTGGGAGGAGTAACTCGCTTTACGCTCCTCCTTGACGTCATGTGCGTATGACCTTACCGTTATAACGTGAGCAAACACACAACCTGAGCGCCAGTCTGAACTCCGTCTCCAATATATATATGTGTGTTTAAATAAACAGTTATGTCCAGTCTAACGATTCTGATTGGATTATGTTGGTAATAGACACTTTCCTAGAGCTAAAATGTGTTGTACCTCTAATAAGTGCTTTTGATCTTCTTTTTGCTTTAAATGATATGCGGAAAATACTGGACATTTTCCACAGATTTGTCCCACCACCTACAATGCAACCGAATGCTTCAAGTGCCTCGAAGGTCGCAAAATGCGCTTTTTTAAAAACTTTTAAACAGGAAATGACGGAATTTTACCATACATTTTTACAGCGGGTCTATTCGAACGGGATTAGTATTACCCGAGGTCATTTTTCCAGACCTTTTTACAGAAGGTAAAAGTCTCGGTAATCTTTACTGACGTTGTCCGTAATGATTACCGAGATGGCACATTCGGACGGGACTAAAATCACAGAGAACCTCTGGTAATAATTACTTTACCCCCACGTCCCCATGTTAAACTAATCCAGTCCGAATAGGGCTTTAGTTCAGGCAAGGAAACATACCCTTAGCCATATTCAGTTTTACCCATTAAACATGTGAATAATAAATTATCATATTAAGCTAAACTTACCCACATCTACTGCACTTCTAATCGATGAGCGGCGTGGCTCAGTGAGAAAAAGCTTGACTGTGAAGATAAACAAACACATTTACTAACATGCACAGACACTACAACAGTGATACTAAATGCACAAAGCATCAGCAATCCTCACCAGACACCTTCAGCTCCTCTCTCTCCTCTGGGGTGATGGCCTCTGTGTTTTCGGGAATGGTACAGTCCAAAACACTGGGAAGCTCCTGAGGAAGAAAAAACAGGGTTACTGAATTGCATAACCATGCTACCATGGAAAGTATCCAGTCACTTACTGGATTATGCATTATTGTTGCATCATTTTTTTTGGCAATCTTCTGTCTATGAAGTTCCCTGGTCACTTTACTTTGCATGTGAAAACATTAGACACCTTGTTAATGGACTGCATAAAAGGAATGCATCAATAAGCCTGAGCTTTTGTGTGCTAAGACCTTTACTCTCCACTCACTGAGCAGAATAAGCCAGAAGAGAGGCACACTGGCCCCATGCCATGAACAATCACCATAACAACTGTCGTTTCATCCCAGTGCCTATATGCTTTAATGGTGCTAAGAGACAGATGTTTTGCTTTCCCACAATCCACAGTGCTCAACTGTTTATGTTCAGAAAGTCATTTTGGCTACTACTTCATGCAACTCTTTAACATGTCAAAGATGACATATGTTTAGTTTAAAATGGCTTGTTTACAAGTTCTCAAGCTTTTTCCTTTCACAATAAGTGTCATGCAAGGTCTTACCGAGTCAATTGGTGACGGCATTGCGGCGAACCACTCGCTTAATGTGCCTTGGATGCAGTCTTGAAGCTGAGGATTGAGTCAGACAACATTGCAAATCTTTTTAACTAACAGGACAGAGAACAAACCAAATATTATGAAACAAAACACAATTTTTTTTTTTTTTGGCCCTGTAGGCTTTTGGCATAATATTAGCTAATAGTAATATTTTACGTTGGTTTTTCATATTTTAAATAATACTATTTTACAATATATTTAATTATGAATTAAATTAATTTGATCAAAATTAATTTAAAACAATTAAATGAAATGCAAAAATATAATTAAAGCTACACTATGTAACTTTTCCATCCACTATAAAAAAAAAAAAAAAAAAAAAAGGTTTCTTGAAAGAATCTTGGGACATGTGGCCTTCACCTCACAGCCAGTAGGAAAGAATCGGGATAGGACTCTGGCAGAAATCATGTTTATGGATGCGGTTATAAACGTTACTGTAGTATGAAGCAAGTCGTGAGCCGCGGGACTTTTACTATGACGGGACACAGTCGCCAGCGTCATTTCCGCTTTTCCAGTCATGAGTATGAGGTAACGCAGCTCTGTTTATCATATTAGATACATTTAAGTGTGTTTACAATTATGTTATGATGTTATGATGTTATGATGTTACTCTGTGCGTTCGCTCGGCGGCGGCTGTGACACTTGTTCGTAAATAAATAAATAAAGCGTAAATAAAACCGGAAACCGAGGGTAACGCAGCTATGACGCAATTCACAGGCAACTTCCTCAGATAAAATGTAAATATGATTTTTTTAAATAAATATCTTAAGTCTTCAGGCCCATGCAAGTGTATTAGTAAATTTTTATGATGGGATAACAGAGAGGGTTTGGCCAGTATACAAAAATGCATAATTTATTTGTCTGTCAACTATTAAGATTGGGAGACTTGATTTTGAAAACTACATCAATCAGCATGACAATTGCATCATCCTTCATTCCATCATGTCTGGTCAGGTCACATACATAAGTACAAACAAATGCCAGAACCAAAACATCATCATTTGAATGTATATGCAACAACAGTGGGATGCATAGAAATTGCTTAACCACATTTTGCATAGTTTCATGTCATGAGCAGCACGACCGACGCGAACTAGTCAGTGACGTCATTAATGAAATCAGACCACAGATCACATCTTTTCGCCCAGGAATCGTTCTTGTGAGCCGATTCGTTCGTCATATTGGAATGTGTGGAATTGGATGGTCATACCATCAATATTTTCGGTATAAAAATTAATTTATATATAAGAAATAAAAAAAATATATATTTGTAATTTTTTTTATTTTATACTGGCTGGAAAAAAATGTATGGTATGTCGCATTCCAATATCGAAGAAAAGTAAAAAACAATTGTACACAAAATCCAAATTATGCAACTAAATAACCCCACTGTATATTGAAAATAATACGTATTTAATAATATACACGTTTTTATTTTAAAGGTAAGTTCGTTCATGCTGTGTGATGAACTCAAGGAACGCTTGACGACTTAAATGAATCTGCGAACCGGTTCGGTGAAATGAACCGTCCAAAGGAGCCGATACGCAAAAAAGAATCGTACTTCTCAACACCACAACGAAGACCGTATAAACATAAATAATGGGGGTGCCCGGGGTCAAACTCATTCACCGAACATATCACACTACAAAACATGTCATGCCTGTGCTGCCTGCCAAGGTGGACAAAAATGCGCTATAAGCACTGCAAACCCATGTCACTTACCTCCTCACTAGGCGAAGACGGACATTTCTTCTTAAGTCGACTGCGGTTGACTAAATTTCCAGTGTGAAGCTTCAGGGTTGTCGCGTGATTAAAGAGCCGTTTCGCGTTTACATGAGACTCCATTACTCCGTGAAATTCGGTGACTGGAAATAAGTGCTGTCTATATAACTATTAACCGTAAAATGCCGACGGCTACAATGTTTCCTCTCTCGCACACACTAACCAATGTAGTATGACTTTGCACTTGTAGTTCATTCAAGTAGAGAGGAGGTTAAAGCAGAGAGACACGCCCACAATGAGAATGTGGATGAGTTGCGCTAGAAAACCTGGCGTGGATAACCGGAGGTGGAGTGGAAGAGTCATTTAAAGTAAGTTTCAGCCTTTTTGAATAAAAGGGCCGCTATTGTCCAACGTAATATTCAAAGGATATTATATAGGCTGATATATTTCCTCTGGAGTGTCTGCAGTAACAATAACAAAGCTTCTGGCTTTCAGGCTTTATTTACAGAAACCAAAAGTGAAACATAGGAATCCCAAATGTGTGCCTATCTTTGTTCGTGATCTGTTGAGGGGAGTTTAATGCGTTGTAATAAATACTCCAGAGTAATACTCGTTCTTGTCTATCTCAATGAATCCGTGCTTACCTATTATGCATGGGTTCTTGGCTATTTCTGTATCTGTCGTGCCCACTGGATAGAGGAGTCAGAGTCAGACCAAGACTTCTGTGCTCTAAACTCAGCGTTTATTTTAACAATCTTTTTGCTGTGCCTCTACATACCCCCCATCTTACCCTTTACTCCCTTGCCCTTTATTTTGAATAATGACAAATATATATCATTTAGAGTCACCCTACATCCCTATGATGCCCCAGGGTGATGCCCCACCCCTGGTTGAGAACTTGTTTGAGAAATTATAGTTTGTCATTATGACACAGCAGAAATAATTTGAGTCAAGTCAGCTTTATTTAAATAGCGCTTTATAAATTCAAAGCAGCTTTAAACAGGAACATGATGAATGATGCAAACTTGATCAAATATGAGAAGACAATAGTGTCCTTATTCAGCTCAAGTCAGTTCAATGTTGATTTGGTTTAGTTCAATAACTGAGTTAAATTTAGCTATAAGGAGATCTACAAAAAATAATATTGTGGTTCTTCAGTTTGAATTAGTTCAGTGTTAATTCGATTCAGTTCGAAATGTGCTGATATTGCAAAATTCATCAATTATGAAACAAAAACAAATCAGCTATAATGCAGCTTTACAGAAGACAATAGTTTCGTCATCCATATTCCAGCTCCAAGTTTTCTTCTCATCCAATAGTGTCAATGCAGTCAAATAGATGACATAGTGTGTCTTATAAACCCCCAAATATTTTATATTTAATTATAACTGTGCCATCAAACTGCTTTTATAAACTTAAAAATCAAAGCCTTACTTTGAAATCAAAGCATCAATACTCTTTGAAATTATATATAACAAAAATATACAATTCACAAGTTTTATTGTACATAAAAGAAAAAAATGGCAGTTTATAAAATGAGTGCAGACATCTACATGTGTTTTATTGGTAAGATTCTTTCCAAAAAAAAGTGTTATTCAGAACTTTATATTGTATTCAAGCAAAGTACCCCCAAAGAAAGACATTGGCAGTGAGTAAAATGAGGGCATTGATATTGCAGACAGTCTTCCAGGTGTGGTCTTCTTCAATACTCGTGAGTTTCTTTTCCAGAGCCTGCCGTTCCTCCTCACTCACCTCTTGTTTAGCCGCATGGCCATGGGAGAGACCACACAGCCACATTCCAGCACGCTTCCACCATGCAGGCGTGTCCTCATTCGACCCCTCTGACTCTCCAGTGCTGGGATCAAAACCTGCTGGTTCGGCGCCTCTAGCCCAGGGGTTTTCCAGCTCCACACGTTCTTTCTTACTGTGTCTTGTCCACCAGGTCAAACGTACAAGCTGAAATGAAATATAAGAGTTATTATTAGGTCAGTGTGTGTTATAGCTAAAATATCATAAATTATGTAATGTTTTTTTGTAAATATATAAATAAATAAAAATGTACATGTTTTCTTTGCTTTTAATGCTAATTATAAAGAAATTAAATGGCCAGTGTGTTCTGTGTTTGTATAGCCTAGATAATTTGGGCTATTTTGGGCAACAGAGCCTCCTTGGACATTAAAGGTTTAGTTCACCCAAAAATGAAAATTCTGTCATTAATTACTCACCCTCATGTCGTTTGATACCCGTAAGACCTCCATGAAGATATTTTTGTTAAACGTATAGTTCACCCAAAAATGATAATTCTGCCATAATTTATTCACCCTCAAGTTGTTACAAAACGGTATGCATTTATTTCTTCTGCTGAACACAAATTACAATATTTAGAAGAATGTGGGTAACCAAACAGTTGATGGACCCCATTGACTTCCATAATATGGGGGAAAATACTGTGGAAGTCAATGGGGCCCATTAGCTGTTTAGTTACTAACATTCTTCGAAATACTGTACTTTGTGTTCAGCAGAAGTCATAAATTCATACAGGTTTGGAACCGATTGAGGGTGAATAAATGATGACAGAATGATCATTTTTGGGTGAACTAAACCTTTAAAATAGTCTCAGAAAGCCCTCTATTGACACCAATGCATTTCCTCTCTCAAGACCCATAAAAGGCACTAAAGATGTTGTTACAAAGCCCATCTCACTACAATGGCAATACAATCATTTTATGAAGCAGAGAATTTTTTTTTTGTTATTCATGAATAAATACGCTGATTCAAAATGCTTCAAGGTTTTATGAAGCGGTGTTTTGAAATCGGCTATACAAGTCACCATAGAATTCACTATACAAGTCGTTAGGGGTTTTTTTGCACACAAAAACAATTCTTGTTTCAATTTGTCAAAGCCTTAATTTGTGTTCCGAAGATGAACAGAGGTCTTACGGGTGTCGAACCACATGAGGGTGAGTAATTTATTGATAGAATTTTCATTTTTGGGTGAACTAACCCAGTGTTTCCCAACCTTTTTTCAGTCATGGCACCCTTTGAAAACGTTGTAAATTTTGTGGCAGCCCGCATACGTTACGTTAGGGGTGTAACGGTACAGATTGCTCGGCACCCCGGTTGGGAAACACTGACTAACCCTTTAATATAGATGAAAATGGTTCATAAATTAATTAAATTAAAACTAAGAATGTAAGATGTTCTTAGGGTTACACCGTGTCCTAACTACAATCGACGCGATAAGATTCCAGCGACATGCAACTTGTCTGTCCACACCAGACGCGACTATGAGATGCGGCAAATCAATGAAAAACCACAGCCAATCAAAACAGCGTGTGGGCGGGCTCCAGCGGCAAACTCATTATCCTGATTAGTTTCAGCTGTTTTTTTATTTATTTATTTAACCTTGTTAACTCTCTATGTCTGTATTAACCATTGCGATCATTGGTTGTGTAGTCTTGTACTTGTTATACCGCATTTCTGGGCGTTATTTTCTGGTTTTCCGTCTCAGTTTCCCTTAGATCTTGTCTCCCTGGATTTTCCTGTTTGCCTGTGGCTTGGACTATTAATATCTGAATTGTTTGCCCTGTGGTTTTGACTCTTACCTGTTATATGGATTACAATTGTGGATTGCCCTGAACAGGGGCGTGGGACTGGGGGGATAAAGGGTACTGAGTAACCAGGGCCCGAGGCAGGGGGGGGCCTTAGAAGTCAGTTTTCTATACATACACATACATGGTACAGGGGCCCAGCAAGATGGTTTGTACCCAGGGCCCAAAATTTGGTGCTACGCCCCTGGCCCTGAAACTGCATTTGGGTCTTCAAACCAAGTCTTGGAGCAGTGCGTAACTATTACTTTGGCAATAAACTGAAATAAGTTTAATTTTAAATAGAAAAATCATTAAATGGAAATAAATAACTAAAACTGAAATAAAAAGAAATGAAACCTAAATAGCAATATTAAAACTAATTAAAAACTAATAAATTACACAAACAGACAATGGAAAAAAACTTTCTAGGGGCCTCCCCCAGGAACGTGATTTTCTACAGAGGGGGACCTCCACCCCACAAAATAATTTAAACCGAATGGTGTAGAAAAAAAACTATTTCAAGGGGACTCAGAGCAACAACCTGCACCAGGGCCCCAGATACGGCCCTTGAGGGGTCATTATCAGGGAATAACTGACCTCTGAATCAAGCATTTCAGAGAGTCGTGTAATTAAAAACATTTTTTTTTAGATGTGTATGTATTTTGGATTGCGCTTAATAGTTACATGTTGCTCTGGAATAGGCGCAGTGCAGAGGCTGACAGCTGTGATGATCAGAGCTGTAAGTGCAAGCAGGATTAGAGCAAAATACAGGTAGTGCACATCTTTCAGCAGGGCGGGACGCAGGTCTTTCTCTCCGCATGATGGGGTGCCATAGACAAATTCCATAACCATCCTCACTGTCCCAACTATTAGTCCCACCATCAGACCCCAAAATGCACCCTGTGCAAAGATAAAAGAGAGCAGCTTCACTTGGATGTTTTACAATCTTCTTAAACGAAATGCATTAAATGTGATGAGCAATTTAACTTTCACTTTCTTGAATGAGCACAAATCAGATAAAAGTTAATTAATTCACCTGTTCATTTACTCGCCCCCAAAAGATGGCCATAATAAACACTGCAGTGATGGGAGGTGCCAGGTAGCTAGTGATGGCCTGAATATAGTCAAACAGCTGCCCACTATTAGCTGTTTGAATTATAGGAATCCACACAATGCTCAGGGCAACGAGCAATAAAATGAACACCCTATAGATTTAAATAAACAGCAGCAATTAAGACAAAGCAAATAAGTCAGGAGGCTGTATATATGGAAAAAGACAACTGTTTTGATTTATTTTGACCTCACACTTCACTGAGAGTTTGCATGTATATCTAATGGATTTGAGCTCTGTTATATGTGTGCTGTGCCTTTACCACACCAAAACAGCCCAACAAAACCCCAGCATTGTAGTTATCCACCTGATGTAGTAAACAACAAAGAGGAATTGGTGGTGGACCAGTTCCACTTTATTTAAACTAGTTTTATAATGATAATATTCATTTCTTTTAGATACTTTGTGAAAAATGTGCCAAACTGAAGGGTTCTTAAAGGGTTACATCAGGCATTCATTTAAACGGATGCTGAGCAATGTAAGTGTTTTAACATCTCAAATTAATATCTATGAAAGTTAAGCTTCCAAAGGCATGAACTGAAAACGTCCCAGACTGAACACGCGTTGATTATGTATGCCGCGAATGTGGTCGTGATTACCTCAGCTCTCATCACGAGAGCTCATCAGCACATTTATGACGTTAAATGTAATAATCTGACTCCTAATCTGAGTTATATCGTTATATTGAACAGACACGTTCAGTATTTAATTGTAGTAGTGTCTGTTCTCTAACTCAGTCACTGTAATCCAGTAGGTGGTTTTTGGGAATGGCCTCACAGGGCAGCGAAGCATTCTGGGAATTGTAGTCTTTCATCCCCATGAGACAGTTTAAATACAGATTCATCTTTCCAGCACTGAAGTACCCCTTTGAGTTTTTCCAAAAATCATTTAACAGAAACTACCTGCCCACTACCATGAGCTCTCTCTCAGAGGCCCTGGGCCGGATTCGCTGCCAAATGTCCATAGTGAACAGAGTGCTGCTGCTGTTGAATATAGAGGTGAGAGAGGACATGAGTGCTGCCATCATTACAGCGATCATCAGACCTCTCAAACCTACAACACAAATACAGTGAAAGAAAAAAATAAATAGATTAGCATAAGAAAAATAGTGCAGTGCAGAGGCTGAGCAATGTGACAGGTGGTCATAATAACTCTCATAACTCAAACACTTATTTCTTCATCACGACACCTGTTAGTGGGTGAGCTATATTAGGCAACAAGTGAACATTTTGTCCTCAAAGTTGATGTGTTAGAAGCAGGAAAAAATGGGCAAAGGGCCAAATTGTGATGGCTAGACGACAGAAGCATCTACAAAACTGGTGTTCCCAGTCTGCAGTGGTCAGTATCTATCAATAGGGGTCCAAGGAAGGATAAGTGGTGAACTGGCGACAGGGTGATGGACGGCCAAGGGTCACTGATGCACGTAGGGAGCGACGGTTGGCCTGTGTGTTCCGATCAAATAGACAAGCTACTGCGGCTCAAATTACAGTTAATGCTGGTTCTGAAAGGTGTCATAATACACAGTTTATATAGCTGCAGACCAGATAAGGTTGCCCATGCCGACCCCTGTCCACTGCCGAAAGCACCGACAGTGGGCACATGAGCATCAGAACTGAACCACGGAGCAATGGAAGAAGGTGGCCTGGTCAAATGAATCACATTTTCTTAAGCGGTCTCTTAATTTTTTTCATATAATTATGATGCTATATAATCTATAAGAAGCTAAAATAATTGTTAGTTTGTAAACATTATTTGCTAGCTTTTTCTTTTTGACAAATGATACTATAGTTGACAAAAAGGAAAATTTCAGCTAAATGAAAAAGGTTGTCATACCCACTGGCATGAGCTCCACAACTAACTTTGGGTAAGCAATGTTAGAGCAGCCAACACTGGCCCCGCAGATCTTCAGACACTCACCAGGATCCACACATCCTACTTCATCTAAAAAATACAAACACCATCACACTATTTAAACGCATTCAACCAAATTAATAATGTAGATAGTCCATTAAAGTAACACAAAAAAACACAACATTTAATTGGTTTTAATAAATCTTTGTAAATAAATGTATAAATCTAGAGAAAACGCAAGAAAGAGTGAGCGTACTTGGGTAAAGAGCTCTGCTGATCATTCCTGGCATAACAATGAAGAACATAGGGAAGATCTTGAGGTAGCCACCAAGTACCGAACCACCTTTGGCATGGGACAAGTTTTTGGCAGACAGAGACCTTTGCACTATCACCTTGAAACATTAAAGGGTTAGTTCACCCAAAAATGAAATTTATGTCATTAATGACTCACCCTAATGTCGTTCCACACCCGTAAGACCTCCGTTCATCTTCAGAACACAGTTTAAGATATTTTATATTTAGTCCTTATATTTACAGCGTATCCAAGTATACACACTATACTGACCATGTCCAGAAAGGTAATAAAAAACATCATCAAAGTAGTCCATACGTGACATCATTTGGTTAATTAGAATCTCTTAAAGGATCGAAAATACATTTTGGTCCAAAAATAACAAAAACTACGACTTTATTTTGAATTCGACTATGATTTACCACAAATAAAGATTAAAACAGTAATGATTCAGCGTACTGATTCATGATTTGGATCGCGTGTCAAACTGCCAAACTGCTGAAACACGGAAGAGAAGACAATGCTGAATAAAGTCGATAGTTTTTGCTATTTTTGGACCTAAATGTATTTTCGATGCTTCAAGAGATTCTAATTAAGTAACTGATGTCACATATGGGCTACTTTGATGATGTTTTTATTTCCTTTCTGGACATGGACAGTAAAGTGTGCATACACTTAGATATGCTGTCGGACTAAATAGAAAATATCTTAAACTGTGTTCCGAAGACGAACAGAGGTCTTATGGGTGTGGAACGACATTAGGGTGAGTCCTTAATGACATACATTTCGTTTTGGGGTGAACTTACCCTTTTAAATATATGCAATTGCTTGATGTAAAACAATTAAGCTTTAAAGAGACTAAAAATGTAAAATCATAGATTGTCTTTTAATTCTGTTTCACCTGGTCTGTGCACCACACCCATGTGGCAAGAACCGTGAGTCCAAAGATCAAGCCTGGCCAAGGAAGGTCTCCTGTCACTGGATCTCTGAAGATATGAAAGGCATCAGAGCGAGGAAGATGACAAGTGGTGTTGGGAACCGTGATAGCAGGTACAGCGCTCTTATACTGAACCAGCAAACCCTCGTACCATCCAATTTTGTCAAATGCTGCAGGGGAAATTCATTTGAAATTACTTACCCAGGAATAATTAATACAATTGTACATTTGTATAAAAAAGGGATCTATACCTATGAACATGAGGACAAATGCTCCTATTACCATGATGACAGTCTGTAAGGCATCAGTGTAGATTACAGCTGTCAGCCCACCTGCATTAAGACAAGTCACCAGTTTTTAACTAGAATCACATTTAGACATTAGTATATCTAAAATATCAGCGTTGTTTTATTACCAGCTATAGTATAGAGTGCAGTGACGGCTAGCAGCACAACTGTGGAGACATACAGGTCCCATCCCAGTGATACCTGGATGAATAAAGCCCCTGAAAAAATGTCTGTCTGAAAAACAAAAACAGTTATTAACTTTATTATATGTACACTGCACAGCATTGCGGTTTACTCTTATTGTAGACAATAGCATACTGTATTTTTGCTCATTTACTTTTTTTATGATAATAGCATAGTATAATAGTACAGCATGCTAGTATGTGGCATTTTTTATGTATTTATCATTATAATATCATTAACATAAAGGTCAATTTAAAACAATATATAGGCAATCAATATAAAGATGGGACCAAAAATCTGAGCTCCCGTGTGCTTTTAATTTGCACATCCCCCCATGGGTTTTTCTGTTTGTTTGAATGTTTTAGTAAATATATATATATATATATATATATATATATATATATATATATATATATATATATATATATAGCTTAATAAGGAGTCTTACTGATATCTTAGTGAAAATGTAGAGGACGAGAGACAGCACACTCATGTAGATTCGGATCCGCTGACCCCCAAACCTCTTCCTCAGATACTCCGGCATTGTGACCACTCCAGCAGAAATATACACAGGTACAAAAATCCAGCCCAAGGCAATGAGGACCCATGCTGCCTATGGAGCATCACACTTGATAAGATGTTTTGTTTCAGCAAGTGAAGCAATAAAACCAAATAACCAAGACAGACTGCAATCTCACAAATTAAAAAATTACAACACTGAAAGCTCATAAGATGAGGAATTGTCTGCCGTACATTCCACTCAAATCCCCCAACTGCGAGTCCCCCCGCGGCTCCTGTCCCTGCTAATCCAAGGAACAGACCACTGCCTACGTTACTGGACATCAAAGAGGCACCAATCTGTGGAAACACAATACTGAGAAAACACTCTCAAATCTAAAGGAAACTATGATAATTCAAGCTGAAAGAAACATCTCTTCACACTAAACACAAAATCAGCCGTCAAAATCATACTTTTAAGTTACATTTAATTTAAATGTTAAACGATACATATCTAATCAGTACGTTTACATGTAATAAATTCTTTCAGGAGACTGCAATCATTTCCCTTTTCCTGGTTGCAGTTCCAGGGCTTTGAAAATTAAGATTCTTCCTTGTAGTCATGCACAAGATTATTCCAGCTTTATTATTAAGAGTAAACCACATAAATACACAAAAACTCACTGGCCACCATGTCATGGTTCGTCCTGCCAAGAAGTATCCTCCCACTGTCCCACGGTTTGCTCTGACTGAGGACTACAAATTAAAAATCTCACTTAGCATCAAAAATTTGACACAATTTATCTACATCAGTGCAAATATTGCCAAAGAGGCTGCAAACTTTCACTTACCCATATTCCAACTACCAACACAAACACAAAGTAGACTACAACTACAGCAATATCAGCAGCCTCCAAAGTAAACTTCGCTGGCACCTCGGGCTCTGGGGTGCCCGTTACAGGCTCAGGTGAAGCTGGCATTTTCTACAATGCCCGAGCCGAAAGTGTGAACTTTGAAGCAGGTGCTGATTTCATTAATAATTAATCAGCTTGCTCCAGAGAATGCTGAGAATGCACGAGTTACATATTATATGACAGATACACATCACCATGTGAGGACGCTGTAAACTGATTTACTTGAAGGTAACAGTTCATGTTTTAGGAAGGAAGTGTATACAGCAATGTATACAGCAATATATATATATATATATATTTAATGGATTGTTCAGTTCATTTAATTAAATAAAAAGACAGAAACTGACTACAAACTTTCCATTTTTTTTTTATTGCAGAGTGACTTATAAAACAAAAATTTTGTACATGCGAGACATCATAAATACTCTTAATTCAACTGCATCTGTCCATTCATTTCTTCTTCCAGAATTTGCTGTAATCATCAACTTTGAAATCATCCTCAAAATCCTCCAATTTCTGTGTGACTGACTTCTTCGGTTCTCTTTTCCGCATCCTGATTTTCCTCTCCTCCTCAGAGAGGGTGGTGATGTCCACAGGCATCTGACAAAAAGTCAAAGCTGTCAATGATAATGGACTCAAAACACACACCCAAGGTACGTTTTCTAAAGCTTGACTTCATTATTGTATGAGTGTTATAGAAGACATTTAGGAAAAGGATCTAGGATACAAACAAACCACTAACCTTCATTATTCTTTTGGGCTCTTTATATCTGATGTTGATGGTGGACCCGTCAGGTCTTACTAAAAGAACTGGATACATCCTCTCATACTTCTGCCTCCCAAAGCGGACCACACAGGTTCGGTTGGAGTTTGACTGAAAGACTGTGGTGTGAAATGTGGACGTGGCTTGCAAACACCTGTGGGTGACAACAGACTGAAGACACCTGTGCAAAACAAGAAAAGGACATTAAACATCTGAGGTTCAAAAATAGCTGCAGTATAATAGAAAAATAATGCTTTGTAAACAAAAAAGACAAAAAACAATATCGTAGCTTCAGAACTCGACTCATTTGATTTTATTCAGTGCGAAGTCAGTTATTTTCAGGTTTGCCATAGGGGAAATAGATAAGACAATAAAAATCTTCCATGAACAGGTTTTTTAAATGGTAGTTAATATACATTAAACGGGTACAATTAGTGGCTTTGCTTCACTTAAAACTTAATACATTACATCATGTATATGCATATCATATGTATAAAAATTAAAAGGCATTACAAACGTATTCAAAGACTATCACACTATAAAAAGACGAGCGAACTTAAGGTGCAATCGGTTCACTTATTTACTTACCTAAACAAACTCTTGCACGGCTGGCCAAATGCATTTAAAGCCATGGTCATAATATTTGCAACCCTGTAAACTGCTATATATTAAATATATTCATAAGTGTGTAAAGAAAATAGCACAACTCTTCAAGATGAAGAAGGTCACCATCAACATACGGCACGCATGTGTGTCAGCATCACATGCTCCGTCTGGAAACTTGTACTGCAGCTTTCAATAGTTCCGCTGTCTGTTCTGTTCGGATTTTTGTTCACTTTTAGAAATGAAATCCTTTTTAACTCCCTCTCTTTCACTTAATGTATTTACAAAAGCCATCTGGTTACCATAATAATAATAAACCACAATTTAGTATGCAATATTTTATTAAATAATAATGTATGAAATAAGCTCATCATAAAAACATTTAGTTGATTTCTAAAACGTATAGGCCTATAATATAAAAAGGTAAAGTATACATCAGTAAAAATTCCTCAGTCATTTTTAGTCATTTTGCTCCTAAAGAAAGCTGTTTTATTTTACATGGAGTACCCTCATGGGGGCAGGCTTGTACGTCAGTCGAATCATTATCATCAAACTTGTTTGTCAGTGGAGCAGTGGAAGGGGGTAGCCACTGTCTTCTTATAATGTGCTGCTAGTCTGTCTGCCTCTCTGTGTCCTGAGAGTAGAGCTCCTTGCACTGTGCCATAAAGAGTCTTCATTGTTGCCTCACCTGCAAACAAGACCTGAAGATCCTGAAATATATGAAGTGAAAAATCACTTTAATACTTTAGTGCTATTGACAAAGAAAATAAAAGGAGGGCATCTTTTAAACCTCTTCGTAATAACCTTTATCCTAATGGATATTTCAATAAGTAAAATAACTGTCCATTACTAATTTTAACATAATGGTAGGCAAAAAAATAAATTAAATAAAATCACATACTTTATCAGGACACCGGCTGCCCACTAGTGGTTGTGCCAACGTGTCCATAACTTGCCCATCAACGCCAACAGGGAGGAAAGCATAAGTTCCCTTTATAAATTTGTTACTGCGCCACTTAGTGCAGAGTATGGACTTCGGCTGAGGAATGTTTGAATGTCCTGAGGAGTACAGAAAATATTACATGATGACAAAAACTTTTCACAAACACATTTTAAGCCTATCTGACATATTCAAAAGTAATACAAGTATGATATGGATATTTCTTTAAAGAGGATTTCTTTACCAAGGAACATTTTAAGATGATCGGTGACAGCAGTTGAGACTTCGTCATCTGTCATGGTTTCAATCAGGTCAGCTATGTCTCCTGGACACCAACCAATTAAGACATTGCCAAACCTACAAAGAGAAACTTAAATATTAATAAAAATAACAATGTTAAATGAGTCAAATTATATATATATATTTTTCCCGAGGTACACTAATATTGTTACTAAAGTGTTTTGCACAATAAGCAGTAATTATAATATTATTTAACATTTACTAGTAATATTAGTTCTGGTGTTTTTCTCATATGGCATTTATAATTGTAAATGCACATGAATTAATTTAACATCAACATTAAAAATTGTAGTAGTTTAATACAACATTAACCTTTCTTTGGGTCTCAGGACAGAAAAGTACTGCATGCTCTTGAGCCACTGCATTTTATTGGTGGATATTGAGGCAGGCGTTTCATCCTCATAAATGAGGCTGATAGTACCAACTTCATTCTCCCAGAATGCCTCTTCATACTCCAGAAAGATCTTGACAATATTGCCAAAGCAAAGCTTATCGATGACCTCCATTTTCTCATTTGGGAGACTGGGGATGAAGAGGCTGGAAGCTTGAGCTTTTAGACAACCTTCAAACAAACAAACAAACAAACAAACAAACACACACACACACACACACACACACACACACACACACACACACACACACACACACACAGTGAACTCTCAATTTGCACTGGCAGGATTTATCGTTTGGTCACGTAGATCATCCTCACAATTCTCAACCCTTATCAACACATACCCAGTGAAATGGTCACTATTACATGATCGGCTAGAATCTCTTCTCCATTCTCACAGACAATGCAAACTGGGTACTTGTGGTCATCAGAAGCAGTTTCCGTGTGAGCAGGGAGAGGTTCATTATGAGGAGGCTGAGTTGGAGAGGGGGCTACAGAGAAGGTTCCATCCCATTTGATCTTACTAACTTCTCTTTTCAGCAGCAAACGGTCCTTAGGGAAGTCCTCCAGTAGCATATCCACAAGCTGAAACATTAAACTGACAGACATATAACACATAATGATTATGAATAAATCATTTACTTAGCAACAATTGCAAATGAATGCAGATCATCTTCTCAACCCATCATACCCCGCAACATTGAGACTGTCACCCATGTTGATATAATACTGCCAGGAGTCAAGAGAGATCTTGTGGAGGTCTGAAGCTCCAACGTCAATCAGCATGTCTTTGCCGACCAGAGCAAAAACACTCTGCATTCTCGCTTTCTTGTCCTTGTCTTGCAAGCTGTCAATCACATCTTGGGTTTTTTCTGCATAGTGTTCACCTAAACTCTTTCCTGTGTTGGAGCCACGGTGTTGAATAATGCCCTCCCCAGCTTCATATGCACGTCTGGCGAAGTTTTCATCCACTTTGTGTCCCTTGTTACTGTAAAACACTTCTGTGCCCATCTCAGGGACCTGGTTTAGAACGCCAGACTTTTTAAGCAGACAGTAGACTGGGTTTTTTTCTGAAGCCCCATGGATAAACTGTGCTCCAGTATCAACACACACATTCCCTTTGATATGAAAAAGAGAAAGACAGTAAAATACACACACACACACACGCACACACACACACACACACACACACACACACACACACACACACACACACACACACACACACACACATACACGTGTTTTTGATCAAATGCAGTTGTTGCATCACAGAAATAAATAACATTTAAAGTATTATTAAAACCAAATTTTTATTTATTTATTTAAAACAAATACTTTCTTTTAAACAAATGCTGGCTTGATGAAGATATTTCTTTCAGACATATAGTTATAGTATAAAATAGTAATGTTTCCACACTTTTGACTGGGTATATGTCAACTAATATGAGTCAAGCCCGGCTTTCTCTGTTCAACCAATTCATACTGAACTGACAAAAGATATTTAAAATATGCAGGAAAAATATCAATATTTAAATAATGTGATACAATCTGTGACAGTGAAAAAGAGGATTATTTAATGGAAGTGAAACTAAGTCATGGGTCCACTGATTTCAGCTTCCTGAAATAGTTTCCTCTACTTATTTCCTTCACTCCCCCCCCCCCCAGCACATAGCCGTACTTTTGTTTATTATATGTTAAAACAATGATCAAATAGTAAACATAACAATTATAATAATTATAAGTAACAATTATAATTATTGTTATTAATAATACATAGTCAATCATTTTATGCTTATTATATTATTGAATAACTTATACATTTGCTATTAACTTTTTACTGTAATACTCTTATCCAGTTGTAAGTGTTTAATTCCTGCTGGTATTGGAATGATTAATGTAATGTAGCCTATGCTATACGAGGTATAATCTAAAATATTTTTTTACAGTCTATGGGTATAATGTATTCACCTAGAGTTGCAGAAGCTACTCTTCCTCCGACCTTCTCAGAGGCTTCCAGAACCGTGACGTCATCAAACCCGTATTCTTTCAGCTTCTTGGCTGCGGCGAGTCCTGCCACACCAGCGCCAATCACCACCACAGATGGCTTTCTGAGTGCCATGCCTGTATTATTGAAGAAGGTATTACACTAACTTCACTACAAACGATATGCATTACTAGTAGACAGTAGCCTACATTATTCCTATAGCTGGTTGAATTAATTTGTAGGTTTAGCCGAAATATGAAGTTAAAGTTAGACAATAGCCATCACGAAGTCTGTACTTACTTTGTAACGGCGCTTATGCTGACTATCCACCTTTAGTATTTAGTTCCATTGCGCAGTTCCACTTCCTGTTTTACTGCCATGACTTCATGTGGATTTAGAGGCGGTGTTTATTTGGTTCAGATCCTGAATAGCAGAGTAGAAGAAAAAACAACGTTGTCATGTTTTTTTTTCTCTCTCGGTTCGTTGTATGCACAGTTGTCCACTAGAGGGCAGAAAATCCCAAGAAATTCAGTCAAAAGTTTGAACACCTGGGATGGGCAACGAATGCGTATGCCATATTAAAAAACTTAAGCAAGATTGATCCGTTCGAGTGACACTGTTCCACTAAGCGAGACTGCCTGTCTTAGAAGTGCACTATATTATATCTCTTTAGAAAAAATGATAATACGTTTTTGATGATAGGGTTATATGCCGAAGTGAATTATTATTCTGCAATTGTCATTATTTTCATTCATTTTTTTTATTATATGTATAATTACCAAAAAAAAAGTATCTATGTGATGCAAGGACTATTTATTTATCAGCCATTACTCATATCGTCACTTCAGTGTCACATGATCCTTCAGATATCATTCTAAAATGTAAACAGTTGTGCTGCTTAATTTTTTTGTTATAACCTGTGAAATCTTTTTTAACATTATACACTGCCATTTAAAGGTTTGGGGTCAGTATTTTTTATTTTATTTTTAAAGAAATTAATACTTTTATTGAGGAATGATGTGTTATTTATTTTATTTTTTTAAAGGGGGGGTGAAACACTCAGTTTCAGTCAGTGTCATGTCAATCTTGAGTACCTATAGAGTAGCATTGCTTCCTGCATATCTCCGAAAAGTCTTTATTTTTTTAATAATTATATAAGAAAGATGCGCTGTTCCGAGTCTTTCCGAAAAAAGCCGAGCGGGTGGGGGCGTATCGTGTGAGCGGAGCTAAATAATGACGTGTGCTCGCTGCTGCTATGTTGAGTCGAGTGCGTCGTAAAGCTGTGTCATCCCTAACAGCGGGAAAAAAACTTTATTCAAAATAAAAATATGGCTTTTAATCAGATACAGCCATACATCTATGATCCGGAATCAGACCCAGAGGCTGCAGTTGAACAGGAGCAGCAGCAAAAACGACTAGAGCAGGACGTCTCTATGTGGTACAAGTTATACACTAACTATATAATATGCTTAGCGGCTTGTGTTATTTACATATTTATACTTGAATTATATCGTCGTATTTTTGTCTTTGAAGGTGTACATGTGGGAAGTGCAGTTGTGCACGTGTGTTTGTGTGTTTACGCGTGGTTTGTGTAGACAGTAAGCGGACAAAAAAAAACACAGACATTTGAAGCAGTCTAAATCACCGCCTGCGGTTCTAACGTTGGGACTGCTCCATCCTTCAGCATTAGGCGATCGGAAAATCCGGCGTCGAGCTGGGCCTTGTTTATGAAACAGTCGGCACCGAAATGCAGCGAACAGATATAAACATTCGCGCAACTCAGTTGCTGATCCGGAAAAGCAAATTACATCCACTGTTGCCTTAACGCGGGGGTTTTGGGGAATCTGTGCAGGACTGTCTTGGTCTGGCAACCAAAAACGCACTTTTTTGGTGACATTGTTATGTGCACATCACCTGTGCAGCAGCAGCCTACGAGCCAGCGCTTTGATGGGCGTAGCCTGTTACTTTCGCTCTCTCCCTCGCTCTCTCTCACGCGCTTCCGGTAGAATTGTCCGTAAGGCCCATACAAGGAAATTCCGCCCCCACTAACGTCAAAGGGGACGCATGATCTCAAAAAACTTGCCGAAACTTATGACTAACCGGAAGTAGTATTTTTGACAAAGAAATACTCCCATCAAACGTCCACCTTAACTTTTGAAACTTTGTCCATGTTTAGTATGGGCTTCCAAGTCTTTAACAGTGTAAAAAGATCAGTATGCATGAAACAGCATTTCACCCCCCCTTTAAGTAATAAGTTGCACAACTGTTTCCAAAATTGATAATGAATAATCATATGACTTCTGAAGGATCGTGTGACACTAAAGACTGGAGTAATGGATGATGAAAATTCAGCTTTGCATCACAGAAAAATATATATATCTGAAAGTATATTAAAATAGAAACCCAGCATTTTATATTGTTATATTTCATAATATTACTGTTTTTTCTGTATTTTTTTTGACCAAATAAAAGCATGATGAGCAAAGATACGTTCAAAAACACAAAAAATAGTCATGTTCCCAAACTTTTGACCGATATTTCATGTTGCATAAATGTCAACTAATATGAGACAAAAATATTCTCTTTAAAACAACAGTTCTTTTCAAATGTCTTTCTCTGCTCAAACTATTTTTAAAAACATGTATTGGAGCACAGAAACACTCAACATATGTAAAACTATAATAAGCCAGCCAAAATGCCCATTTTTTAATGCCCACCTGCACTTTCAGCTGTTTTGCAAAGCTGACACTTTTCAACACTCAGAGTATGGCCAGTGGAGAACCAAGCCATTCACCTTTGTCACAATACGAGGCGACCTTTTGTTCAGCCAGGCTCGCCTGAATCAATGACCTTATTGTGACATTAATTCATCATAGGTGTAATTTATCATCTTTTGGCATCAGTGTATGCAGCTTAGTTTTCAATAATCTGTGCTTTGTCTCAAAGCAGGGTCGAACAGATCTGATCCAGTGAGAAGCAGGTGAGAGGTGAAATCTGTGGCCTTCACACAAGAACACAAGAAGCGCAGTGAAAAGACTACACCAACAAACAACAGGCATCTTCTGCTACCCTTCGTGGGGGGGGGGGGGGGGGGGGGCACCCTGCCCTCCACTCTGCCCTCCACTCTCGTTGATTATCTTTGTTTGGACGGCCAATGACTGCATGTACAGACAATTTTGATAGCTGTTATCATTGTGACAGAAATGTGCCCCTGAAAAGATCCTTTTCATGCTTTACACACGCAACACACTAGTGTTTTTATCTTTAGGAAATTATTATAAATCTGTTGTTGGTCACATAAATGAGTGTTTTGGAAACATCAATGTGATCATATTTCTCAAGATGATTAGATGATTACTGAAGGATATTCTGGGATTTGGAGTGTGTTTGGTTTGAGAAGGTTTCAGTACTTTTTCCCATGGTGCCGTTTTCACTTTATAATGAAGTAACTTGTCAGGGCAGGATAGTCCAGGGGCAATGCTCTGTATCATCTGTTTGTCGACAGACAAGCCCACCCCAAAAGCCCAAAGCCCCCTAGACACAATATATACAGTCCTCATAAAAATATCTGCAATATATATAATTGTGCATGTGAATTGATATTTCTAACAAAATCTGTTCTGTTTTATATAGTGGCCCCGAAAATATTTGGGCACTTAAGCCACAATTACATTTTGAAATAGATAATAGCGTTTTGTTTATATATATCACAGCTCGGCCAGCTGTTGAGCTCAGTAAAGCCACAGTTTCCTCCTAAATCTCATCCATATCTCTTTAAAATATAGCATTCTGTGCAGAATTAGAACGGGTCCAAAACATTTTCTGGTATGTGCAGACTCGCACATATGATCCGCTCTGTGCTATCATTTGTCTGGACCAGAGTAGACTGTGTGTGTGCAGCGGTGGTTCAGGTGACTTCATTCTCCCCAATGGAAAGCATATTTTCACTGTCTAAATTGTTCCCTATATATTTTCTATATAGTGCACTATGTACCATTCACCATTTAGAAAATAGTATGTGTGAACAAGTGACGGATTTTAGGCACGGCTTCAGTGTCTGTTTATAATGTAGGGGGTGGGAGGATTCAGGATCTTGAGAGCATTTGATTGGACAGAAAATCATGACGAGAAGTTGAAGTGCAGAGTGATGTCATCAAAATCATTTATCCATATTAGCGGAAGTGAGACTATGTTTTGAATGCATATATCTTCTAAATTAAAATGTTGTCATTGCTTTGGAGTGCACTTGCTTATAGGCTAACATATTCGTAGTAAAAGCCAAAAAACTTTTTGATATAATGGGGACTTTAAGTAGCCTAGCTTTTTATATACATGCATTAGAAAAAAAAAATTGGTTGCTTTCAGCTAAAACAGCTCAAATATGCATTTTAGTCTAGGACTTTGCTTAAGCCTTGTCTGCGTGTGAAACTGGGTGATAATGTTTACAATTGCGAGAAAAGTCTTGGACTAGCCTGATAATCTAGCCTGACAAGCCAGACCCACATCAAGATGTTTGGTCTGGAAACTCACCATAGACGGGGCTCAATCCGAGGGGCGGGATAAACGGTTGTCTTTCAAACTCCCTCTGCACGCGATAGGATAGCGCTACACCAACCACCAGAGCAACGAAGGTGAAACAGAGCTTGTTGAGAGATTAAACATTCACCGTATCCGGTCGGCTAAACTCCGAACACATCTTCCCTTTTTAAGAATGACTTCAGTGCCGTTCTCTGTTCTTTTATCAGAGAAAAGCTTAACTCCAAGTCTTCCAGAATCGCAGTCAACGCTGATTCGAAAGACCGCCGCCGTTCGCCAGCTTCTGTGTTTACTAGAAGCACGCAAACGCAACTCGGCCGTCGTCATTATGGCCCCGCCCGCCGAGTCTATACACGATGTGATTGGCCCGTCCAGATTGTGAGGAATACAGCTCAGAAGGGTATTGAGAGTTCCTAGATGACACTTGCGGGCAGATTAAATTTGCTGCCGCTAGGGTGCGTCTAGATTTCTAGGCTATTGATAAGCCAGACCCACATCAAGATGTTTGGTCTGGAAACTCACCATTGACAGGGCTCAATCCGAGGGGCGGGATAAATGGTTGTCTTTCAAACTCCCTCTGCACGCAACTGGATAGAGCTACAACCAACCAGAGCAACATGAAGCGGAGCTCGTTGATAGATGAAACTTTTGCTGTATTCGGTCTGCAAAACTCAGAACACATCGTCCCTTTTAAGAATGACTTCAGTGCCGTTCTTTGTTCTTTTCTCAGAGAAAAGCTGAACTCCAAGTCTTCCAGAGTCACGGTCAAAGCTGATTCGAAAGACCGCCGTTCTCCAGCTTCTATGTTTACTAGTAGCGTGCAAGCGCAACTCGGCCGTCATTATGTTAAGCCCCGCCCACCGACTCTATACACGATGTGATTGGCCTGACCAGAGTTTGGTTTTTATGGCTCAGAAGTGTATTGAGAGTTGCTAGAAGACATTTGCGGCAGATTAGATTTGCTGTCGCTAGGGTGCGTCTAGATTTCTAGGCTAGTCTTGGACACGGTTTGTTGTCAAACTTTATGATTTCAATTAGGTTAATAGTTAGCAAGCAGTGGTTTGGGGAAAGTGAAGTTTGTTTGGAGAACTATGTATTTGTTTGCAGATGCTGCTTGATTTGATATTTTGTATCCAATGCAATAAAATTCTGCCATTTTTTGAAGTGTGACTTAAGGCCCTGTCCACACGAACAAGGGTATTTTCAAAATCGCAGCTTTTTCTACGTGGTTTGGCTGTTCGTCCAAACGCAAACGCTGTATCTGGTTACTGAAACCGGACTTTTTTGAAACTCCGGCCAGGGTGAAGATTTTTAGAAACTCCGGTTACAGCGTTGTCGTGTAGATGGTGAAACCGGAGATTTTGGCTTTTTATGTCGAAATGCGCGCCGTTCTCTCTTTTGTTTGACGTCTGATTTTCCACGTTATCTCCTTTTGATTTACGTGAGTCGAGTCTATGCGGTGCATGGACTCTACTAACAGCGCTTATCACATGTAGCTATAGATACATGTTCAGTTATTTCATTGTATTGCAGAACAAAGGTGCCAGAATGCAATAATACAAAATAGTAAAGCAAGTAAGTGTGTGAAGCTATTACAGTCCACTTCGGCCCTGCACCTGTGTATATACAGTTACCTGTAACTGAGTCCAAAGTAAAGGAACTTGTAGAAGGGTTTCACTTGAGCCCATGGCATCCCTCAGTCAGTGCAATGTGCATCGGTGCCGTGGATGGGGCCCATGTGGAAATCAGGCAGCCAATCATAGTGTAGTTCTGCGTTCTCATGTGGACAGATTTTTTTTAACCGTGCTTGTGTGGATGCGAGGAAAAACTCCGGTAATAAAAATAACATGTACGTGTGGACTAGGCCTAAGTGTCCAACTCTGTAACCTTTTTGGCCATTGAACAAATATTGAACATTGATTTAAGTCTTTAGGTAAATCAATTGTGAAAAAATCTCTTTTCATGCATTGATCATATACACTTGTACAAAAGGATGCAGTAGGTCTTCAAGTTGATGTTTTCGACCAAAGATGACAGAAGCTGCCACACTCTGTGTGGGTGCAACTTTCTCCCAGCACAGTAAACAGCAAAAAGGAGCCCAAACAATGCCACATTTGTTTTGCGCATCAAAAAGCTCATTGTGCGCCTGCTGGTGAGCTCTCCATCAGTTTCTCCTGGCACAATGGGCAAATGGTCCCCCCGGCCGCGCCCGTCCTGCCTTCTGATACAAGAGATGGGTATGCCAGTCATGTCATCCACTTGTTTCAGAATCACCCTGGCATGGCTGTATTTGTAAGACTAATGACAGCATGGCTGAGAGAAAAGCATGATTATATTCACTCATGTAATCATTATGCCTCAATGCTCCTGTCTACCAGGGCAGGGGAATCAAAAGGAAATGTGAGACGCCAAGCCAAAAGCTCTCATCTTCTCTCACAGGGGAAGGCCATTAGACAGTGATAACAGGGCAACTCATCCCTTAAATTTTTTTCTTTTTAGAAACTAATCTCAAAGGACTGTATTATACATCTTTCACCATTTAAAACATTCATCAACACAACGGTTAAACTAAACGGCATCAGCATACAGCTTTTTTTTTTTTTTTGCTATTATGAGACTTTATTTCGAAATTATTGTTTTCATTTTTGTATATTTGCACATTTTTATAATACATATAGGCCTGTGGAAAAATTAATTTAAAAAGCAAAGGAATAAATTGCTCAGTTCACCAGATAGTATACATTTAACAAGCAATAATATTATGGAGTTTAATAGGCTATTTCAAATATTTGGGTTATGTTATGAAAAAAAGCATAATATGAGAAGGGTTTAGTAAGGATTGAGGGCTGATTTTTGCATATTTTATTATTAGCCTATTAAACAGGCTAAATGAAATTGTAATCTGAAAAATGTAATCTGAATAAATCATTAGTTCATCAGCCGTGACTTTAATATCAATGCATCAAATATTTTATAGTGTCAACTAGGAGGTTTGGGATATAGGAGGGGGAATGACAGCCTAAGGTCACATCTTCTGCAGAACAATATTCAGAGCTAAATTAGTGTTGGCGTAACGCCCAAAAGCAGACTAATATTTTAAGTGCTGCTGGTCCTGTACACGAGCTGACTGGCTGACTGGGGTTTGGTGCGATTTCTCATATGGTATAGGACAATTTAACTACGATTGCCTAAAACAAATGATTTTGAATAGTTTATTAGGCTAGCTAGTCCTCATTTCACAGCTGCATATGTTAAACCGTGCGAGAAAAGCAGAGAAAATGTACGCACGCGGTTAATTTATCCAATCCTTCACAATTTAAAAGTTAATTCGGTCACCTGTATTCCTACTTTTTTGACTCAGGTCTGATCAGTCTTTCTACCGAATAACTGCTGTTATGTGTCATATTATATACATCGGAGTGCAGCAGAACTCAAACAACCGCATGAAATCACTCACAAGTCACAACAATATGACGCCGTGCACGTGGAGTGCAGATCTGTCGACGCAGCAGCATCTCGGCGCGCATTCCAGTGAAAGCGCATTCATTTCAGGCGCGTAGTAATCGCATCCTTGCGGGATTGAGCATCATTCCACTTTTAACCTTGTGGAGAGCAGTTGCAGCAGGACAATTCATGCAGAATGAGTGTTTGACATCTGAGCATCTACTGTCTTGGTTTATTTGGACAGAAAACCGTCAGTTACTGCGACCTTCAAGGTGAGTTTAAAAAAAAAAAAAGATAATAAATTTGACCGACAGACTGTGCTGTGTAGCCTATAACATTTTATAAAACCGTTTTAGTAATTACGAGTAGCCTGCATTTTTAAATGCAAACTTATGGTAAGCTATTTAACACGTTTTCATTCGAACTATTATTTTTTAAACTATCACTATGTGTTACCTGTAGTTTCATTAGCGACTAGCGTTTAATTAATTTGTCACTTATAGGGCTTGGAGGACTATTCACCCCCCCCCCCCCCCCCCCAAAAAAAAAGCCTGGCTATACTTGTAAAATGCAGAGTAGCTGGAATAGCTAGCCTACGATATGATCTTAATTAGAATAAAAATGCATCTAATAATGAAGTAGTGGTAAAGATGGAATATTTATAACTAAATAAAGCATACCTAATATGCAGAGTTGATACCACAAGGTTCTTGAGTTAAAACACTTCTACCCTTGTCTTCTGAGTTCTGACACTGACAAAATGCCTCACAAGTTCAGGACGTGCTTTGAAACTAAATCATCTGTCCTCAGGGTTTGTCTGTCAATTAAGAGTCTCTTTTAAAACTTTGTTGGATCAGTGCTTGCCCTCCATCAAAGTTCTAACAACAGATGCAAATTGCCTTTATGGCATGCTGCTTCAGCAAACTCCCATTAAAGAAATTGAAATATGTGTGTTCAGCTTTATTGGAACCTAAAGTCCAAGTGATTTGGCTTCCGTGTATGACTCTTGCCCTAGAGTTATATGGAGGACAGAAAGAGCAAGAGAGAAAGAAAGAGTTGAAGAGCCCCTGATATTGTTTAGCTCCCAACCCCACCACACACTACTGTGGCATGCTGAGAGCTTTCTTATGTGGTCGTTCACATCCTGATAAACCTACTTAAGGCATGCAGTGCATCTGGCATCTTAGTTTTTGCCAGACAGTCTAGCAATGGTGTTTTCCATGCTAAAATCCAGCATGCTTTGAACATGTAGTGGCTTGTGGGATGCTGAACTCTTGACCACAGGGTAGCCAGGTTGGAACAGCTAAACAGAGGTCGTACTGATTGTTTGTGTCTTACAAATGAAAAAAGAGCATTTACTTTTTTTTTTTATTTTTACTAATTTATGTGCTGTCGCTAATGTGCATCCAACTACATTAAACAGCACAATTAATAATCTGATTTATAATTTGGGATTAAAAGAGCGGATCAATAGGGCATTATAAAAACTCAACGAAGAGCATTTTGTGTTTAACTTGAAAGCATAATGACTTTGCGGCTTATTCATTTTTCATGCTTTAAATTCAGTTTGAGATATTGATGGTCCTGTGCTGTTTAACTTTGAGGAAACAAATCAATACCATGGTTTTAATGGTCTGTTGGCACAACGTGTTTGCTGTTTCTATGAGTTTCCCACAACTGTCCTCAGAAAGTTTGTTTGAGGAGGAGACAGAACTCTGAATGAACTTTGGAGTTAGAAAGTTCCACTTGACCTCTGACATAGTGTGCATTTCTCAGGTTACACTGTATATTTCCAATTTCTGCAATACAATCTGAACAATAAAATAAATCTACACAAGCATCAATCTTAAAGGGATAGATCACCAAAAAATGAAAATTCTGTCATAATTTACTCACCCAAGTTGTTCCAAACCTACATGCATTTCTTTCTTCTGTTGAAAACAAAATAAGATATTTTAAAGAATGGACCATGAGTAACCAAACAGTTGATGAGCAGTTGATGGGAAAAGTCATGGAATTCATACAGGTTTAGAACAACTTGAGTGTGAGTAGTACTTGATGACAGAAAATTAATTTCTGTGTGAAGGTGGCGAAATGCATAGCGTTGCTCCCATCACTTTTATATTTTTATTTTTGAACCGTTGGTTTTGTTACCAAAGCTTCAGTACGTAATGGGACTTGCGTCTATCTGCCGCACATCTATACTGCAAATGCTCTAAAGAACGCTGAAGACAAGCAGAGAGGAGATCTAAATTTTTTATCAATTCATACGTCATTAATAGCGGTTTACTTCCGCAATTTAGTATGATTGCATTCACATCAGCTCACATGAGTTCACATGAATCGAACCTCAGACCCCCATATAGAACTCTATTTGCAGCACACAATCCTTCCTCCCCGCGTCTCCCCAACCATTTCCTTCTCCGTAATCTTTTTTTTTTCTTTTTCTCCTTTTCATTGCAAATCAGCACACGGACAATTTGGATCACAATTGTCTTGCGTGCTATCATTCATATTAATAACAATTCCAGTTTGACTAACAACTTCGGTCTGGCGCACGTGATCTTGCGTTGTTTCCTTGTGCACATCTCACATGTGTTTGGTTGTGAAACGCTTGCGGGACGTGAAAGAGTTGTCTGCGATTCTTCCGAATGTAAAGTCATGCAGTGTGAAACCCCCTGTTGCCTATCCGTCGTGCAATGTGTACACAGCAGCAACTGAATGCTACCCCCAGATAGTCATGCAGTGTGAAAAGAACTGTGATTTGACTACTTTGAATATCAGGCTAAAGACTGCAGCCTCTAGTGTCAGTCGCTGCTAGAGCACCTCTTGAGATCAGGAGAGCGAGGTTTTACATGCACATCTATTTACTGGCCTAAATCTGTTACAAGCTCTTGTAAAAGATTGGATTCTGATTGGCCAAAAATGATTCCAACAATGGTGTGGACTCTGCTATACTTTTATATTTAGAATGTTTTTTAGAACTTGTTATCGTTATAGTCATTATCCTTGGTGTGAATAGGCCTTTATCAAAGATATTTACACTGGGTTTACATCATTGTTTTAAATGTTTAAATCAGAAGCCGTATGAAAAGCGTTATTAAATGTGATCCTTACAGACTGCTATGAACAACATTTCTCTCAACACTTTGTAGAAGAGGCCTCTAGTCACTGTTTACTGTATCTTAAACAGCTGTAATGGCAAAAGTATCTGGCAGATCGGCTGTGAGGATGAGTCAAGCCTTGCCAGGGAATGTTATTAGCCTAACTGTGGCGTGAGCTCAGGACTTCAGGCATGGCCGGAATGTTGTGAATCAGGGGAGACCATCCTCCTCCCCAGGCAGAACTATGAAATGAAGCATGTTGGGGATGTTAGGGAACATGTACAGAGGAAAGAGGCATCAGATAATCAAAACTAATTTCATAAGGTTAATAAGAAGCTTTAGATACACTCTAAATATTAGAGTTTATTCGTATTTTTTATGGTTATTGTTGCTTGGCTTGCTTGATTTAAAACCCAATCATAACAGAAACCTATTGACACTATTTAGTTTTCATACTATTGTAAAATCTGTTCAAATTGCAAAGGTTCAAATACAAGGATCATTTGATAATGTAATTATTGTTGCATTAGAATTCTTTAGATGTATTTAAGGTGAGCTGCCTCATGGTAAAAGCAGAGATTAGGAGGGTGGAGAGAGTGGTGCCTGCCTCCTCTCAAACTCCCCACTATTAGTGACGTTAACACAAGATAGAGAGGACTAGCAGGACAGAAACATTTTGTACAAAACATCTGCTTACACACTTCACGTGAACTGACAATATCCACGCTATTTTTACTGATGGCTAAAATAGTGTAACGTATCTCAACCCTGTGGAAAAGGCCAGTGAGGGTTTTCTCGCATGAGATGCTTAAAGTGTCTTCAGGTTTTTGTTTTTTTTTTACTAAAAAGAGTTTCTTGGTCAAGGAGCTTAACACATGCAACTTATCAGTTTGATTTAAAGAGTCAAAATTAGGCAAAACATTCCTGCATCTTCATCGCTGAGGGTGTTCTGGTCTTGATCTGACACAGCATATATCATCTCACACACTCTTATACACCCACATATTAAAGTCATACAGGTCACATAATGATCTCAATCCTGCCGGTCACCACACACATGCAGGCACATGTGCAAATGCAACATAATCATAAATCAGTGCTGCGTGTGCTCTTGACTTGCAAGATCTCCCACATGTGTCGTTCTGGAATGCTTAACTAAGAACAATGATGTCACAGTGTCTGGGTTCACTCTCCTCTCTTATCCTGAATTCTGACAGTTCAATGCTGACGTCCAATCACATCTTGTCATCTCATAATAGACTGACATTCTAAATCAGTGCTATCAAGGTAATAATAGCTCAAATAACTCAAGTTGTTCTTTTTCACAGCTCTTCTCTATGGCATTCTACAGGCTTTCCAGCTGCAAGTGTAATATTTAGACTGGCAAACTTTGTGCTTTTTTGTAATAATAATAATAATAATGTTTTCGATTTATATAGCGCTTTTCAAGGCACTCAAAGCGCTTTACATTGAAGGGGGGAATCTCCTTAACCACCACCAATGTGCAGCATCCACCTGGATGATGCGACGGCAGCCATATTGCGCCAGAACGCCCACCACACACCAGCTGATTGTATATACACTGATCCAGAAAACTGAGCATTTAAAAAAAGAAAGAAAAAGAAAAAAATCTAGGTTATCGTCTTTTTAAACCCCACTTTTAATCCTGTGTAAAGGAACATTTCACACTGGTAATTTAAAAGCGGGGTAAGCAGTGCTTTTTACCCGGGGTTATAGAAACCCTGCTCTAGAGGTTATCACCGGTGCTAACCCCACATTGCTTAGCAACTGAATTATGAGCAGTGTAAAATGTCAAACAAGATAACCCTGGTTAAGTATACAGTTGCAAGAAAAAAATATGTGAACTGCATGCAGAATCTGTGAAAATGGGAATCATTTTAACTAAATAAGAGATTTACATATAGTCCACAAGATAAAAGAAAATCCTGCTTTTATAAAAATTACCCTGTATTCTCAATACTGTGTCGTTCTCTGGATGATCCACGGCTGTTTATTTGTTTTGTGATGTTGTTCTTGATTCCCTTGTTTGCCCTGAGCAGATAAACTACCCAGTGTTCTTCAGAAAAAAAATCCTCCAGTTCCTGCATATTATTCAGTTTTCTAGCATCTTTGAAAATATATTGAATTTGAAGATCAAGGTAAATTGTACTTAATTTTTATTGGAAGCAAATAATTATCTTCTTTTGCTTCTGAAGGACATTGCTAAATGAAAAAAAAAAAATGAAAAAAAAAAGAAAAGAAAAAAAAGAAAAGAAAAAAAAAAAATATATATATATATAATATAATATAATTTGTTTTATATATATATATATATATATATATATATATATATATATATATATATATATATATATATATATATATATATATATATACTCACCTAAAGGATTTGACCCCCTTTCACCTTCAGAACTGCCTTAATTCTACGTGGCATTGATTCAACAAGGTGCTGAAAGCATTCTTTAGAAATGTTGGCCCATATTGATAGGATAGCGTCTTGCAGTTGATGGAGATTTGTATGATGCACATCCAGAGCACGAAGCTCCCGTTCCACCACATCCCAAAGATGCTCTATTGGGTGAGATCTGGTGACTGTGGGGGCCATTTTAGTAATGTGAACTCATTGTCATGTTCAAGAAACCAATTTGAAATGATTCGGGCTTTGTGACATGGTGCATTATACTGGTATATTATACTATACTGGAAGTAGCCATCAGAGGATGGGTAGATTGTGGTCATAAAGGGATGGACATGGTCAGAAACAATGCTCAGGTAGGCCGTGGCATTTAAACGATGCCCAATTGGCACTGAGGGACCTAAAGTGTGCCAAGAAAACTTTCCCCATTACATCACCACCACCAGACTGCACAGTGGTAACAAGGCATGATGGATCCATGCTCTAATTCTGTTTACGCCAAATTCTGACTCTACCATCTGAATGTCTCAACAGAAATCAAGACTCATCAGACCAGGCAACATTTTTCCAGTCTTCAACTGTCCAGTTTTGGTGAGCTCGTGCAAATTGTAGCCTCTTTTTCCTATTTGTAGTGGAGATGAGTGGTACCCAGTGGGGTCTTCTGCTGTTTTAGCCCATCCGCCTCAAGGTTGTGTGTGTTGTGTCTTCACAAATGCTTTGCTGCATACCTCTGTTGTAACGAGGTGTTATTTCAGTCAAAGTTGCTCTTCTATCAGCTTGAATCAGTCGGCCCATTCTCCTCTGACCTCTAGCAGCAACCCGGCATTTTCGCTCACAGGACTGCTATATACTTGAAGGTTTTTCCTTTTCACACCATTCTTTGTAAACCTTAAAAATGGTTGTGCGTGAAAATC
The DNA here is from genome assembly GCF_024679245.1 of Pseudorasbora parva. Lineage (NCBI taxonomy): Eukaryota > Metazoa > Chordata > Actinopteri > Cypriniformes > Gobionidae > Pseudorasbora > Pseudorasbora parva. The sequence goes on from NC_090184.1 coordinate 35,250,486, forward strand.
CCAGTAACTGGGCAGATTGTGAAATACTCAGACTGGCCCGTCTGGCACCAAAAACCATGCCACGCTCAAAATTGCTTAAATCACCTTTCGTTCCCATTCTGACAATCAGTTTGGAGTTCAGGAGATTGTCTCAACCAGGACCACACCCCTAAATGCATTCAAGCAACTACCATGTGATTAGTTGATTAGATAATTGCATTAATGAGAAATTGAACAGGTGGTCCTAATAATCCTTTAGGTGAGTGTATATATATATATATATATATAAACAAAATAAGAAAAATGTGGACATCTTCATCCTGTTCAAAAGTTTTCTTAATGCATTGTGTTTCCTTCTGGAGCATCAGTGAATGCTTTTTTAATAGTTGTGTTAGAGTCCCTCAATGGTCCTCAGTGGAAAAAGATGGATCGAAAATCATACGATAACTGCTGGAGAGGGTTCAAATATGCAGAAGATTCTGGAAAACTGAAGAATTTGCAGGACCTAGAGGATTTTTCTGAAGAACATTGGGGAGTTTAATTGCTCAGAGCAAACAAGGGACTCATGAACAACCATCACAAAACAAAAAAACACTGTGGATCATCCAGGTAAAAAGACACAGTAGAATCAATGTTTTATAAACTTTTGAATGGGCACTATTTTTTAAAATTCAGCTACATTTTTATCCTGTGGACTATATTTAACCTTTTTTTAATGTAAAATATATTATTCAGGTCAGCACTAAATAAAAAAGAACACATTTTGTATGGTCTCTTTCATTTTGTTAAAATTATTCACATTTTTACAGATTCTGCAAGTGGTCCACATGTTTTTATTTATTTATTTTAAGTTTACTTCATGTACATTTTATGTTTCTCAGATGTTAGTGGAACATGTCCATAGTTATGGTTACTCTATAAGGAAAGCTGGGAACTGACTTACAGTTTTTTTTACAATCGCTAAGACCAATTTCTCAGAAGCCTATGTGGTCTAAACTGAGGATCATTTATATATGTACCTACAGGCCAATTCAAAACTGTTAAACTTAAGTTCAAAACCTATCATAATGCAAAACTGAAAAAGCCATTATTTTTTTACATTTCTGCAGCAATACAATATTGAAATATATTCTGAACCTAAAAAGTGAAACACTATCAAAATATAGCTATACACCTTCACAGGTGTTAGACCTTTAATAGCATTACCACAAAAGAGGAACATTTATAATTTTGTACTCTGATGGAAACATGCTCTAGTAACATATACTGTGACGAATTCTAAATGGCAGTGTCATTCTTGTTTTGTAAAGAAATTTTACAAACAAAAACAATACAAAATATTTATGTGTAATTTTGCCTGTTGTTAGTTTTTTAGGCCCTGAGTGATAAAAATGTGTTTGTTGGTTGACAATCTTTGTTATGGAAGAATGAGTTGATGTTAAATTAACTGCTTTAAGAGTTGGTTATGAGAACTGACGTATTGAGAAATGTGCCCTCAGTACATCCAATAAAATGGGACCATTAAAAAACTGGGCCCCTGTATATAGTAGAATATGTGAGAAAATAAATGTCTATGCAATGTATATATTCTGCCCATACACTATACAAATCGGTTTCATCAGCTGTGACTATTTTAGTCGTCAGATGTCTAAAAAAAAGAAATCAATATTAAAGAAAATTTTGTTAAAAAACAAAAAAATAAATAAAGACATTAAATAAATAAAAAATGCAACAGAAATAAATTAGGAGTTAAAAGTCAAAGTCATTGGCGTACCAAGGAGCCAGGCAGTCTCTTGATTCTTTCCCTCCAAAACCATGACTCTGCAACCACAACAGAGGAAACAGGAAGGGGGCTTCTGTATCACAAACAGGATGTTCAAAGCAACATAGTGTGTGACTTCACGTGTCTCCAGCCCACAGAGTGCCGTAATTAGTTCCTCTTGCATGCTTTTTCAATCAGAGCTTTTTGAGACCCAGAGTACAGTAGGGTGAATTTAGGTTGATAAGGACACATTTTCCAAGGCATCTCAATAGCAAATAGTGTTCTAATCACCCTGAATTCACCCTATATATTACAGTGTATATAGTCAGTAAACGTGAATGCTATAGCATCCACTATATTGCCGAAAGTTTTCAGGAGGTCTGCCTTTACATGCACAGGAACTTTAATGACATCCCATTCTTAATTTATAGGTTTTAATATGGAGTTGGCCCTCCCTTTTGCAGCTTTAACAGCTTCAGCTCTTCTGGGAAGACTTTCCACAAGGTTTAGGAGTGTGTTTATGGGAATTGTTCTTCTAGAAGCACATTTGTGAGGCCAGGTACTGATTTTGGATAAGAAGGCCTGGCTTGCCGCAGTCTCCGCTCTAATTCATCCCAAAAGTGTTCTATCGGTTGAGGTCAGGACTCTGTGCAGACCAGTCAAGTTCCTCCACACCAAACTTACTCATCCATGTCTTTATGGACCTTGCTTTGTGCACTGGTGCGCAGTCATGTTGGAACAGGAAGGGGTCATTCCCAAACTGTTCCCACAAAGTTGGAAGCAAGAAATTGTCCAAAATGTCAAAATTCTAAAGCATTAAGAGTTCTTTTCACAGGAACTAAGGGGCCAAGCCCAACCCCTGAAAAACAACCCCACACAATAATCCACCTAACTTTACACTTGGCACAATGCAGTCAGGCAAGTACCGTTCTCCTGGCAACCGCCAAACAGAACCGTGAGAACAGAGAACCTAGAGTCCAGTGGTGGCGTGCTTTACACCACTGCATCCAACACTTTACATTGCACTTGGTGATGTAAGGCTTGGATGCAGCTGCTTGGCCATGGAAACCCATTCCATGAAGCTCTCTATGCATGGTTCTTAAACTAATCTGAAGGCCACACAAAGTTTGGAGGTCTGTAGATATTGACTCTGCTGAAAGTGTGCCTCAGCATGCACTGACCCGCTCTGTGATTTTATGTGGTCGACCACTTCGTGGCTGAGTTGCTGTTGTTCCCAATTGCTTCCACTTTGTTATAATACTAACAGTTGACCGTGGAATATTTAGTAGTGAAGAATTTTCATGAATAGACAGGTTGCTTGCAACATTGCTACTGTACTTGAATTCACTGAGCTCCAGAGAGCGAACCATTACTTCTCAAATGTTTGTAGAAGTGTCTGCATGCCTAGGTGTTTGATTTTATAAATCTAAGGCCATGAAAGTGATTGGAACATCTGAAATCAATGATTTGGAGGGGTGTCCCAATAGTTTTGGCAATATAGTGTACTGTATTTAATTTCAGTCTAAAGCATGCAGTCACGCTTAAAGAAGTGCTGGAAGAATATGTTGAATATGATGAGCATGATCTTTTTCAATACTCTATCAATGGTAAAGCTTCACAGTCATATATGACATTGGTATGTGGGTGCATGTGCATACTAAACCTTAAATGTGATTAAGTCATGTCAGGATGTATATATCTACAATACAATGCAGCTTTTAAGGCGATTGGATCATGCAGATGCATGAGCTCACTGAATGAATAACAGCCACACAACTGTGCTTCATCATCAGCATCATCCGCATCCACCTTCAATTTCATCACATGAGGCAATAATACTATATAAACAATAAAGTTATTTATATGTAAATGTCACTAAAGTATTTGATTGTTTGAAAGCTGGCATGATGTTTATTTGCTTCGGTTGGGTCACTGTAACACTTTTCACTTTATACATTATAAATTAATTGCAGCTTTTAGTCTTTTAACTGAATTTATTATACAAATGCATAAAAATTGGCAAATGCACTGGGCTTGAAAACTAAATGGCAAGATGTGTTGGACCTAATGGCATGAATATAAATTAAACTGTGAAGCTAATAGCTTGAATATAATTTTAAACCGAATCAACTATCATTCAATTTAAGGGAAAGGCACTTGTTTGATTTAAGGGCTGCAAGGATGGCCACCCAAACAACCTGTCCTTCCGATGTGTGAGCCCCACCATACATCTCTCCATGTGGTCGCAGGGGCATTGACATTCACGACAGGAATAAACCTCCCTGCAATTGTGTAAGCTACTCCTCTGATTGCTTCACCCCTGGGATGGGAAGCGACTGTGAGCACAGCTGGGCCTACGAGACATATTGAATTAACTGCAAACATTTTTTGCTGTATTGCCCCAGCAGTTTTATGAGGCATGTTCCTTCGCTTCCACAGCTGCTTTTATTGCCTATTGTATGAGAGTGGATGGGAGTTGATTGCTAGGAAAACAGGGATGTCAGGAACTTTCCTGACTGGTGCACATCTGCATTTGCAAAATGAAATGCTGCAGGGTTCATAAAAACGAGATCAAGTTCAAGGGGACAAATGACAAATGAGGTCTCATCAATGTAGGGGAAACCATACAGAAAAGGCTGCTTCATCACTATTTTTATTGCTCACACTTAAGTTATAATTACAACAGTTACTTCTGGTTCATGAAGGGGATTTTTCAGTGAGTACAAGTTACATTGATACAACAGTAGGTGGTGACAAATGCGTTTATGAATGAGTCAGTGAATCATTTATTCAACCAATTAATTCAGGGACGAGACAAGTGAGTGAGTCATTGAATCATTCTCTCTCTTTTTGACACACTGATTGTTTCTGGATCACCACTACTGTGTTGCTCAGAGACTTGCAGGGATTAATTCCGCTTTAACTTATTTTGAAACTATTTTAGATGACGGAGCAAAAACAGATAAATGACCTTCATAAAAATATATTAAATGCAAGTTACTTATTATTTACATGCTGTTTACTTAACTGCTGTATAAAATAAAGCTATCATACAGTTCTGAATACGTCATGATTAAACACTAAAGAGCAAACACTAGAGCATGAGATAATGTTTAGGGTATGATTAGTTGGTATGATTTGTGAAGTGGATTCTATTGTTGGCAGGAGTAACCCTTTGACAAAGCACTTCTCTCAGGCAAGGTGACAGGGTCTTCTGCTCTCTAGTGGAGCCCATACAGTCTATAAATGCACACACACACACACACACACACACACACACACACACACACACACACACACACACACACACACACACACACACACACACACACACACACACACACACACACACACACACACACACTAATAACTGTAATGGTCTTCCCTCTGGGTGTTCTTTTAAATGATAGGACATATCTTGCCAAGAACTTACACACAAAAAAAAAGAAACTGCAGCCTCATCCAGCCTTTTTAATAATTCCATCTCTCTGTTTTCTGATTCCATTTTTAGTGATAATTTGTTTGTGTTGGAATCTAAATTTAAAAAGAAGACATACATCTTTCTGACTTGTGCATAACTGCCCACACATATTATGTCTTATGGAAGAGAAACTTCTGGGGATATGTCCGATCATACTTTTTGAAGGAGAAAGGGAGTAGAAATACTGCCCTTTCATAAATTAGCTATTAGGGAAGCTGGATTGTATAGTCATTAAAGCCTACGCCAACACCATAAATCCATGTGGTTTCACTGTCAGTTCGAGGGAGGATATCCAGAATCATGTACACACACGCATCCAAACATGCACATATGCATTTATGCACATGTGCTCCACCCATCACACATGCACACACTCATGCTCAGAAGGGCATTGTGAATCACTTCTTAATCATAATGAAACTGTTCAAACCGCTTATTAGATTTCTTAGGAGTGCACCTTAAGTACCATGTGCTTGCATTTTGCGGACCCCCAGGGCTCAAAGAGAAAGAATCATGTGCTGACAGAATGCTGCAACCCCTGGACTGTGGGCTAATGTTTTTTAGCTTCTATGAGCTGTAAATTGTGAGGGCAGATTTGTGTCTTAAGGCAAGGCTTGTAAATGACTCAAATGTCATGTGTCAGATAACTCATCATGCCAGGAATAGATGATCATGAAAACCATTACAAATATATAAACCATGTAATAAAGTTAAAATCCATCCATCCATCCATCAGTTTTTTTTTTCTGTAGAAAAATAATCACATTATTAATGCAAATAATGCTTTGCTTTTCTCCTAGCCTTCCATGCAGAGGGATTTTTGAGGCAACATTTGGATACATTTCTATCATGAAGCACATGTCTATCTCGAAATGGCTAAGTCAGCTGGGCTTACCTCAGTACTGCATGCTGTTCGATGAAGAATATGATGGAGTGGAGGTAAAGTCAGCACACACTGTGAGTTTAGACACACATGCATGTACACAACGCTGCACACCACACTACAGCATACCATGCAATTATTCGAACAGAAATTGCTTGACTGCCTGTGATTTTGTCCTCATTATAATCAAACAACTGATGGAGCTGTTCAAAGTGAGCTTTGAAAAGCAGTAAACATTAGAGAAAGGTGAAATCTAAACTTTGTGATTGAACTCGGGAAAGCACGCTGAGATTCCTTTCAAAACATCTCACTAAATGTAGATCAGCTGACCTGACGCCTGTATTATATTATAAATTGGAGATTCTGAAAGTATTTTTGTGGTTTTGGGGTATGCACACTTGATCAAAGCGTTGAAGCTACTGTCAACAAAAAAAGCTTTATTACAAATATAATCCTAAACGTTAAACTTCACTCTACATTTAAGCTGATTTTTTTACTAGAACTTGGGCTATTCAATTAACTGTGCCAATGTAACAGATTATAATGTAAAGTCTCAAATAATTTGTTTAATTTTTAATACTCAGAAGGAGAGTGAAAGTTTAGAAGGCTGGTTAATGTCCAGCAAAGCATAATACTTTTACTATTTATATTAGCACACAGAGCTGTCTAACTGCACCTTGAGAACCACCATTCTGAGTTTAACTCCACCTATAATTAAACACACCTGCGGCAGCTAATCAAGATCTTCAGGATTACTACAGTAGAAACTTCAGGCAGGTGTTGGTGCAGGCTGCAGTTTATCTCTGCAGGAAGCTGGCCCTTCAGGAGCAGGATCGGACACTTGTGCATTAATACATTTGCACATCAAAACAGTTTCCACTTGCATTCTAGTCATAACATTGTAGTTTTATGTAATGAAAAATGTTGACACTACCTGTTTTGTCACACACAAGATAAGCCCCAGGTGGCTCATTTTCAGTGCCCTATAAAACAGTCCAGTTGCTCTGGAGTAATTTATTATATCCTCCAAAAATAACATTTGTAAGAGCAGTATAAGTCACTGTTTTGCTCACAATTATCCACTTTACAATTTAACCAGCTCCCCATCCTTTAGAAGAAAAGAAAGAAAAAAACTAGGAAAAGAGACACTCAACTGTCAAGAATGAAATGGACATAGCAATCAGAAACAACATTAGAGTTGACACTGAGATGACCACATGCCATTATAGGCTTACTGATTACACTGTGTAATACACGTTAATGCTGAATCATATTTCACTGTTTCCATCTAATGGAGTGCAGGGTAAAGTCTGGATGAAGAACAACACCAATAAAAAGCTATTACGTATCCATTACCACTTAAACCGGTGATGAAAGAGATGTTTTCCCCTTATTTTATAACTGATTTGAGTGACTAATATCTTTGACCCACACACAGACACATAAAACAATCAGAGATTGAAATCTACTGCTGCCCACACATATACCGTGGTACCCTGATAGTACCTGGTAATTTATCATGGTGCATGCATACTGTAACCGTTAAGACAGCGTTGGGAAAAATGTATTATTTAAAATTTCTCTTCCGTACAGGGAGTAGAATCTATTGTGAAAACCAAAATATAAATACATGGGTGCAGGGTACAATCTAATGCAGGGTTAGTTGTAACACACATGGTTCAAATCTAAGATGATTTAAAAGTAGCCATATCAACACTATATACAGAAAAAATTGCTCAAAATGTAAAAAAATCTTTGGAAGATGTGACTAAACATCTATTTAACCATAGCAAAACTACATTTCTTACTTAGAATAGGTTATGAGTTTTGCATGAGTATATGTGGGCATACAAACACACAAATGCTCAAAGCGCCCACCTCCTAGGACACTGGTGTAAGATCAACAAACCTAAACAGTAAAGTTTGAGATATATGAGATGTCAGCTGCTTAGTGACATGTTTTTGAAGTTTCAGCATGAGAGATTGATATGAGACCACACATGGTAAATAAAGAGTTTGAAGGAGCAGAGACTTTGCCATGGCTTGTTAGATTCAGCTGTGGGTTGAAGGCAGTTGAACAATAGGCCCTTACCAGCATATGTTATCCCCTTTTTCATCTCTTTCTCTCTCTCTCTCTCTCTCTCTCTCTCTCTCTCTCTCTCTCTCTCTCTCTCTCTCTCTCTCTCTCTCTCTCTCTCTCTCTCTCTCTCTCTCTCTCTCTCTCTCTCTCTCTCTCTCTCTCTCACAGTCTTTCACTTACTCACTTTGTGTCTACCTTTCTGTCCGTCCCAGTCTGCCACTCTCTCTTTCTCCAAACTAGCCTGTAAAAACAGAGACATGTTAGCGGGAAAGAGTGCTTGCTGCTGATGTAGGGGATTCTGAGTACACTGGATGAGGCAGATGAGATAAGACACACAAAGAGAGCAATGCAGCATGCATCTGTTTCTCCAGCATTAGATCAACACGACTACACCTCGCTGCACCAATTCAGGACAACGAAAGAATAAACGAAAGTCACGCTTTAAGAATCACTTGGTAAAGGTGGTTTGAATAAGAATGATTAGCAATAAGTTTACCAGGACATAGCAAAGTTAAATATTTTTTTTACTCCTTTGTCTAATAATAATAATAAATAATAAATAATCTATAATAATAATAATAATAATAATACAAATAATAAGGCATATCATAATGCCTTAATGTACTTATAGCATTATATAATTGTTATATATATATCATACCTGCAAACTAGTCGCAAACTAGTTGAACGCATTAACTTGGAAATGCGCTATTTTCCTATAGACTGTATTGACATCTCTCGAGCTGTCGCGATCTGTTTTAGTGCTCTAATGTGGCGTGACCTATTTTTTTTAGCAGTCTATGGGTGTGACATTCACAGATCACTATAGCCCTCAGTTCAAGCAAACGGCAGCGCGGCGCGCACAACATGAACCAATCACCTCAGCTTTACAGCACGAGAGAAATCATGAATGAACACAGGACTGTCTATCCTGACTGGGTTTGACATTAATCTTTGTCTGGGACAAATGAAAGAGGGTTCTCATTTCCCGACCGGACAAATAAAAAATTAAAATAACCAGAAACGCGAGAATGATAGAATGATTCAAATTTGTTTTTTCCATTACTTTCAATGTAAACAGCGACTGATAATGGAGTGTATCTCTGGTAACAAAGTCGCGTTGAGGCTTGCGCTGCCTGTCTCTTTGTGAAACATTCGTGGAGAAATCAAAACAAATGAGCAGCAATTATATAAACTCACAGAAGAAACATACTGGGTTAAAACTGAGTTTTTTTATTTTTATTTATAATTTATGATAAGTTCAACACAAGTCGACTAAGGGAGATGTTTTGCTGAACAATATCACAATTGTAAATACATCGCAATTGCGAATTGTGTACAATGAATTGTGTAGCCTAATTAATATTAAGTTACTTACATTTTAGACTCATATTTTATTTTTGTTATATTTCACCAATGATTTCATCAAAGAAAATAGTTCCAAAGGAAAGCAACACTCGGCGCTGTGTTTTGTACTGAATGATTCAGCGTTTTGAATTGATCATTTGAATGAACGACTCAATGACTCACTCATTATACAATCACTTGCTGCCACCTATTAGTTTCATGTTTAAAAGTATCATTGCATTTTTTATTTGTATATTCAAACATTTAAAACATCAATCTCATAACATTATTTATTGCAGTTGTATTTTTGCAGTTTAAATTATTTAATTTGATTGGTAACAACCCTATAGGCTAGTGTCATTATAACTGAATTTATTAATAAAATGTAAGAATTTAAAGGTGCCCTGGAATGAAAAATTGAATTAACCTTGTCATAGTTAAATAACAAGAGTTCAGTACATGGACATCACATGCAGTGAGTCTCAAACACCATTGCCTCCTTCTTCATATGTAAATCTTGTTTGTGAAAAACACCACGGAAAAACTGGCTATTTTCAACATATCGCCAACTGTGACACAATCGCTGAGATCCTTAATATTTACGCCCCCAACATTTGCATGTCAGCCCATGTTCATTGTCAGGAGGAATTACGCAGTGCACAGCCGTCGGGAGTTCAGCAGATAAACAAGCATCATGCGAGGATAGGGAAAATGGCAGCTCTCATGGACACGAATATCATGTTCCAGGCTGTGCAGGGGATGTGAGGACTTTTTGTAGCCTTCCCACAGATAAACAAGGTCAACAGTCATGGTTGATGTTTCTTTACAATTGGATACCGCAACAAAGTAATTCAGAGTTGTTTGTTTGGTCGGCCCATTTCACCACAGAGAGTTTTTCTAACCTGGGGCAATATAGCAGAAAAACACAAAACTGTTCTACTGGGAGACATATTAATAATCTTCTGAAATTAAAAATGTTTGTTTCAATTCTAGGCAGTTTATGTGAGGATAGAGCCCCCAGATCCCACTAAAAGTATTTAATCTGGAAAATGTCACCTTGTTCACCACCGATCAGTTTGCAGGTATCATAATGCCTTAATGTATTTATAGCATTATATATATATAATGCGTAAATACATTAAGGCATTATGATTTGCAGTATGAAACTAATTTTGAGATCCACAAAAAAACATGTAAATCTACTGTGTATTTAAATCGTTTTAAGTGTGCAATTACAAATGCAAACAAGTCTTGCATACTTTGTTTTAGAACAAATGGTATTCGAATTGAAATGCAGCCACAAAATACTGAGTACTAATTTTAGTTGTATTGACAAATATGGGCAGTCCCAAATAGCCCAATATGTTGTGGCAGTGCATGTTTTTACTGTTTATTTAGGAAGGAATGCTTTGGCATGTGTGCTGTAAATGCTAAACAGCAGAAAATAGCACATAACCTTCAATTAAACAGCTCTTGTTTTGTCCTGCCGGGAACAATGAAAGCAGATATGCTGTCTAAATCATAGTCGTGTGTTTTGTGTTGTGTCAGAAGCAGAAGGAATGTATTGTTGTGAAAGCTACACAAGGCTGAACTCTGTGAGTGGCGAGGCATGGGGCTGTAATGACACACTGCTAGCTTAAACCATATACTTTTGTGTGTGTGTGTGTGTGTGTGTGTGTGTGTGTGTGTGTGTGTGTGTGTGTGTGTGTGTGTGTGTGTGTGTGTGTGTGTGTGTGTGTGTGTGTGTGTGTGTGTGTGTGTGTGTGTGTGTGTGTGTGTGTGTGTGTGTGTGTGTGTGTGTGTGTGTGTGTGTGTGTGTGTGTGAATGATAGCTACTAGTTCTAGCCCTTGTTATTCCTACCACACATTAGACTTCACCATCTCTGTGTTTTTGTCTCTCTTTAGGACTTGTTGCACCTTACAGAGATGGATCTCTTGGGTTTAGGCGTCCAAAGTCGTCTCCATCGCATCCACATTCTCTCTAGCATCCAAGTACTACAAGAGCGTGAAGCAAAAAGAGGTTAGTCACATGGCACATCATTTCTAAAACATGCGTACGCACACTCTAAATTCCTATCTCTAAAGTTTTATGAATAAAAATCGTTCATATTTATAAAAACGTGGAATCAAATCTTTGATGTGGAAAAGTGCAGCGCCTCGTCAGGGTCTAAGCAGATGTACACACTTTTCTGTGTAGCAAAGAGCCAGAGTTCTGCAGGTATTTGGAATTATTATTTGTTTAGTTATTTGCATGGAATAAGGTATTTGCTGCTCACCGTTCTCAAGTAAAGGATTTAGATGTTGACTGCATGGTGCTTTTTAATTTGTTTAATTTGCATATCCTCTCACAAATCATTTGCGATTTTTTGTGCGTACATTCTGTCTTTGAATCACATGTATGCACATTTTGATCAATTATTGTAAGATCAAATGTAGGATGATTTCTATGCAGAATTATTTTATAAATGAGGCCCATGGATTTCTGAATGTCTTCTTTCCCTGATTTGTCTCAAACAAAACTCAGAATATCTTTAAAATATTTAATGCCACAAAATCACAAATCCAGCTCTTAAGTTCTTTACTTAGTAAGCAGACACACTCATTGAAATATGAATGCAGCACTTGCAATATTCAGTAAAAAAGAGCTTTTGGCAGAGTTTGATAGAATTTCCTAATTGTGCATGCAAATTAACAAGCCTAAACTATTAAACTATTACCATTGTTATTATTTTTATGGATGATTCAAAACAATTTAGGGCATTTTGGTATTTTTCCTACTCAACTACACTAGCTGTCTTATTTTGTCTGTAACTTTTTTTTATGTTTTGACGGGATGCTTGCATTTATTTGATTCAAAATGATTATAATTGAAAATAACTATTTTCTATTTTAATATATTTTAAAATGTAATTTATTTCTGTGATGCAAAGCTAAATTTTCAGCATCATTACTCCTTTTCAGTGTTACATGATCCTTCAGAAATCATTCTAATATGTTGATTTGCTGCTCAAGAAACCTTTCTTCTTGTTACCAATGCTGAAAACTGTTGTGCTGCTTAATATTTTTGAGGAAACCATGATATTCTGGATTTTTTGATTGTTTGTTTACAGCAGGTAAGTAACAGACATACGCACAATACATAATACACAATACATCACACACACAAAAATCAGATCCAACGATACAAAAGAAACCTTGTTTTGTCTTCCACCCTGCACTCTAATTTCCTTAAAATTGAATGTGCCTTACTTTGTCACGGTTCATGGATTCCCTGTCTCACTCTTGGGTGCGTGTTGAATGTAGGTGAGGGCGGAGCCTGGGATTGGCTCATCACGCACCTGTGGCTGATCACCTGCACCAGCTGCAACTCATCACCTTCACCCTATTTAGTCTCTCTGTTTCTCTCTTGTCTTTGTCAGAGCGTTGTTGGATGTTTCCCCTTGTGTCTCCGTGTTGGTTGTCGTTTCCCCCTTCCGTGAAACGCTGGATCCCTTCCCGGAATACCTGTACCGACCTCCCGAGTCACAGCTGCTCACAGCCTGCCCATGTCGCCAAACAGAGCCTCTCTCACTGCTCCGTCTTATCCGGACTTCTTCAGTGTTCTGAGTTTTGACTTCTGTGACACTATCTGTCAATAAACTGAGTTACTTGCAATTGAATCCTGCCTCTGTGAATCCGTTACAGAACGCTCTGACCAACCATGGATTCAGCAAGTATCAACACCCTACTGACCAGCAGCAACGAGAGACTGGACCAGCAGGAGGCGAACTTAACTGCCACAGGACAGGCAGTACACACCTTGGTGGCACGGGTGGCCGAGCTGACCCAACAGATGCAACAACTCGTCGGTCCCACTGTGCCCGACCCACCGCCGATTCCCCACACACCATCTACATCGCGGCAACCGGAACCACGTCTGCCTACCCCTGAGAGTTATGCCGGTGAGAGCAATTATTGCAGAGCCTTCCTTACCAAGTGTTCCTTGTTTTTCGCTCTTCAACCGCAGACTTTCAACACAGAAAGATCCAAGGTGGCATTCGTCCTCACCCTGCTCTCCGGACGAGCCGCACTTTGGGGAACGGCGGTGTGGGAGAATCAACATCCTTGCTGCTCCTCGTTCCAGACGCTGGCGGCAGAGATGAGAAGGGTGTTTGACCGAGCGGTGACCGGAAGAGAAGCGGCACGTCAACTCGCAGAGCTCCGCCAAGGTAACCGCTCGGTCTCGGACTATTCCATCGAGTTCCGCACCCTGGCCGCCGAGTGCAAGTGGAACGAGGAGGCACAGTGGGACATGTTCCTGCATGGGCTGGCTGACCGCATCCAGAAGGAGATATTCACCATCGACCTTCCGGAGAAGATTGACGGTCTCATTGACCTTGCGTTGAGGGTGGACGCTCGTCTGAGTCGGCTGAGGTCCAGGATGGAGCCTCAGCATGGGAGTGTCGAATGCCCTCAGGCCAGCGCTACGGATGCGGTCAGCTACACCTTCGACCCGGAGCCCATGCAGGTGGGTCGAGCTCGGCTCTCCCGGGAGGAGAAGGCGAGACGGAGATCCCGTGGTCTTTGCCTGTACTGCGGCGGGAACGGACACCTGCTAGACTCCTGCCCGGTAAAAGACCACGCCCGGCGGTAAAAGGAAGGCTACTGTCGGGCGGGATCTCCGTGGAAAAGACCTCATCCTCCACTCTCCTCCCGGTGAGATTGCTGTGGGCAGCTCAGGATTATTCCAGCCTCGCCCTCCTCGACTCGGGAGCGGAAGGTAACTTCATTGACTCTGCCCTTGCTCATAAACTCAACATACCCACCATTGCACTCAAAGACACCATTTCTGTCAACGCACTCAACGGACAAGTTCTCCCTGACATTTCATTCACCACTGAACCACTTACACTGATCACTTCCGGCAACCACACTGAACGCATTTCATTTTTCATCCTGGACTCCCCTTTGGCTCCCGTTGTCCTCGGTCACCCTTGGCTGGAGTTACACAATCCAAGGGTTGACTGGGGACAAAACTCTGTGTCTGCGTGGAGTGATAAATGTTATGAGTCTTGTTTGGTGTCTGCTTGTTCGTCTGTTTCTCGTTCTGTTTTTCAGAGTGAGACGGTGAATCTGTCTAACGTGCCTCCGGAGTACCTCGACCTGAAGGAAGTGTTCAGTAAGTCCCGAGCTGCTTCTCTTCCTCCGCATCGTCCCTATGACTGTGCTATAGATTTACTCCCAGGTAAGTCTCCGCCTAAGGGCAAACTATACTCTCTTTCTATTCCAGAGAGGGAGGCCATGGAGAAATATATTTCTGATTCTTTAGCCTCCAAATTCATCCGCCCTTCCTCTTCTCCAGCGGGGGCGGGGTTCTTCTTCGTGGGGAAGAAGGATGGTTCTCTGCGACCTTGCATTGATTACCGAGGGCTGAATAACATCACGGTAAAGAATACCTATCCTTTGCCGTTGATGTCTTCAGCTTTCGAGAGGTTACAGGGAGCATCCGTCTTCACGAAGTTGGACTTACGTAACGCTTATCATTTGGTTCGCATCAGGGAGGGGGATGAATGGAAAACCGCATTTAACACCCCCAGGGGGCATTTTGAATATTTGGTCATGCCTTTCGGCCTTTCCAACTCCCCAGCGGTTTTCCAGGCACTCGTCAATGATGTGTTGAGAGACATGGTCGACCAATTCATATATGTCTACCTGGATGACATTTTGATTTTTTCTTCGTCTCTCCAGGAACATGTTCGACACGTCAGACGAGTGCTTCAGAGGTTGCTAGAGAATGGGCTTTTTGTCAAGGCGGAGAAATGCGCTTTTCATGCACAGTCTGTTCCTTTTTTAGGGTACATTGTGTCATCGGAGGGAATGCGCATGGATCCCGACAAGGTTAAGGCTGTGATGGATTGGCCAAGTCCAGATTCCCGTAAGGCCCTACAGAGGTTTCTGGGGTTCGCCAATTTCTATCGGCGTTTTATTCGCAATTTCAGCCAACTAGCCGCACCTCTGACTGCCTTGACCTCTCCCCGAACGACGTTCAGGTGGTCCGATACAGCCGAGGCTGTATTCGCCAAACTCAAAAGCCGCTTTGTTTCGGCTCCCATCTTAGTCGCCCCTGATTCCACACGTCAGTTCGTGGTAGAGGTCGACGCATCAGAGGTGGGGGTAGGAGCGGTTCTTTCACAGCGCTCTCCCTCAGATGACAAGATGCACCCGTGCGCGTTTTTCTCCCATCGTCTTTCTCCTGCCGAACGCAATTATGACATTGGTAACAGAGAGTTGTTGGCCGTCAAGTTAGCGTTGGAGGAGTGGCGTCATTGGCTTGAAGGGTCGGGGGTACCTTTTATTGTATGGACGGATCATAAGAACCTTGAATATATTAGATCTGCTAAAAGACTCAACTCCAGGCAGGCTCGGTGGGCACTTTTTTTCGGACGTTTTGACTTTGTTCTCTCGTACCGCCCCGGGTCTAAAAACATCAAACCCGACTCTTTATCTCGTATTTTTGATGCTTCCGAACGCCCGGTTACTCCCGAGTGTATTTTGCCAGAGAAGATAGTTATCTCTACACTCACATGGGAGATCGAATCGAAGGTCAAAGTGGCCTTAGAAGGGGTAACGCCCCCGCCCGGCGGCCCACCGAGTTGTTTGTTCGTTCCGGAGGGGTTAAGATCCGAGGTCCTCAAATGGGGTCACTGCTCCAACATTGCTTGTCATCCAGGGGTAAACCGCACTTGCAGTTTAATAAAGCAACGATTTTGGTGGCCACTTATGGCTCGCGACATTCGCAGTTTTGTTTTGGCTTGCTCGGTCTGTGCGGTTGGTAAGACATCTAACCAACCTCCCCATGGGTTACTTCAGCCGTTGTCTGTTCCTTCGAGACCCTGGTCCCACATCGCTCTAGATTTTGTTACCGCCCTCCCGCCCTCCCAGGGCAAGACGGTCGTTTTGACCGTCGTGGACCGATTCTCGAAGGCAGCACATTTCATTCCCTTGCCCAAATTACCCTCAGCCAAGGAGACAGCGGTATCTGTAGTAGACCACGTCTTTCGGTTACATGGCCTCCCGATGGACGTGGTCTCCGACAGAGGTTCCCAATTTGTGTCCAAATTTTGGCAGGAGTTTTGTAAATTACTAGGAGCCACGGTTAGTCTGTCTTCGGGTTATCACCCCCAAAGCAACGGTCAGACCGAGAGAGCCAATCAGGATCTGGAAAGAGTGTTGCGATGTTTGGTATCCAAGAATCCTTCATCCTGGAGCCAGCAACTCTCTATGGTTGAGTACGCTCATAACTCGTTACCAGTGTCATCTACGGGCCTTTCGCCATTTGAGTGTAGTGTAGGTTACCAGCCACCTATTTTTCCTAGTCTGGATTCCGAGGTCGCGGTCCCCTCTGTTCACGCCTTTATCCAGAGGTGTCATCGCACATGGACCAGAGCCCGTGAGACTCTGCTCCAGGTGGGAGCACGCACCAAGGCTAAAGCCGATCGCCACCGGTCTAAGCCTCCCGTTTACGTCGTCGGTCAAAAAGTGTGGCTTTCTACCAAGAACATTCCTCTCCGCTCCGTATCTAATAAACTTGCTCCCAAATTTATCGGCCCGTTCACTGTCACCAAGATCATTAGTCCGGTGACAGTCCGCCTCAAACTCCCTCCGGCGTACAGGAGGATTCATCCCGCCTTCCATGTATCCAAAATCAAACCTGTTTTTCACTCCCACCTTAATCCGCCAGTCCCGGTTCCCCCACCGCCGCGACTCGTAGATGGGGAACCAACTTATTCGGTTAATCGCATTCTGGATTCTAGACGGAGGGGACGCGGTTTCCAGTACTTGGTGGACTGGGAAGGTTACGGTCCGGAGGAGAGAAGTTGGGTTCCTGCTAGGGACATTCTGGATCACTCCCTTATTGATGATTACAATCAACAGGTAAGGTCGGCTGGGAGCGTCAGGGGACGCTCCTAGGGGGAGGGGTACTGTCACGGTTCATGGATTCCCTGTCTCACTCTTGGGTGCGTGTTGAATGTAGGTGAGGGCGGAGCCTGGGATTGGCTCATCACGCACCTGTGGCTGATCACCTGCACCAGCTGCAACTCATCACCTTCACCCTATTTAGTCTCTCTGTTTCTCTCTTGTCTTTGTCAGAGCGTTGTTGGATGTTTCCCCTTGTGTCTCCGTGTTGGTTGTCGTTTCCCCCTTCCGTGAAACGCTGGATCCCTTCCCGGAATACCTGTACCGACCTCCCGAGTCACAGCTGCTCACAGCCTGCCCATGTCGCCAAACAGAGCCTCTCTCACTGCTCCGTCTTATCCGGACTTCTTCAGTGTTCTGAGTTTTGACTTCTGTGACACTATCTGTCAATAAACTGAGTTACTTGCAATTGAATCCTGCCTCTGTGAATCCGTTACATACTTAAAACATGATATTTTAATGATGAACAGAAAGCTCAAAATAACAGCATTTATTTGAAATGGAAATCTTTTGTAACATTATAAATGTCTTCACTGTTTTTGTTCTTAATGCATCCTTGCTAAATTAAAGCTATGATTTCTTAGAAAGAGAAAACATTTGAAAAGAAGTGTAGATCTAATATAAGTTCTATTCATAAGCAATAGCTGCCTGGGGGCATCACCAAGATGGCCACTGACTGAACTAAATTGCCTTCTGCTGCTTTTATGGGCTTTTTAAAATACAAAAGGTGTAACAGAATCATTAAACTCAAGGACTAAACCAGTCATAAAAGCATCTCTCTCTCTCTCACACTCTCTCTATGCAGTATGCACACACCTCCTCATAAACCACAGTGGTGTAAAAACAGAAGCAGAAGCTTATCACTTCATGGATGTTTTCTCTAGCTGGGCTGATTCTGCTTTTCCTGTGCTTTTTTCTCCGAAGCCCTGCTTGTACTGGACAGCCTGTGACTCTGTCTGTCCATGTGTAGAGCCTGGCACTGGAGAGCTTCATTAATCATATGGGAGAGCAGTTCAGGACAAGACCGCAGGCACATTGTGCTCGGGGACACATACATATGGGGTCAAATCAACAGGGATTAGTTCATAAAGTGAAGCATTGGAGTGCAGGATGGGCCCCCCTTTGGAGTATTATGTGTGTGATGGTAGTGTCTATATATAAGCTTGATGCCAGCTCAGCTTGGTTGCAAAGTTTTCATCTGAGATAAACATAATTATGCTATCCTCAAGATCTTCGAGGAGTCACCTCAAAGCCTTGAAAGCGATATGCTTCTCGTCAGTTTGCTGAAATTATGGAGATTATAGTTCATCAGAGAACACTCAGAAACATAAGAAGCATTTACTGTCATCACTGATGGCGGGTCATGAATGGACTTGTGTTCACACACTCACACACAAAGACTATCCACCTCTCAGAGTTGCCATGTCCACTTATTTTAGGATGGACTTCGCAACGACACACCGCCTCTACAGAACGTCTAATCCAGTAGCCCCGCCCACCGACTCATGAGGGTGATCGGCTCGTGCTAGCTAGTCAACAACAATAAACATGCCGAGGAAAATAGCAAGATCTTGCAGAGCATACATTTAGCACGCTGGACTCAGACATGTATGGGCCAGGGCTCGCTAAGCCCGGCAGGCCGATCAATCTCATTACATTCCGTTCTTGTTCTGCTATTCTCTCTCTCGAGTTGACATCTGAAGGGTGGCGTGCAAATGCGCACGTGTATGTATGCGTGCGGTTCGCGCTTATATCGTACGATCTTGCAGGATATGTGTAATATAAAAATTATAGTCCAATCAATCGCGGGCCGATGAGAAATAAATCCTTGTGTTTGTTTGATAAAGACATTTACGAGCCTGTGATCAAGAAAATCATTCCGGTTGGCGCTTCTCCCTCATTCTCTCCTGTCTTATGTCACTGAACTGACAGGGGAAATTAAGCTGATTAAAAATGCAAATCTTATCCAATCTTAGCCGTGGGCGTTTACTTCCAAGTCTCCAGTGCTTCACGCTCATCAAAACCCAGCTTTTGGAGAGAGCCTCAAAACCAGTGTAGAAAATAGCCTATTACAGTGGTTCTCAAACCTGTCTTGGAGTACCACCAGCCTTGCACATTTTGTATGTCTCCCTCATCTATCACACCTGATTCAACTCATGAGCTCATTAGTAGAGACTGCAAGACCTCGACTGTGTCCGAAAACCTACGCTGCTCACTCGTTGCCTCATCAGCCAATGACTGGTAAGGCAGCGTTTTGTGCATGAAGGCATCTCATGAAACTAATTTCGGACAGACTTCGAAGGAAGTGTAATAGTTTAATGATCTACAGCAAAATAGAGAGAGCTTTGGTGAGAACTAAACACATATTTAATTACTACAGTAGTGATTTCTCACTAGAAATGACATCAGAAGTGTATATGTTGGTAAAAATTGTACATTTACACACAAACTGACCCGCAAACGCAACTTCTGGACGCCATCTTTTTTTCCCAGCTCAACTGTCACTGAATGGAAAGCACAGGATTGTGGGATATCAAAGGCAGCGAAGGACACATGTATGCTGCCTTCAAAAATCGATCAGATTAAGTTATCTCAGGAGATAGGAAGTGAAGCAAACATTAGATTCAGACGCAGCTTGATGGCTTCCTGTAGCCTGACGTGGTCATACTCAATTGTAGTCAGAATATGAGTCTGAAACTGCTCCATTGGGCTGTGATTATGGGGCGTGTTTCAACCGAACCAGGAAAGACATCAATTGGATAGAGCTACAACTAATCAGAGCAACGAAGCGATGCATTGTCAAATGTCAACATAGTTCAACTGCACTGTGTTGCCAAGTCCGCGCTTTTTTCCCCGCGGGTTGTTTTCTATGTCGGCGGGTTGAAGCGACTATTATGTGATATATAGACCCATGAGTGCAAATTTTAGCAGGCAACCTTGCCAAAATAACACACATTTTACCCCCCAAACGCCATTTTCCCCCGGAGAACCCCCCGAGAAGCTATTGTTTAGGGCTAGTAGTTGGCGGGTTTTGTTGTAAAAACTTGGCAACCCTGTCTGCACATGTACTGGAATCAGGCTGGAATACATAATCTTTGCCGGTGTTGTAAAAAATACAATAATTTAATGATACACAGAGTACTTACCCAACATGATCATCATTTCTGAGAGAAATTGTGAAGGTGAATGCATATACATACAAGCTCTCCGTTTAGGATTTGAAAAAATATAATCCAAGCCCCTTTGATGACGTGCATGATTACGTTACTGTTGACCATCTGTCCGTCATCGTCTAAAGCCCGCCCTGATGATTTCATTGGTCTGAACAGTTTCTGTTCGGTGATAATTACTATTCTATGGAGCAAGGCCAGACCGAACTGCCCGACCTAAAAATGTTGTGGGCGGGGCTAAATTTGGCTGGCATCCAGGCTAGCCTTCCTGCCTTCAAATGTGTCCTCCGAAGGCAGCAATTTCCAGATTTCGGATGCAGCCCTAAAATGGGTATGTCAGATATATGGAGACATACAAAATGTGCAGGGCTGGTGGTACTCCAGGACAGTTTTGAGAACCACTGGCCTATTACTTATTAGTTATGATGTTTTTGAATGTAAAAACCACACAAACATCATTAGTTGACCTCAGACAACAGTATAATTTTTTTTTTAAAAAGCCAGTTCATGACACCTTTAATCGCCATAGTTTGCATCTCCTTTTCTCCCATGTTTCTGCCTTTCTAAGGCCCCCTTCTACCCCACTGATAAACAAATACAAGAAAAAATGCCCCTAGACCAATATGTGCATGTTATGGCTCATTTCCAACAAGCAGTACGGTTCAGTACAATTCGGGAACATAAATCCTGATCCGGCTTGCGTTTCCACCTCCAACAGTACCCTTATAGCGGTGTAGCGGTGTGACATCATTCTAGTGAGAAGAAAAGGACACGGTAAACAACAATGGACGACACACAGCAGATCTCGTTCTTTGTTCTCGGCATGGCTGTTTGTCACAAGAAGACAAACATCTTCTGCATCTTCTGCAGCATTTAAGTAAATGCTGCAGGATGCAAGAAAAAACACAGGCAAAAAATTATGCGCAAGTGAAGATTCTCTGTCAACCAATCAACGTTCTGCAGTGAGTCTAGCTCTTTAGTTCCGGACTACTGTGTTAGGTACCCAAACGGAAGGATGCCAAAAAAATAGTACGGTTCAGTACATTAACAACTTCTGACAATGGAAACAGCAAAAAATTAAATACTGTACTGAACTAATCCAGTGGAAACGAGCCATAATTATATATATATATATATATATATATATATATATATATATATATATATATATATATATATATATATATATATATATATATATATATATAAAGTATTTTGCGAGTCTAAACTGCAAGTTTATTCTGTTATAAATTAGATCAATGAAATTCATGAGCCTCCCACCAAGAGCATGACTTGTTGCTTATTTGGATGAGACAGGTTGCTTATTCTAGGCTAGTTTTGGCATACCAATGTGCTTGTTTATTTTTTAGGCAAAATCTGGCAACACTGCCACCTCTACCTTAGTCAAAGAGACACAGACGCGTGTCTATGTAGAGGAGGAGCAGACACGCTGCTGTGTGCAGGAGCTGCCAGGTTATCATAAACTCTTTTGCCCATCCTGGAACCGCGGCTGTCAGCATTGTTGTTGGGGCACCCCTCCACTGTGTGTAATTAAGTCCTTAAAAAGCATGTCAAGACACACACATACAAACTGTGGGCTGACAGGCTGAGGCTCGTTTCCCAGGCATAACATACTACCTCAACTCCATTGCTATAGAGACTCTGACACTTTTGAAAATGGGCTGTTAAATTGGATGTATTGGATCAGCACCCTTGCAAATACAATTGCCTCCATGTATTGTAACCAAAAGAAATAATATTAAACAGCTTTTTTAACAAATGCATGGATTATTTTATATGTTCAAAATCATGCAACTATATAAAGGTTTACAACACAGGAAAAGTAGTCTGAATACGTAGTATTCTGGCACTATATAGTTGGTGGATAAAAGATGGCATGGTCCCATGCTTGAGGACAATAACTATTGTTTTCCTAAAAAGTTTCGGCTGTTTGAGGACTCAATAGGTGGTCTGATTAAACCAGCTTTAACACCTTTAACAGCCCATCCTAGTACTGTCTCTATTCAACCCCTGTAGTCCTCACTTCCTGTGAGAAATGCAAATGTTACACATGCAATTTTATAGACCACCATGCTCAGAGCAAAGAGAGGTACAATTCTCCACTGCTACTGTCTTGTGAGAGATCTTGATAGTTTCACGAGAAAAGGGGGTTTTCTCTAACACAGCTGCAATATTATTGTAACGACTGTGTTTTCAAGTCTTTTACTACATACAATTGTTTTTTATTTTTATGAATTAATTTATTAACCCTATGATTTCCCATGAAAAACAATTCTCATGAACTATTTTATGGTTGTTATCTCCCAAGCATTTCTGCTCGCTAAAGTGCATATTTAAAGAGCATTACATTCCAGTCGCCCCCAAAAATAAAAGGACTGTCATTTATTTACTCACCTTCTTGTTCCAAATCTGTTGAAAGACAAACCAGAGAAAAATCACAAAAAACAAAACAAACAATGGTCCATATAACTTCTAAATGCATATGGACTATACAATTTTATGGTACATTTATAAATTATACTTTTTTTTTTTTGGAGCTGGAAAACTACTGTTACTGTCTGCTTAATTAATCTCGCTATATGATAAAATAAAATAAGCTGATAACATCACTGTTTTTTACAGAATGACTGTACAGCCAAATCAAATTTTGTTGCAATAATTGTCCTATTTAACGCTGAAGCTGCTTTGAAACAATCGTCATTTTAAAAGCGCTATATAAAACAGTTGATTGATTGATTGTTCTGCTTGTGTTGTATGGAAAATAACAGCCATGTATATTCTGCAGAACATCTCTATTTTGTTTTCGTATAGATTTTAAATGACACGAGGGTCGGTTAATTATTACGTTTTATTTTTGTTGTTAAACTATTCCTATAATCGTTTGGCATTTTATTTGGTGACTTTTGTATAGTTGAAAAATGTGTCGATGCATAAACAGCACTCATGTCTTTGGAGCACTGCATTGCAATGTTCAATGATGACAGGCTGCTCTTGTGTAGAAGGGCTAGAGTATACTATTAAATAAAGCATGCTATTAAATGGGTGGTTGGCTCACTGCCTTACCTGCTCTCAGTGCACACTGCAGATTTCTTCAAAGGGATGCCATCATATATAAAATTCCACACATAAGCAGTTCTGTGCGACATAATAGACAAGGTCAGCAATGGATCCTTCTGGGGGGGGGGGGGGGCATCATTATTTATCTTGTTATGTATTTTGTAGTCTTGCAGAAACCATGATGAAGACTGCAAAATGGTGAATTACAGAGTGGATATACAGTATGCTCAAATTAAATTCCAATTATGCAGTTCTTTCATTAAGCACTGTGGTTTTAAAAAAGTCTAATCCTGTACAAACATTAGAAAAAGAAGCAGAATCGTAAACATTTTGAGAGCCAAAGAGAAAACGTGAGAACTCATCACAGTCAGATGAAATCCAAGGGTGTCTCGTGGATATATTCTGGGCGTTTCTTGGGCGTTTTGTGGGAAAACTCTTCCCCGTCCTTGCGCTCACACTGGGTGTGAGAGTAGAGCTGGCACCAGCTCCTTTACCCCAGTTTAATGCCAGCAGTTCAGAAATGTAAACACATTTCCCAGCCAGAATGAACAGCTGGGCCTCTTCTTTAAAAAACTCTTGTGTTTTGAAATTGAATACATGTCCAAAATATATTCGTCATGACGGATGGTACTGAGACATAAAATAGCCATTGCCGCTATACTTAGTGAAAAGCTTTTCAGATACCTGCATTACGCTCTCTTGTCTGCTAGACAAATATCACCTGTAGAAAGTGTCCATTACTCTTCTGAACAATGTTTAAATATATTTAGGAGGAGAGTTGTGTTGGCATTCTGCCAAGTTCGACAACATGCCCAAAGACTCTAGTCAAAGCAGATTACATGTTTGATTTAATGCAAAAACACAAATTGTAGTGATAGAAAAAAGTACATTTGAAGATATTATAAAATCAAAAATTAAAAAAATCTATTTTTATTTTTTATTATTGTGTACCTATTACCGGTCTTACTGTAAGTGATTCATCATGTTAGTCCAAAGAAAAACTAGAAAAAAATCATTGGATTATGTATAATTAAAACTTCCTTCACCTCTGACACAGCTTTTCATGTTTGGCTGACTTCATCCTTATTTTTCAGTTTTCCAATCACTCGTTATACAGAAATCCCTTTTTACAATCCAGATCAAATCAAGTTCAGAAATAGGTTCTGCCTATTTTCTGTTTTCTTTATTAAAAATCCTGTTTTACTATGGAAAAACATAAACATGGAAATAAAATGTGATGACCTTTTTTATAAGTGGTTTCAGTTGTTCCCCCAATGAAAGATTGAAGAATACATCTTGAAATATCCCTTTGACAAAATCTCCAGAAAGTCCTGCACTGTGAAAAATTATTTAGAAAAAAAGTTACCTGGTTGCCTTAAAATTTTGAGTTCATTGAAATTAGAATTTTGAGTTAATACAATGAACATTTTTGGAGATTCGACAACCTTTATTCAAATATTATTAAACGATTTTGTAAGCATATTGGGTAATTGTGTGTGTTTTTATTTCTGATGATGCAGTGAAACATGCCAAATATGTTATTAAACATGCCACAATGCTATTTTTTCATGATTTATCAAATTTTTTATGTGGTTCAGATACAAAAATTTTTTGAGTTTCTATTTATTAAACAAATTTCCTTCATTGTATCAACTCAAATTTTTAATTTCAATAAACTCAAAATTTTAAGGCAACCAGGTTACTTACCCTTTTAAGTTAAACCAACAAAAACCAACCAAATTTTTTTACAGTGTGAACATTATGACCTTAAGGCCATCCTTGATTATGATTTCACTTCTTTTTTCTTTCTTTTTTACTTCAGTTAGTGTGTAATGTTGCCGTTGGAGCATTAACAACATCTGCAAAGTTTAATGCAACTGGGAGATATTTTATTTTAAAGAAATCGCTTTTTAAAGGCTTTAACAAACGTCCGGTAAGCACTACAAAGGCCCTGTCCCAAATGGCACCCTAAACCTAAAGGGCACCTAAACTCAAAGGCACGCGGGCACCCTTCTGAGATCTAAAATGACAAATGGGACACTTTCAGGTTTTGTGGACTTAATGGACACGTGGAGGCTGCGGCCATTATAAGTCCACAAGACCGAACGTGCACATGAAGTGTGCCATTTGGGACAGGGCCAATGAACCTGTCCCAAGGTTAGTGACATTACAAATTCTAAAATCTGCATACACTCTGCGCCCAGGAACATGCAACATGGGGGGTGATGCCATGTTGTCATGCTGTCACATCTTTTTTTTTACATTTATTGCAATACACTATGGCCCTCATTTATCAATCTTGCGTAGAAACGGGCGTATATGTTGGTGTAAGATTATGCTTACACTCCTCTGACCGCCTGATTTATGAAGCAGTGCACACCTCTGCAATCCAGGTGTGCGCAATACCTGTCCTTGATAAATGCCATGGCTGAAAACGATCGTCATTAGAATAACACACCCCTATATATTCAAGTCTCTGCCTCCCCCACGCCCTCATTTTACGCCATGGACACACGGAAGACGGCAAAGAAGCGAAACTTCTCCGGCATGGAGATCGGGCGCGTCTCAATCATCTTACTAGTCCACTAGTCAGGGCACTGATTAGGACATAAGTCAACGGGCTGACTCCCTGATCAGTGCCCTGACTACTGAACTTGTGAGATGATTGAGAAACGCCCATCGAGACAATCACCAGGGAAGTGGAAAAAACGAAATAGTTTTATTTGGGAGTTTGAAGAGTGGGATTAAAGGCACCCAAAAAAACAAAATATGGACCTAAATTACGAGTACTGTTAATAGTGTGGGGGTTGAGAAGCGCACTCCAGCAGTTTAAATAGCTGTTTGGATGAGAAATTATCAATGCGTTATTTTACAGCACGTGTTTTGAAACAATTAGCATTTAATTTCGTATCGCGGCACATGTAGGCTATTGGGGTGTACGATATAGCAATAGCGATTTAAGTACACAAAAACCAGATGAATCCCTTTAAATATATCATCGGATCAATGTCTTGAGGTGTGATAACTGTAGTATAAGCGGAATAATTTACTCTGCTTCGCATCGTGACCGCATCACCACCTCGGGTGTGCATTATTTTTATAATAATTCAACGGCCCTTTGTCAATTATTCCTTACTTAAACTAAATGATACCTGTTCTATCTTCATGCAGCAGCATATATTCTCTGGCTCTGAAGGTATATCTTACAACAGTTCTTATAGATTATATGACAGAACCTGCTAATCGATGACTTGAAGATAGCTATATCAGCTACACAAATTCATCTACTAACCATTCAGAAATGTCCTGTTGCATTCTTCATGTGTCAGGTCTTAGTGAGTCTCTTCATCATTGTCCGACTCCGCTTTGAACATAAGACTGAATGGTTTCTTTTCAGTTCGTGTCTGCGTGAAGTAATCAAAGCTGCGAACATTAGTTTTTGAAGCTCTGCATTCTTTTAGAGCACCAGCTCCTTTGCATTTAAAGGGACACACAAAAAACGTGGTTTTTGCTTATGCTCAAAAAGTCTCAATTTTAACATGCTCAAAAAAATTCTGTTGGATATTTTGAGCTAAAACTTCATACACACTCTGGGGACAGATATTTATTTTACATATTTTAAAAAGGTGCATAACAGGATTAACAAAAATATAAAAAGGAAATTGGTCACCAACTCAGAATACAGTCTAAATGAAGTCTTCTTCCTAGTAAAGATAATTTTACTTTCACTCCATTTTTAGCAGGAATGCAGGAACCGGACAACCAGCCACCAGTGGCCACTTAGTCCATCAATATGACTGTTCTTGTCCATGTGTAAGTGGCAGCTAAACTCCCCCTGATGACAGTTAGACTGTAAACTGAGAGGTCAGATGTAGTGATGCCCACTGCTGAGCAGCTATTTGCCTGTGTTGGAAAATACCAGCCATGACAAACAGATTCCACATCATGTTTATCTGAGTCACAGTCCCTAAGATAAAGCGGATAAGATTGGCCCAAGTTATTGCTCATTTTTAACATGGGTTTTATCAAGTAACAGTTTAATAAGGCTTTATAACTATTCTCCCAGAGTATACAGTGGAATTATGCATGCACCGTTACCCCTCAATGATTTTATAAAAATTCTTAAAAGTCTGAGCTTAGTGGCATTACATACAGTCTGCGGTTTTATGATTCAGAAAATCAGTCATGTGAGGAAATTAATGTTGAAAACGTGATGATTACATGTTGTGGAATGGGGCGAGACAGTTTACATTTCATACTTTGATAACTGTTCTCACCCTCAGCCTTGAGTGGATCCAATATGAATGATATGATATGAATATGAATGAAGACAGGCAACACGTTCCCTTTCACAAAAACAGATAAGCAACAAAAATAAAAATAAAATAAGACAAGCTCTAGATCCCTTCTGAGGGACACGTCCTGTGCTGTTTGAGAGACATGGTCTTGCGTTCATCTTGTCATATCAAAGTCAAATATGTGTTGCCATCTGTTTCCATCTTTCTTATTTTTATGTTGGCCTGCTCATAAATACAAATTAGCTTTGCTAAATACAAAAATTTCTTACTAGTTTGCTTGTTTCTTTATTTGGAACTGCAACACAATCTCATATTTGATGCTGCAAGAGAAAACATTATTTCCTGCCCTCATTTTAACCCTCTGCTCTGAACGCTCTGTTTTAAGGGGCGTGTCTGCTGTGAGAGTTCAGTGTAAACGCCCACTGCTGTGATTGGCTAACGTCTTTCCATTTGAAATAGTATTACTGCCTCTTTTAGCATGTTTTTACTATTACAGCTCTCATGTTTAACTAATTGTGAAAAGTGTTGCATTACATTTAGATCTATGGCATTATGTTTGGATCGTGGCCTGAAAGTTTGCAGAGATGATCATTGTAGCCGATCACAGACATAAAAGGAGGATCTCGTCATTGCAACTCAGTTTCTGTACACTAACGAATGATTTCATCTTCACTAACAGTGCAAACATGATATAGTTCAGAGATTCATTGAATAAAACGTGAGCCACTGATAAACGCGTCACTGATAAACTCAATGTTTGATTGATTGACAGCTGCAGCATGTGCTGCTCCAAATTTTGCGAAGGGAGCTTTGTTTGATCGCTTTCTTTATAGAATTTAATCAGCGTTAAATAACAGATTATTTTCATTCTACTAAGAGAAACAAAGCAATTGTGGACGTTTAGTCACTGTTTTGATTTACTGACACACAGACAAAGAACACCTGACTGTACATGAATCATTACATTTCAGATCAGACATTAGAATTAACGCATTTACTTACATGTTGCACTGCTGTAGAGCCCAGGCAATGCACAATATTTTGTAATCCTCAACAGTATGTTTATTGCTCGATAATGCAATTCGTTTAGCTCCACGAGCCGGTGGGTGTGGCAACAAGAGCAGGTGTACTTATTTATCTGTTGAGGTGCCGTTTAAGCATAAGATGACGTCAAGGGGTCGACATATTCTGAAATCGAGTGTTTTCTGTGCCTGGTGTCAATAAAAGTTTTATTTGAGTAACAAGGAAGTTTTCAGCTCCGAAACGTATTCATAACCCCTTTAAGGTCAGACTACATCAGGCACACTATGTATGAAGTGTCTTTTGTGACGTGTTTGAATTATGAGCCACTAGTTCAATCAGTGAATCCATCTCTCCTCCTCCAGTCGAAGCTGCTCTGCTGGGGGTTCTAGGTGGTCCCACCAGGCATGCTGACTCCAAGTTAAGGTGCCTAAGTAGATGAGATCATTAGATTAAAGCAAAGAATGTCTGCTCTCAATCAATGGCATTAGGGCTAGCCGATATGAAGGTAAATTCCATGCAATAGTGGAAAAGTGTCAAGCACTAGAGATTTTGTAATACTGACCACAGTAGAGATATTGACATCACAACCAGCAGACAGGTTTGCTTTATGTTACATATGTGAGTGACAAGTCAAGTTGAAGAAGACCTTGTTATTAAGGCAGGAGTAGATTATGGTTGTTAAGCAACATTGCAATTGCATTCATGCGAATTCAGTTGTAGCATGTGCGGCTACAGCTATTTGACCATGAATTCAAATTTGGCTTATCCAGTCAGAATTTAGTGCATTACTTGCCATTAATTTGCTAAGGATATTGTTATCTTTTGTTGTGTCTACCATATTTTAAGATAATGGGCTGACTAGGGCTGAACAAACCAGACATTTTGACACACTCACCATAACTCTTCCCTTTTAGTGATCTATTGCCCATGTCACATAATAAACGTTCAATTTCAAAGTGTGCATGTTTAATTGCACAAAGCCAAAGATTGATAACAGCATTTTGAGTGGTGTCTTTGACAGATATATATCATGACAATGTCTGGTTTTGACACTTTGACAAATGGTATTCTAGGCAGGTGTGTCGTAACTAAAGGAGACCTATTTCAATCCAGATGTGTCTCAGTATTTCAAAGTACATACACTTTGTTAGTAGAGTTATTTTTGTGGGACTAGTGTTGATGCACTTTTGGTATGAAAATGCAATGAGTTTGTGCAACGAATGTTTATTATGAAATGGATAGTTTTGGTTTCAGGTCAGAAAAGAGTATAATAGAGCGGCATGAAACACCTGTTCATTTAGCTAACTGTGTATAACTCATAACTCATAGATGATAGCTATATTGTTATGCATGTTATGTGTATCTATATATATGTGATGATTTTGGAACTGCATTGCATTTGTTCCAGTGTTTTGCACAACATTCGGATGGTAACTGAGTGACAAAACAAACCTTTGAATCACCTGCATGATCATCACGCTCTGCTTAGCCAGTTTAGTCAGAGATCACACCGCGCCCCATCTCTGTGCCTGAATCATTCGGGAAGGAACCCTGCCTTTGTCATTTGTTATCGTCCCACTGACAATGAAGAGGAATCCAAGGACAGAGAGACGGGAAATTCTGTTCCTCAGAACAAAAACAAAACAAAAGCATTTAGCCATTCTGATTAGCCGTTTCTGAAAAAGCATTTGGTAACACTTTTGCTTTGTCCCAATTTGCCTAAAATATGGTCTAAACGTATGCACAATTAAAATCTTCCACATTAAAGTTAGTTATATTAAATATATTAAATATAATGTGAATACAACTGAATAAATGTCTTTACTTCATAAATAATCACTTAATACCCTTTCTCTAAACCTCTACTTAAGCGTTGGTTTGTAGTTCTAATCGAATCTTTGTCCATTGTGCAATTTGTTGTGGGTGATGTTAGCCATTAGAGGGTGCATGGATCTGTACTTCTTTCTGGAAAAAGTTGACCATCCAGGCATCTTTGGAATACTCATTTTGGACATACTAGTTCTACTTTGATGGTCCACTTCAGACATTCTAGTCTACTAATTATAAGAACTCCATGTCAACTACCAGTCATTAGTTGACTGTCTGCTTAATATTAGCTAATGCCTAATTTATTTACTTGATCGTTACTGTAAGTAACTTTGCAAGTATGTCAAGTTATTGTACTTACTGTAATCCTAACCTAGTCTACTAATACTCTGAGAGTTAGTTGACATGTTGTTGCAAATTAATGAGAGTTAGTTGACATGTAGTTATTTCAATAGTCTAAAGCGGACAGTTTTTCCGTTACTTCAATTATTAGTATTAATTTGACACATAACAGAGACAGTGATACTTGTCCAAAAAGTTAACTTCAACAAAGGGGGGCCAGTAATGTGCGGACTGGACACATGACATAGGAGAGAGCTGCTGGGGGCAGGGGCCGGCTAGTAAGTTGTGAGATGACTCCATAAGTTCCGCCCATTGGAGAGGGTGTGTCTGGGAAATCCTAAATCACTCCCTTGGGGGCTGAACTAAGAGAGAGAGAGAGAGAGAGAGAGAGAGAGGGAGAGAGACTTTGAGGAGATTGTAAGACTACTTGAAAAACACCGGCACAGTTCATAGTGGGAGGTCAGTAGCAACATAACAGGATTGTTGTTCACGCACGTCTTGTTGTCCATCAGTGTGAATCTGTGCACTAGATCGCTATGCTTGCTGTGAAACTGTGAAACATTTAATCACAGATCGCAAAAGGAGAATATTCAGTTGTTTCATACTTGGAGAACCTACAACCTTTAGCCAGGTAAGAAAAGAAAAACATTTATTTAGTTTAGTATATATATATATATATACCGTTAGACCGTTTGCACGGTTAGACAGTCATAATTAGCATTATTTGTTGTTCAAAGAGCTAAAAAATTTACTTAAATATTATATATATATATATATATATATATATATATATATATATATATATATATAATATTTAAGTAAATTTTTTAGCTCTTTGAACAACAAATAATGCTAATTATGATTGTCTAACCGTGCAAACGGTCTGTGTGTTAGTTTCAGTAGCTGACAGTAGCTGTTGTGAGGAGGGTGTGTGTGTGTGTGTGTGTGTGTGTGTGTGTGTGTGTCTGTGTGTGTATTTTATAAAGTTTTCACAGCAGCAGTATCTGTTTTCTTTGGAGCTGCTCATGTGGAAAACAGTGGCAGCCACTGCTTAGGACTTTAATACATTTGTGATTAATATGTCACAAATCTCACAAGTCGACTCACAGGCTGAATACAGCACTGCGGGTCAGATCATAGATGGGCAGCTGGGGAGGTTGAGGCTTGACATCTCTTCTCACCCCTTCCTGCTCAACAAAAGAAGGATTCATTAAAGGTTGATTATTGTATGCTACTTTTTAGCTATGAATTTGTATTTTTTTTACTGGTATCAAGTACTAGTATATTTTACCTTTATAACAAGAACAACTATGAGTGTGTTTACTTGTGTAACAAACTATTAAATCTAAATATTTACTATCAAAAAAGCTATATATATATATATATATATATATATATATATATATATATATATATATATGGTTGTTTCTGGTCTGAACAAAATGTACATGGAGATGCACTCAAATAAAAGCATTCAAACGAAGAAAAGGTGTTGATGAACAGGATTTTATCCATTTCTTATAACTTACGAACTTAAATATACAGCAAAGGAACTGGAGCTTTTCTGTTTTGGTCTGATTCTGTCCTCCCTTCATTGCTCTTGCCGTTTGTTTGTTTGTTTGTTTGTGGTGTTTTCCTCTCAACATGCTCATTACAGTAATTAGGGAGCAGTCGTGTTGCATGTGATTGGACTGGTAGATCTTAAAGGATCTACTTTTAGCACATAGAGCTGAGAGAGAAGGATGTGACCACTGACTCCACGCCTTCAGTGAATGGGCGTGTGGTGTGTTCACAAGTCTGAGTGTATTTCCACACTTCCTATTTTGATAAGCCTAAGCGATAGAACTGCGTAATGAACCACTCAGGCCTGATTTGTGGCTGTTGACTACTATTAAGGGAGTCCGAGTTGAAGTAGAAAGTGTTGTGTCTGGGGGGTGGGGGGAGGTTGATGTATTGTTGCCCATATGTTCCTCCCTCTGTGTGCAGCCGAGTGGTCCGCATTGGAAGAACTATGGTGCATTCTTGGTTGTTTTGTCTCCTGTTGCTTTACTGCTATTGTCAGTGACAATGGGACCCTCAATCAATGAGACACAGTGATGTAATACAGGAAGTACGAGAACTCTTACTCTACAAAATCTAGACTAGTCGTTCTTAACTGGTTTTGCCATTCAAAAGTTAGGGGGTCAGTAAAATGTGGATTTGATCAATAATGAAAACTGTAATATTGTGAAATTTTAATACAATTTAAAATGACTTTTAATATATATTTCCCCATTCAAATTCCTTTGATTGCAAATCTGAATATTCAGCAACTGTTACCCCAGCCATCATAGGCTTTGTTATCAGCATTGAAAACAGTATGTATTTTTAATATATAATAATAACAATGTAAAAGTCATTAATGCCACTTTTAAACAATTTATTGCAACCTGGAAAAATAAAGGCATAATAATAAAAAAGTTTTTAATCCTACTGACCCCGAACTTTTTGAATGGTAGTGTGTACATTTTACATTGGACTCAATAGGAATAGTTCACCCAAAAATGTCATTCCAAGCCCGTAGGACTTTCGCTTATCTTCAGAACACAAATTAAGATATTTTTGATGAAATCTGAGCAATTTCTGTCCCTCCATTGACAGCGACGCAACTTCCACTTTGATGCTTCAAAAAGTTCATAAAGAGATCTTAAAAACTAATCCATGTGTATTGAGTGGTTTAGTCCATTTTTTTTTTTTGAAGAGACATGATCGTTTTATATGATGAACAGATTGAATTTAGTCTTTTATTCACATATAAACATTCATCAACTTCCACATCAGTTGTTGAAGCTCAAGCATGTTGGCAAGAACCGATGAGGTTCATTCTCATGTGCTATGCAGTACGTTTGAGATTCTGTTTATGTTCACTAATCAATGCTTAAATGTGCATAAAAGCCTAAATTCAATCTGTTTATCATATAAAGTGATCAAGTCACTTCAGAAAATTTTGACTAAACCACACAATTCACATGTATTTGTTTTAAGATCTCTTTATTAGTGATGGGCAACATAAAGCCCTGACTTTAAAAATATATATTTGTCTATTTAGCCTGTAAAAGACTAGCATGGCCAAGTTCATGTGTGTGCATTTGCTTCCTTTTGGACAGATGTAAATCGTAATAGGCATATATATGATTAATCTCATATAGGATGTGTTTGATTTAGTTTATTAATCCTCTAGCACAGCCTTTCTCAAAGTGGGTGCCGCGGCACACTGGGGTGCCCCCTGACTGTGTCAGGGGTGCCGCCAAAAAATTACGTAGGCTAAAAAAATAAATAAATCTGAAATTTCATATATAAAATATATTTGAATTTATATAAATACATTCTTCTTTTTATCCCTTTCACACGTACGATCGATGGCACGTACGATGGCGCCCATCGTGCATACAGCTCAACTTACGCGATCGTTATAAAGGTGTTTAAACAACAAAACACTTCCACTTGTATATATTTGACAATCGGAATATCAGATATTTCATGCAATATCTAACAAATTTGTGAACATTTTGAATAAAAAAGGAAAAATGACATAAAAGCAGATCATCATTCATTCAGCTCTGTTGTTGCTGCGGTGTGTCACATGACAAGCAATGACGCGTCACCATGGAAACCTTAAAGTGACACATTAATAACGGTCGCTTTGAAAAACTCACGCTGGGGGGTCAGCCAGAATGTTTTACATTTGCGTGTGAAAGAGTTAAACATATGAGCGGATTAATAAAATTGTAAATTAATTTTAGATAAATATATATATAAATTTAACCATAAAAATCCGTCTCACATCAGTAACTGTCATGACGTCCTCACCGGGGTCGCGTGACTGTGCAGTTGGCTACATTGTTTTATAATTTAACCGCGAAAATACATTTGATTTCACAAAGAGCAAGAAACAAGCAACAGCAGCATGGATCGTTTTAAAAAAAGAAAAGCCCCACAATAACCGGACAGTTTTTACTTTGAAATGGAGTATTATGCTCTGTTCATTACTGTCCAGTCTAAATAAACAGGACATTTGCATTTAAATTTGGGTTATGCAGTGTTTTTAAAATATATTTTAAACTGGGGTGCCTTGAAATTTTATGGACTTTTGAAAGGTGCCCTGACTGAAAAAAGTTTGAGAAAGGCTGCTCTAGCAAAGGGGGGTATTTTCACAGTTTCAGCTCAAATACAATGTCCGATATTATTGACTGGGTTATTTGAGGCGGTTATTTTGTTTCTTTTTCAGATACATTTATAGCAGTTATTTTTTATAGTCATTCATATTTTCATAGACATCTCATGTTTGTGTCAACATTAATTTTCGTCTTAAAATAGTTTCATCTCCATGACGGAGACGCCCCGCCCCCTGCACAAGCCCCGCCCATGGTTACTCGAGTAATCGAAATGAAAAATTGAGAAAAATTCCCATCCCTACTCTTCATAAACTTTTTGAGGCATCAAAGTGGTAGTTGCGTAGCTGTAAATGGAGGGACAAAAATCTCTCAGATTTCATCAAAAAGATCTTAATTTGTGTTCTGAAGATGAGCAAAGGTCTCACAGGTTTGGAACGACATGAGTAAATGACGAAAAATGTTCTTTTTTGGGGTCAACTATCCCTTTAAGTTTTGACCCAATACAAGATCACAATCATTTAACATACAAAAGTAAACAGCCAAAAGACTGTCAACATGAGATATGTGCAAAATGGCATACTAACTTTGTCTGTCCAAAGCCCACCTTTTGTTATGACCATTTAAAGTCAGCACACCTGGTAACTCTCACATGATCCACGCAGCAGGGAAAGGAACATGACCTAGGACTTGACCTCAGGAATTATGTCAGAATAACCAGACGATAATCTCCCTTTAATAATCCCACCACGAAAAGGACAATTCAAACTACTTTACAGCTCGAAAAACAAAACATTATTTTCTGTGGTAATCGATACCATGTCAAACATCTTAACCTGAAGTGAACCTGCTCCATTCTTTTAACTCTGTTCAGCATGCACTTTGGATCTACAATTTATTGGTCGGTTCTATCAGAACTACAGAATGTGTTCTCCACTCCTTCAGGCCATCATGGCTGATGCATGGCTGTGTGTAAAGAGCTCTTTAAACCCTACACTTGCTCTCCTCTCACTCGGGCCTTTGTGTTCTGTAAGCAGGTTTGAATTAATTAAAGGAAAACTACATTATTCACGAGATTCCCACCAACTCCTGTGGGGGATGGCTGGACACTGAAAGGGCCCGGGTGAGAATAGTCGTCTTGTTGTTTTAAAATGCGCAGAGAATTCTCCTCCTTCATGTATTTAACCTTTTTGCTGAGAGTCTTGTTTGTATAACATGCACATTTTGAGTATGAGAAAAAAAACCAGTGTGACCTTGCCTGTGATTGTTATTGTAACCAGTACATTGCATACATCTATACCCATTTAATACTGTTGCGTAATCTGGATAATCCTTTTAAAGGAACTTGAAATGAGCAAGCAATAGCTTATTAGCAAAAAAACTTGACATGGGTGAAAGACAAATAACAAAAAAATCATACTAAAAAACATTTCTTTAAAAAGGCCTAAAGGGATATATCGGGAATAATTTACTCATGCCTATGTTTTTTTTTCTGTGGTGCACAAAAGGAGTCATGTAAAGCATGTCCAAGCTCTTTTTCATACAATGAAAGTGAATGGCAACCACGGCTGCCAAGCAAAATTTTCTGTGCAAGATTTTGAGTGATTTACAAATAATAAGTTGGTTTGTCACATAAAGGTATTCTACGGGTTTAGAAAACGTGGAATACGTTTTAAAGATAACTTTTATCATGCTTTTTTTAGTTTTTCTTTAAAAAGAGCAGCTCAGAGAAAGTATTTCTAGAAGTTTGGAACAATATGAGGGTGAATAATTGAATAACAGAATATTCATTTTTTGGCCAAATTATCCATGTAGTCTGTGTATAAGCCAGCCTAAAATAGAAGATAATGGCTTTCCTGCAGAACAAAGGCGATTTAACGTTCCCAATCATGACAATGTATTAGCCAGAGGCAAATAAGTCTGTTTGATATAGGGGATGATGTCAGCCAGCAACCAGCTGTGCTTTCATGAGAGAGAGAGAGAGAGAGAGAGAGAGAGAGAGAGAGAGAGAGAGAGAGAGAGAGAGAGAGAGAGAGAGAGAGAGAGAGAGAGAGAGAGAGAGAGAGAGAGAGAGAGAGAGAGAGAGAGAGAGAGAGAATGGGCTACTGTGATTGACATTTTGAAGTGAGGTCATATGATGGCATGTCAGTCTAGAATAGAACAAGCACTTGAGAGAGAACGGGATAATCAATAGGGAGTCTACTGGGAAAAAGAAGAGCAAAGCATTAGTTAAGAACCGTTTAATGAGCGTTTTGCATATTCATGACCTCAGGGGAGGAAGTTGAAAGTTAACGGTTTAATTGTTTAGCATATGTAATCCAGAGCCACAGGGGAGCCATTTTTTGCATATCTGCAGTGCTGACAGCTGTCTCTCTGCCTCACTGGGTGCTGAAATGTTGAAAATTACACCATGCAGAGCTCTTAGACACCACGTTCGCTTACAGTGGCCTTTTGACCTGGGCTGAGAGCAGGAGCAGGGAAATCACTTGTGTTAAAGATTCCTATTACACTGAGTATTTAGTTTATGTCATAGTAACAAGATATTTGACATTATAGTGTCCAAGTTACATGTTACAAGTTGCTGCTATTCTAATATTTAAAAATATTAGTCAGTACTCAACCATTTAAACTTTTAAAACATTTCAGCTTTCTTCTTGTGTATGAAGTGTATAAAGTACAGCATTTTTTTTTTTACTCAATACAAGTTAAAGGATAAAAATAAACATTTCATTGTTCTTAAAGGGGGGGTAAAATGCTGTTTCATGCATACTGATCTTTTTACACTGTTAAAGACTTGGAATCCCATACTAAACATGGACAAAGTTTCAAAAGTTAAGGTGGACGTTTGATGGGAGTATTTCTTTGTCAAAAATACTACTTCCGGTTAGTCATAAGTTTCGGCAAGTTTTTTGCGATCATGCGTCCCCTTTGACGTTAATGGGGGCGGAATTTCCTTGTATGGGCCTTACGGACAATTCTACCGGAAGCGCGTGAGAGAGAGAGAGAGAGGGAGAGAGCGAAAGTAACAGGCTACGCCCATCAAAGCGCTGGCTTGTAGGATGCGCTGCACAGGTAATGTGCACAATTAACAATGACATCAAAAAGTGCGTTTTTGGTTGCCAGACCAAGACAGTCCTGCACAGATTCCCCCAAAACCCCGCGGTAAGGCAACAGTGGATGTAATTTGCTTTTCCGGATCAGCAACTGAGTTGCGCGAATGTTTATATCTGTTCGCTGCATTTCGGTGCCGACTGTTTCATAAACAAGGCCCAGCTTGATGCCGGATTTTCCAATCGCCTAATGCTGAAGGATGGAGCAGTCCCAACGTTAGAACCGCGGGCGGTGAGTTAGACTGCTTCAAATGTCTGTGTCTATGCTCATCAAGTAGCCCAAACATGATCACGTATAGTTACTATATATATTACTATATATAGAAATTGATAAATGGAGCATGCGATGTGTAGTGCGTGTACATTTGTTTAGCTGGCCACTATATGTGTAACTTTATGTTTGTGTATTGTAAAAGCACTTCAAACAACAATACACAAAGAGTGGGGAAATATGTTGAACTAAATAAGCGCGCTTCTTCATTCAAATGCGCTACTATTCCGTGTTGTCTACACAAACCACGCGTAAACACACAAACACACGTGCACAACTGCACTTCCCACATGTACACCTTCAAAGACAAAAATACGACGATATAATTCAAGTATAAATATGTAAATAACACAAGCCGCTAAGCATATTATATAGTTAGTGTATAACTTGTACCACATAGAGACGTCCTGCTCTAGTCGTTTTTGCTGCTGCTCCTGTTCAACTGCAGCCTCTGGGTCTGATTCCGGATCATAGATGTATGGCTGTATCTGATTAAAAGCCATATTTTTAGTTTGAATAAAGTTTTTCCCGCTGTTAGGGATGACACAGCACTCAACACGGCGGCGCACACGTCACTATTTAGCTCCGCTCACACGACACGCCCCCACCCGCTCGGCTTTTTTCGGAAAGACTCGGAACAGCGCATCTTTCTTATATAATTATTAAAAAATAAAGACTTTTTCGGAGATATGCAGGATGCAATGCTACTCTATAGGTACTCAAGATTGACATGACTGACTGAAACTGAGTGTTTCACCCCCCCTTTAATCATTTAAAAGTAAAAAGTAAAAAAATTGAGTGAATCAATCAAGACTTTTGATCGCACCTGACTCAAGTTCATCCATCCTCAATGATGGGTATAATTAAAAAGCATTGATTTAAGTGAAAGACTGTAGTGGTCAATGATGAGATGTCTCTTCATAAAAAAGACCATTGCTGAGGCCAGTTACATTTGACCCCAGAGTGAATTTCATAGGTGAAATGCATAGTGTTCAGTGGTTTAAGTGGTGTGAAAGTGTTACAAAAAAAATTCACCCACAAATATAAATGGTTATCATTTACTCACTCTCATATCATTCCAAACCCTGTATTTGTTTTTTTATGTTTCTTCATTACAATAAATGTTTTTTATGGATTTCTAAAAGGCACGAGAGTCAATGTTGAATAAAATTTTGTATTTTTAGGTAAACTATCCCGTTAAATCACAGTCACATGTGAATTACTCACATTGAAGGAAAGATTTATAATCCTACTGAAATCAATGGCCTCCTTCAGGGGCCTGAAGGGTCCCCCTTTTAAAATCTGATCCCTTAAAAAAATCTGATATGAGCATGCCAAATTGTTCTACTTATATGTTCCTATTTTTATTTTTAGTAAGGTCACAGTTGCCCTCCTAAAATCACCAGTGTATAAGAGTATGACTCAGTCCCTTGACTTCCCCTGACACAGGAAGTCCAGATCTGCCTTCTCAGAGGAGCATGACTGTCCCTCACACTCTGAGACATGTGAGACAAATTAATCTGAAACCAAAAGGGGATTCCTGACTAGCCAGGATTATAACTCAGTAACACTGATCTGTGGATTTTAATGTCTCCTAGCCATTACACACCACATGAAAAACAGCACCAGTGAATGGTGTCTCGTGTTTCAGGGCCCCAGGACAGCGCACAGGTGCTCCAGGTGCATAAATATACAGCCGAGGTATTCATAGAGGGATTTCATAACATTGCAGAGTGCTCTGATCAAACCATTAAAAACCCGCTGTGTGGATCTAGACATTACACCAGAACACCCAGACTATGTACAGAATTACATAAACACAATTAAAAAAAGCCTCCAAAGTGATTTTCAGGTGTGTGACAACTGTAGTCTGATTAAGTGCATATATTTTCTTATTCTTTAAGAACAAAAGAACCAGCACAACTGTTATCTTAGGCCAGGGTTTGTTAAATCTAAAATTATATTGAAGAAAAGCATTAAAAGAGCACAGTCACATGATAAACTGATTCAGGACGTTGGTGGTCAGGGATCAGTGCATTTTGGGGGGTGGAGGTGACTGTGGTTAGTTTGCAGGTTCAAACACCCCGACAGAGCATTACCAGGGAGTTTCCATGTCTTTCCATTCTCCACAGATGGTCCATAATTAACTCTGTCACACTGTACTGGAGGATAAATTAAGAAAATGTTCCTGACCACAAAACCTATGGAAGCTTGTTTCCAACACAGAAATAAAAAATAAAAGTGGTAATGTTTTTATCTTTTAACTTTTTATTTCACTTTTTTCTCATTTTTCCCCCCTCACAATTGCATAAATATACATTAAATATATATATATATATATATATATATATATATATATATATATATATATATATATATATATATATATATATATATATAAACTAGATATAAACTTTTTCCTCACAATTACAAGTTATTCAAGTGTGAGATATAAACTCTGAATTGTGAGATATGAATGTGCAATTCTAAGAAAAAAATCAGCTCACAATTCTGACATTTTCTCACAATTCGGTGTCTATGCCTCACAATTCTGACTCCTATAACTTGCAATTGCGCAAGAGAAAAAAAAAATCTGATTTGTGAGATGTAAAACTCACGATTACCTTTTTTTTCTGTGGGGAAAAATGCTTATTTGCAGCAAAAGCAAGGCATTGTATTGTATATGTATATATATATATATATATATATATATATATATATATATATATATATATATATATATATATATATATATATATATATATATATATATATATAATATATAATATATATTTACTCGCCAAGGCCACATTTCAGTCACAGTTGGTGCTCGACGAGTGTTCAGTTGTGGACCCTGGATGCACTGCTGCACTGCACTTTTTGGGAAAACACTAATATATAACAACAATATAAGCTGCTAACCCAGAACCAAATGAGCAGCTGTAAGAAGTGGAGGAAGAACTTTGGGGTCGAATGGTGGTGAACTTTTTGGAATGAGTCTGAAATGAAATCAGCTCCCCCCTCTTTATGAAGTGAATGAGATCATGCCAGACCTTAAACAGAAGCGCTGTCAGGGTCCAAGATTGAGTTTCACTCATCACAAAAGGGACAAAAGATGGTGACGGCAACACCAGCTCTGCTGCATGCATGTGTGCGCTGAATAATGGGGTCAACACACTCACACTTATCAAGGGTCTGGGTCAGTGAACTCACACACCCACTGTTTATTTTTGATTGAACTATCCTTTTAAAAGAAAGTGTGCTGCCTTCAAATCTAGCTTATGCATAATTCCATAAAATCTGTCTCCACTTTCACTGCACCAATTAGTGGTGTTCGTGTGGCTGTGGAATGCTGAAGTAAACATGAGTTTGAAGACAACAAGGGAAGATCCTTATCTGCACGTCTTGCGGTCTGCCTGAACGGAGTTCCCTCTCTTTGAGAGAGATGTCTCTGTTTCTTGTTTCTCTGTTACTACAGGAGACAGGTCTATCAAAAGGTGATGTGTTCCAATTTACCTGTGCCACAGGGTACACATGGCAGGAGGTTTCGTCTAAACATTAGCTGTTGATACCATCTGAAAGAATGTCAGAAGAAATAACACCCAGTAACATTTCACCTTATCTGTGTGGTCAATAATAGGTATAAACACAGACTACTGTCAGTATTATATATACCTTTCTGTTATGGAAATAGACTAACACTATGCCCAGACAGACAAAAGTATGTACACTTTCATTTAGCAAAGACATAATCAATGAATCCAAATTGACAGTTAAAGGTGCACTATGTAGTATTTTTCCAGTAAAATATCCAAAAACCACCAGGCCAGTGTTATATATTTTGTTCAGTTGAGTTCTTACAATATCCCACATTTTTCCAACTATTTGTAAATTGTGAGAAAACTGCTATTTTAACCAGGGACGTCTGAGCATAGCGTCAGAGGGAGTCGCCTGTCAATTGCGTCATATCTGCGTTACCCTCAGTTTCCGGTTTTATTTCAGCAGAAGCGCTTTACTCTTAGCAGTGTGAACAAGTGTCACAGCAGCCGCCGAGCGAACGCACAGAGTAACATCATGACATAATTCTTCACACACTCAACTGTATGTAATATGATAAACAGAGCTGTGTTACCTCATACGTATGACCAGAAAAGCGGAAATAGTGCCCGCACCTGTGTCCCGTCATAATAAAAGTCCTGCTGCTCACGAGGCGTGTGTTGTTCATCTTATTAACAATCGCTCCAGCTGCCTTTCTCAGCTCCACAACACTCGGTGCTGCTTTGCTTCACACTACAGTAACGTTAATAACCGCATCCATCAACATTATTTCTGCCATCCGAGTCCTATCCCGATTCTTTTCCACTGGCTGTGAGGTGAAGACCACATGTCCCAAGATAAACTTCACGTCATCAAACTACGCCTTTATTTTGA
Source organism: Pseudorasbora parva (assembly GCF_024679245.1). NCBI lineage: Eukaryota > Metazoa > Chordata > Actinopteri > Cypriniformes > Gobionidae > Pseudorasbora > Pseudorasbora parva. Next base: position 35,293,675 of record NC_090184.1, read on the forward strand.
ATAGGCGCCCTCTAGCGGACAGAAAAGTTGCATAGTGCACCTTTAAGACTATTACATTATTACAAAAACATTGGAAAAATCCAAATGCTATCTTCAGAGAATCCTGAACAAAAATGTATCATGATTTCCACAAAAATATTAAGTAGCTCAACTGTTTTTAAAGTTAATAAATAATAAGAAATGTTTTATGGGCATATCTGCATATCTGATAAACTTTTTTTACTGTTTTACAGAGCTGAGGATGATGGCAGAAGGGAGGTTTTCCAGTCTGCCCAGGAACATGCACGTTGGGCGGCAGTGCCCGCTCGCATCTTCCATGGATCTGCTAAGCTCTCGGACCACTGTGGCAGAGGTGCCGGTCAGCAGCTACCAGGGCGTCTCCATCCATGGCACACTGCCTCGCAAAAAGAAGAACAGCACTGGTCCCCCTGTGAAGCAATGGGAGATGAATGGAAATGTGGGCTCATCAGCAGCCCCATACACAGGCCGATATCGCCTGCCACCGTCACCGCTAATACACAACATTATTGAAGAACACCAGGCTTTCTACTCAGACAGAAACGGCAGCATCAAATCCAGGTAAACTGTTTATTTATCTACACGGTATATCATATACTGCTCTTTCCCTCAGCTAAGAGTAGCATTACTATACGGAAATAGGTTTTCAAAGACAAAGTCAAGATTAAGGTCAAAGTTAATGTGAAGGTCAACACAGCAGCAACTTAACCTGCCTGCTCTTCACAGCTTAGGCTCTTTAACTAAAAATATCTGAAAACCAAACAAATGATGAAACACAGTGTGAGATTTTTTTCACTTTACAGAGTATATAAAAGTACAACATGATCAAGCTTTTTTGTCTCAGAACTGGCACTACAATATCACTACAACACATCTGTTAGTTAGATTTCTGGTAGTCCTTGTCAGATTATAGAATAGGACTGTTTAGTAAGGACTGATCACATTTACATTGTGCTATTACACTGTCCTAATCGTGACAAGGTAAAAATTGATGATAACATTAGTTGCTGGAACCTTTTTGTATTTTGCCCAGTTAGGACACAGTGTTATAGGACATTACAAGTTACCTTCAAGTACAATGTCTTCTAAATAAATCGTCATATACGATATCATAAATTCGAATCTATTTTTTGACTGTTTAACTGAACAACTTTTGGGTCACCAGAGATAGTTGTGGTTGCTTATTTATGGTATATTAAAAAATATGATAATTTTAGACTATGTATATAAATTTTTTTACATAAAGGCTAGAAAGTGATTTAGATGCAAAGGTGAACTCAACCCAACACACTGCTAACACAGTGAATAAAGAGCATCCTAAAACTGCTGTTACCCTTTTCTAGCACGTATTTGTGCAGTGGGATGTAATTTGATTTTAACAGAGATGCAAACATCCAATATGTTCCATCTGTGCTCTGCCCTTTTTTGTAGTATCCCATCACTCCTGTGTTTTGGCTAGTGGTTTAACATAACTGATAGAAAGTGTGACGTCAGTGCAGTCGACACCAAATCTTCAGCCTTACGCTGGCCACCTATCCTGTTAACTTTAAAAAATAGGGCATCTGAGATCATAATCACAAAACACAAGCTGCTACTGGCACAGTCTCATGTCCAGGACTGTCTCCATCTCTTTTTCCTCACTGTCTATCTGCGTCTCTTTGCAATAGCTTTAGGCCTGTTTGACTGTATCGTCGTCACTGACTTTCTGATCTTATCACAGTCTGCAACAAAGCAGTTTGTGTTTGTCCCTTATTTATGCAGACTGACTTAACAGGTAATATATCTCACCCTTAATAAATGGCCTGGCAGATAGTAAAGTAATCTGTGTCTGGCTCTGTGGAAAGTGTTGCAGATTATATAGGGCACTTTTCACAAACAGGGCACAAAAATAGTCACTATATAGTACTATATGTATACTGATATATTATAATTATATATATTGACCTCAGTAGGTCAAACTAAAATTTAAATTAGCTCTTATTTTCTATGCATAAACTTATATTTCCCATAAACGTATTATTATTATTTTTATTAAACCAGGTTTTGGTAATTTACTAATAAATCAATAAGTTAGTTAGAAATAAATATAAATAATGAAAATACTGATACATTAAATAATAATAATTCAATGGATAATATAAAAAATATGACATTATTTTGTGATTTATTTTATGGAAATCAAGCTTTAAACAAGCTACTTTTCACAATACGCTAATTTCGTGATCTAACATATCTAACAAGTTTCACAAAAACTAACTCAGCAAAGAAAATATAAATGAAACCTGTGTGTGAAAAGAGCCAGAGACAAAGAGATATGCATTGCTTCCATAACTGAAACAGTGTACAGACCATAAGACAAAACATTGATAACCAACACATGAGGTGTTATTCACTGCTTCCGTAAAAACAGAAGCACCCCAGGAAAAGCAGAGGATAGCCTAAATAGAGGCTTTTACATAAGTGTGACTGTGTGTGTGTATGTCTTTGAAAGCGTAGGTGTGAGTGTTTGGGTTTCCGTAAAGACTAGTGGGTCATATCTGTCCCTTGACATTTGAAGGTTACCTAATATTGGACTACTATTTCACAGCCACAATGCTCAGAGAGATGGGAGGTGAAAAATGACCAAGGCACACAAAAGGAGCTCCTCTGGGCAGCAGCAACCACCTCTCATAGCGGCCCAGTCACCATAACAACACCTTATTGCGACTCTGTGTGACACATGGAAAAAGAAATAGGTAGAACATAAACACTGAGAGAGAGAGAGAGAGAGAGAGAGAGAGAGAGAGAGAGAGAGAGAGAGAGAGAGAGAGAGAGAGAGAGAGAGAGAGAGAGAGAGAGAGAGAGAGAGAGAGAAAGAGGAACCTGCAGCACAGAACAGGATTGTAATTCTCAGTGTGGACACCTACGTTAAATCAACCCAGAAGCAATAACTAGCTTGCTCCTGGAGGACTTTTTCTGATATTTGATTAATCAGAGTTGGAGACTCGGATGGCATTGTGATTAAATGTCAACCTCCTGAACATCTGGCTGCAGAACACTCCACCAGTGTTAGTGTGTCTGTCTGCAGGTGAGTAGTCAGATGAGATGACCATGGGTTTTGTTGCTAGGACCGAGACATTTATCTTTTATAAAACAAAGGATTTAAGCACTTTGAGTCTTACTACCTGCATGTGTGAGGCAGCTGTTCTAACACAGACAGGGTCTTCACAGGTTAAAGTGAGGGTTGTAAATTTATAGCTTGACTGAAAGATGAAAGAATTTTTGAAGAGACAGATTGGCAGAGAGATTGAGAGAAACACACAAAGAAACAGAGAGAATGAGTCAGATGAAAGAGATGATGGAGAGGCAACAGTGCCAATTGATTTACTTGTTAAAGCTGAATAAAGTGGTTCTAGTTGTTGACAGAACCCACTCAGCACCCTCATAACTACATGGCCACAATTCTCACGTGTACCACCGTTACCTTGTTCCTTGGTTCAATCTGCCATCGGTTTAAATCTCTGATTGAAAGATATAAGTGATTTCCTGGTGTTTTGCAATATATAAGGTAAAAAGACCTCTTATGTGAGTAAATTACCAGTTTAATTGAAGTAATGATAATAATTATAGCATTTTTAATCGCAAAATACTTCTTAAAAAAAACATTTAAGGATTTTCTTCACTAGGATATTTTGTCTCTAGACAGTGCCACCTATCTATAATATTCACATCACTTTAAAGATATTTAAACAGTATAATTTTGTTACTATCTATAAGTGGATAAATCTACTCACTTGAGAGCTTAATTGTTACTATTAAGTTTTGAGTTAAAAGTGGTCCTCAATAATGTTTTTTTTTTTATGACAAATATTCCATGTTGTTATTTAATTAAAATAAAGTAATGAAATTAGGAATGCATAATATATACAAAAAAATCCACAAAATGCAGTTTAACATGATTTTAGTTGGAGTAATGAAAACTTTAAAAGTATTTTATGTCCGCTACCCATTTATTAATTGACATGAACTGCAGTAATGCAATTACAGTAATGCCCTGCGTGTGCTGGCAGACTCGGGTCTTTGTTGGGCCGTCCGGTATCAGTGTTATGTAACTTTGCTTGTGTCTTGTGTTGCTAAGCTCTACGGAACCCAAACATTCCATCCAGACTTCCAGGTGGTCCAAAGGATTTCCTTCTGCCACACAGTTCTGCTGATGTGACGTGAAACAGTTTTTGTTGGAACCTCTTGTACTCTCTTTGTGTGTGTGTGTGTGTGTGTGTGTGTGTGTGTGTGTGTGTGTGTGTGTGTGGTCCGATCGTGCGGGCTATGTGTAATATAAAAATAATAGTCCAATCAATCGCGGGTCGATGAGAAATAAATCCTTGTGTTCGTTTGATAAAGACATTTACGAGCCCTGTGGTCGAGAGAATCATTCTGGTTGCCGCTTCTCCCTCAATCTCTCCGGGTCTCCTCTCTCATGTGAACTGACAGGGGAACTTAAGCTCATTAAATATGCAAATCTTATCCAATCCTAGCCGTGGGCGTTTACTTCCAAGTCTCCAGTGCTTCACGCTCATCAAAACCCAACTTTTGGAGAGAGCCTCAAAACCAGTGTAGAAAATAGCCTATTACTTATTAGTAATAATGTTTTTGAATGTAAGAACCACACAAACATCATTAGTTAACCTCAGACAACAGTATAACACAGTAATTTAAAAAGCCAGTTCATGACACCTTTAAGGGAGCCAGACAATATATTTAAAAAAAATTAAGCATAAATACAATGGAGCGTGGGTAGCTGTTCTGCTTTTTGTTGATGTCATCATATCACGTTTCTGATGAGCATCGCAAACACAGGCAGCTGTATATGAGGGGCCTTTTCTATAATATACTGCCTCTGGGCCGCTATTTCGAGAATCCAAGACCAGGTCTATCTATTGGAAAGGGGGAATCCTGAAATCTCAAAAACTCCTTGTTGAACTCGCAATAAAATAACATATTTCAAATCAGCGACAATTGTGAAATGAACTGTCCAATAATTGTTGTTTCTTATGCTCAAATAGCATTAATAAAAAAACATATTTTTCAAGCAAGACGAGCCAATGCACTTGTGTCCTACACAAGAGTCTCAGGTTTCTATGGGAACCGGAGCTTCTAACGACAGCTGCAATGACTTTACCAATCAGCGATTGGCTCTTTTGGTTAGAAGGTGGGACGTATTCATCCATATTGAGTGTTGCAAATTCTCCCATTTATAAGAAATATGAGTGAACCATCTTCCTATAGTCTTTGACTGAATCCTGGGGTTTTAAAAAAAACCTGAGCTCCCTTAGTGAACCCGAGTGGTATCAGTTCACGGAGCTGCACTGCCCCTGTTGTTTTGGCTGTGAACTGCCTCTATGTCTTTTAATGTGTGGGTGAATTCTTGACTACAGTATATGGCAGATTTTTGGGAGTGTTGGATGTCAAATGTCCCATTTCTCTCCAGTGGCTTAAGCATTATGAATCTGCTTCTGAAAAATTAATAATAGCCTGTCCATCTCTCTAACTTGCCATGTCCTCCCTCAGCTTTCTAATTCTGAATGGCAAGGCTTTGTGAGGTACAAATCACCACTTTGAGACACAATGCAGCTGTGGTTTGGCACAGAACGAGCCAGAGCTGGAAATGGATGTTTTTTGTGGCTGTGTGTTCACTTCATGCCCTCTCTTTGCGGATAAGACGGTATGTTCGGCCTGGTCCCAAACTCAAGTCACTCATGGGTAGGGAGGTACTCGTGTGGGAGTACTGACAGTGTTCTCTTTTAGCACTGTAATATCAGCATTTAGAAGCTTTTAAGCATGACCTCTCGCCTCTAGAATTGCTTTCTTCTTAATGTTCAATGGGAATTTAAAACAGGAAATCAGTTACGCTTTAAGTTCCATCAAATGCGAAGCAAACAAACAACCCAAGAGATCTAAAACATTCTCATATTTCCAGTTATCTGACGCGTTTAATATATCTGAGCTCTCACCCCAGGTGCCACCTCCTTGCTGAATCTGAAAGCCACCCTTATTCCCCTAAGGGGGTGAGACAGTCCACCACACACCCTGGTGGTAAGAAAGGAAGAAAGAAAGAGTCATAAAGAAAAGTAAGGTTTTTGTGTAAGCTGAGATGAAAGGGACTCTGGGTAAATTCAGAAAGAGAGAGGGCAGAAAGATCTAAATGGAGAAAAAGCTGAGCTGCGCACCTCGACCGCGCATTCTTCTCCACGACTCCTTCACCACTGCGCTTCCTGCGTTCCACGCTCCACATAGAGGACCTAAATAAAACAAAAATGCAGTGCTGATGGAGGGCCATCTCTGCAGTTATAGGGTAAGTCACATCTAGACCGCAACCTTAAAGCCGCTGGCAGGAATAGAGGTCATGTGAACAATCGCTGTGTCCTGTCCACTCCTGCGTATTGTATATGATCTGTTACATTTGTACTTTGTTTGTCTCATCCCCAAAGGTTGCACTGAAATGTTTATTTATGCTGTTTTCAGCCCTGTGGGAAATTTAGACTCAATGAATTAATTTCCCTTTTCCTGGTATAATCCTTTATAATTTGGGGGTAAATCTTCACGTAAGCATAAATCCGGAGAGATACACAAGAGTGTTTGTGTGTGAGACAGAGAGATGCTAAAAGCCTCCAGACCTTTAACAGCAGCTGTGACATGCGCATCCCTGACTGCTTAACCTTTCATTCTTCTCTTGTAAAGTCTGCTTAAGTTTTTTTATTCTTTGTGCACACTATCTAAATTGATACTTGCTGTAATCTCAGCTGCACTTTGCACATTTGGATTGGTGTGGAAGTAAGTGTGTGTTTGGGGGGTGGGGTGGGGGTGTATATGTGTCCACATGTTGTGGCTGGTGTGGTCTATGCTGTGGTGTAATGACCTCAGGCGAGCAGGGCTGTACTGGTAGGCACTTTACTGCAATTCAGTGTACAGCCTGCCCAGAGAAGGGCACACACACACACTCACACAGACACAGAGAGAGAGAGTTATACAGGCAGGCAGCTGAGCTAAAGAGTTGATGTGTTCGCTGAAGAGAGTTCTTTCTTTCTCCTGCAGGGACGGTGCAGGCATGGACCCTAACATGGAGTATGTCAAGGTAAGGGTTCACATTTTACCTTTATCAGTATGTGCGTGTGTGGAGTTTTGAATGATTGCTCTACTATGGTAAAAAGCCGGTGGCAATGCATGAGGTAATGAATGATGGTATGGTGGGTGAGGGCTGTAGGAGACACAGATGATCTTAGGGCAACCCTTAACCCTTTGAGATATCCAATACTATTCAGCTCAAAGAGTTTTGTAAGTGTAGAGTCTTAAAGTAGGAGAGGAATGTCAGCCATGCTGGATGTTGAGGATACGAAGGATTGTAGTTTATTGACAGTGAGTTGGGTAAATAAACATACTTGGGTTTGCATCAGAGATAAATGTGTGCGTCAGTGTGAGTGATTATCTTTGTTATATAAACATTTGCGCTTCCGGGCGTTTTGTATCGAATGTGCCAGTTGATAATGATTAGAGTTAAGCGGATTGCAAAAACAATACTTTCGTTGCATTTCTCAGTGTTATAACTCACGCCATGGAGTTTAGCAAATATAAACGCTCTCTCCTTGAGCGGTCTAGGTCATTGATGGCATTTGATTTATAATATATCAGACCTCAAACGTGTACAACTTAAAGCCAGAGCTGTTCATAAAACACAGGAAACTCTACAGCCAACATTTCCGATAAAGATCTGACAATTTCTGCGTTTCCTACTGTGCGAGGGGCCACTGTAGAAACATCCTCAATTAAAATGGCTCAATTAGGAGGAGGAAATGAGCTGGTGATGGTTCAAGGGTCTGCAAGCAGAGTATGTAGTTTAAATTATAGTATCAAGTTTGGAACAACTGACAAATTTCACTTTGCCAGCAAAGGCAGAATCATTCCCTGACTTTATTTTGTCCTGAGGCATCCTCTAGCCATTATGAAAGCTCTTCATCACACAACACGGCTGTATTACAGCACCCACGACTCAGATCTGATGGGAAAATATAGTGTGACATATATCTTTGGTGTCTCATTCGGTTCGCATTGACTGAATGAGATTTTCCACTGTGATCACCTGCAGCCTTGAGTGTGTTGACACCACACAGCCACCTCTGTCAGCCTGCTGAGAAACCATCCGTCACTCTCTCCGTCCTCCTCGTACTCAGTAGCTCAGTGGTTTGCCTCATCTTGGGGTCTAGCAACTCTCTGCGAAGAACAAACTTCTCTTAGCCTTACCTCACACAGACAACAAACCAAAACAAACAGCACAATTACACAGTCAATAGCGACTACACTGTAGCAGTGCTCTAGTGCAGTTGAACCTAGTCATAAAGTTGCCATAATGAAATGCAATTTCATTAGATGTCATTACAGAGTGAATCTTACACCTGGTAAGAATGTGTTCGTGTCATATTTCATATTGGTCTGAGGAGTCTGCTCTGTATTTTCTACTGCACAAGAGGCGTGATCAACACGCATTATTCGAATAACTGTATGCAATTGGATAGTCCTTCCACCAATCAGACCACAAGAGGCGTGATCAACAGGCAATGACCCATCGTTTCTCTATCTGTATTCGTGTTAAACCCACCAATAGCATGCCAGGCGAGTTGCTGGGCGAAACCAAATCGCCGGCCGATCAGGATGGGTTTACCCAGTCTAGTGTACACTCCCCTATATAATTATTAATTAATTATTAAATGTATAATATTTATATATTTTTTTTAATAAAATGATAATTTTCATTAAAGTAATTAATATCTCCATATAAAATAATTTTCATTATATAAAAATGTAGTGAAATAGTGACATTTTGGAATGTGTTGATTGTCATGAAAATAAATAAAAAATATGAGTGAAATATGATCCAGACATTTGTGAGATGCACCCTCGAATCAGAGAGGCCTATATAGAACTCGATATGAGATGACATAACATATCCTCAGGGGAATAACACAGCCATGACATTTTTCAATCAGATGAATCGCATACACTGGCTCTTTATGCTCTATTTTATGCAACTCATAGGACTGTCTGCCTGTTTAATGTGTGGCCATCTGTAAGCATGCATCAATAGCCACAGTGAACCTCTACGGCCACGTGAAGACAACAATTTTTCTGTTACCCTTGAAAACTCAGCTGAAAACAACTAAATCTAGACATTGACACACTGTCCTGGACACATCTGTGTTTGGGTGTCTGTGTCAAGGTCTGAAACGGTCATAGCTTCAGTAAATCATCTCATTCTTTCTCCCTCTGAATGAATGAAGGTAGACCTCACCTTGTCCTCTTCAGGTGGTGTTGAGTTTCCAGCGTTGTGTTTAACAAACACCTGACTCTGTAGCGGTTCCCATTTCAATCTGAGCACAAGTTTAATCCTTCAGTCAGAAAACCACAGATGGGTTTGGGTTCTCGTCTAAACTAGCTTTGTAGCTTATTTAATCAAATATACTGAAATGATAATGATATAATTATGAATACCCTCATCAGATCAAGTCACCTTTATTTATATAGCACTTTATACAATACAGTTTGTTTCAAAGCAAGTGTTAAACAGGTAAATAATGATCAATGATGCAAGCAGAATTCAATTATGCTTTAAAGCAGCTCTAGGAAGACATTAATGTTGTAACAGTTGAAATTCAGTGTTGATTCAGTTCGGTTCAATAATTTTATAAAGTTAAACAATTAAGGAATGAGTTCAATTCATCTATAAAGCAGCTCTTTAAAACAGTGATGTCATCATCCAGCTCAGTTCAGCTCTCGTCCGATAATAATAATAATAATAATAGATTTTATTTATAATGCACTTTTCATTCCGAAGAATCTCAAAGTGCAACAAGGGGGGGGGGGGGGGGGGGAATAACAACAAAAAATGAATAACAAGTAAAAATATAGAATACTACAAACAATCAACCAACACAGAAAACAGAACAGAAACAGAGCTGATGGTGAACAGAAACAGAGCTGATGGTGGACAGAAAACAGCTGATGGTGGAAGTCTCTGTTAGCTCCGCAGCACACTGTGGTCCACTCCATGTTTCAGATTTCTCCCAGCGGCAGTGTCCCGATGACATCGCCGAGGCACGACAGCTGAAGACCAGATGATGGGTCTTCTTCATGATGATTCAAACGATGGGGATCGCTGCAGCACCATGCAGGAGGCAGAACATTCCTCCGGGCACTTCTGTGGACACACCGGGGCCGGCGCAGATGTCGCTCCACGGTCGCAATGCAGGACGGAACAGCGGCGCAGCCGAGAAGCAGAACATCCCAACATCATGCCGGACGCCGACGACGAGAGCCCGGATGACGCTAGCCCGGTGCAAACTTCAGCCACCATGCAGCTTAAGCCCAAGGGAAACCACCAGTGAGCACCCGCGGCGAGAAACATCAAATGTCCTCCAAACCAGAAACCAACCGCAGCAATTCATTAGAGAAGCGGTTGAAAACGGCGAAACGACGAACAACGACTTCTCAACGATAGTGTCAGTGCAGTCAAATCGATAATATCGCCAAATGTTTAGTGTCCCTAACTAAGCAAGACAAAAGGTGACATTGGCAAGGAACTCTTCAGACCTAGTATAGTCTGTGAAGACACTATATCTAGTTAGATATAAATGAAAAAGAGACTGCTTTAAAAGTCTAATACTTCTAATAAGTCTAGTAAGCATAATACTTTTCTCTGTTACAGTTACCTGGATGTCAATTTTTAACAATGAAAATGCATCTTTCAGAAAAGAGAAGAAAAGATGGCTTATGTTATGCTATGACCTTAAAATTATCTCTCACAGCCTTGTTGGTTCATATTAAATTACATATGCTATCTACACAAGGTCTAATACAAAAGGGTCTCTTTCCATCAGGTTTAATATATTTGTGTCTCTTCATTTGACTGGCTAGTTGTTGGTTTTACAATCTTGACCTATTTCTTTGACGATGTTAGTTGAGGAATGTTTTCTTCAAAGTTAACAGGAAGCCAGCCATCAAAAATATGGGATAATTAACTTCCAAGGCTTCATATACTGATAGCACGTCCTGAAGTCAGATGACCTGAGTTTTAGCCATGATAGTGTTTGTTTTTAGATTATATTATATCAGATATGATGTTTCCATCATGGTTTGGGGGGGGTTTCCATCATGGTGTACATCTGTAACCATAGGAACATTCTAAAAAAAACCTGCAGTAAGTTATAAGGAACTGAGAGCAAGTCATCTATCTATATTTAATGTCAAGCACAGATGACAATATTTATTTCAATATCAAACCTTTATTTATGAAGTCTCTCTCTTTGCGTGTGAAGCAGATATTGACGACAACATGGTGCGAAATTGGAGCTATTATCATCACAGATGATCTGGAGGGTGGAAATTGTTTGGTTGACTTGATTTTTAAAAATATTTTGGGTGGGAATCAAATTTCTCTCGAAAGGAATCTGCAAATAAATGCATGAATCACAGACTTCTTGTTGTGATTCATAGATAGGAACATTTGGAATAGTGTCATAGAGACAGCAGTGCCATATTTGGTTTATGTATCCGTTATAATACAATATAGTCTTATTTTTTCACTCAAACAAACTGATAAGTTAAAATCCAGAAGAAAAAAAAAGAAAGAAAGAAATAGTTCCAAAAATGGTTTTAGCCTGGCACTGCTGGAGAACCTCCACAAGAAAACCACATTAGCATTAAAGAATCCCGAAACCTTATCTGATCTGAAGAGCTAATACCATCAAGAACTTTTTTTTACCTCTAAAGAACCATCTAGTTGCATTTTAGATTCACATCAAAAATATCTAAGATTAGGAAAGTGAAGTCCCAGACCCATATGACTGGCTTTAGCCTACATAAAATTCACAAAATATTATGATCTTTTATTGCTACAGCTTTATTCTTGTAATCTTTGAATTTGAACTTAAGTTTTTGTAATATTACTACTTTATTCTCATATTTTTATGAATTTGGTTCTTGTACTGTTGTTAGTTAACAACCATATTTAGCAAGAAAATAAGACGGTACGGGTTCTTTAAAAAGGCATTGAAGAACTTTATTTTTAAGAGTGAAACAACAGATTTTCAACTTTTCCGTTTTTTCTCATACACACATGCACCTGTACATACTCATATCTTCCTGTACTTGGCCTGACTGTAAACACACACACTGTTGCTCAGTAAGCTGTTAAGCACTCATGAAAGAGCTTTACAGGAACAATGAGGCACTGTTCCTTCTGTGGGATCTGCTGCCCTGCGAGCCCACAGAAAGACCTCTTTAGCCGGCCTGAAGCCTCTCTGAACACACAGACCAGCCAGAGCAGAGACGGAAGTACAGAGAGCCTGGTCTAGAACAGAGAACATAGACTGTCCCTGAAGGGACAATTCAAAGAGTTTGCAGCTCTTAAAACGACGAGAGAGATGGGAAGCATGAAGTTAGATTAAACCAAATCATCATTGCTTGGTATTTTATAAAAATAGACAATAAAGAGAGTAATGCCTGCAAAAGAATTGCTTTAGTTCTGTTTGCACATAGAAGAAGTTATAAAGAGGTGACCAGTAAGTTGTCTTTCATTAACTCTGGTGCTCTTCTGTCATTTTTGACCGGAAAATGTTCTGTTTTGAAATTTAAAAAAATCACTGCTTCATCAGAATATGAAACTTGGTGACTTTTCTAGCATTAGGTATATATGTAAACACAAAAAAAATGTTGGGCATGATTCGAGGATGCTAAGTGGATGTAAAAAAAAAAACTCCCACTTGTGCTCTTCGGTCAAAAATGACCATCATAGGAAATGAATGGGGAATCTGCAAAAACAAAAATTCACAGAAAAAAAAAAATCACTATTTATAACAAAAAAAGAAAATATAATAAATAGTCTTTGAGATTTTTTTTTATATATATATATATATATATATATATATATATATATATATATATATATATATATATATATATATATATATATATATATATATATATATATATATATATATATATATATATATATATATATATATATATTCAAATCCTCCAAAAAAATATTAAATGTGTTGATAAGTGAACTAGGGAATTCACAGGCCCCTCCATAGCGTCCTCTAGTGGATTACACCCATGGTTGCAGAATTTCTTAAATAATTCCAAAAAAGGGCGCTAATCTGCCTTCAAATATTTATTTTGAAGGCCTAGTCTCTATTTTAACCTGATATACTGCAATAATAAATAAATAATAACAAAAAAAGGCATAATTTTCAATGGCAAAAATAGACCATAATTATTGCATATATATATATATATATATATATATATATATATATATATATATATATATATATATATATATATATATATATATATATATATATATATATATATATATATATATATATATATATATAACATCAAATCATCTCAAAATACAAAATTAAAAAGAAAACATTATTGAAGAAAAATAAATTGCATTGGTTTTACTGGGATGGAGAAAGTTGAATTTTTAGGTGTCTGGTCACTTATGACCAGGAAGACAACCAATGCAACCCCTATACGCAGATCACCAGAGGGTTAACAGACATGTAATGCTCAAACGATTGATAATTGTGTGCATTCAAATAGAAATATAAAAATATTACATGCATGACATTTCTGACTGTATATGTAATAATGCTTAAGAAAGTTAATAAAAAGTGTAGGGAAACAACTCAGCATGTTAAACAAAAGCTGTTACTTATTGTTTTGCTGTTATATAATCTGACGTATGTGTTGTCGTATGTCCAGATTTTTCATTAAATCGAAATTAAATGGCATGTGGCACACTCCCTGCCTAGAGTAAAAGCCTGCAGTTTTTATAATATAATGTTTTGGCTTGTGTTCCAGATCTTAATGCGGTGATATTAAAGGCAGTATTTTTAGATCTTTACCTCAGGAGACACTCTAGATTGTTGTTAAATCTTGTCTGCGGGAATCACTTGACTGGTGTTGATGAATGTTGGTCACCTCAGGGTGGAGGATGGCTTGATTTTTACACTTTGAACTTGGTTGGAACAAGACTGATATACCACATTAGTGAGTCAAAGCAAAAGCTGAGTGAACATTAAATTGCAGAGATAAAATGTCATATCATTTAGGTGGCAAACTAAACAAGGAGGAAGGTAATGTGGAATATTAGTGTTAGTATTAGTGTGAATCTCCATCATGGAGAACTATGAGGAAAGCCACCTGTTTGACGGCAGCCGCTACAGCTGTGATGATCTTTACCGCTGCACAGAGGCACAACTCCCCCTAGTGTTCATTTCTGTGAACTGCAACACACTGTGACCCATCTCATAAGATTACAGCTAGTTTTCATTGACATATTACATTACAATTTACAAAGAGTGAAGTCCTTTGAGACAGCAAATGTCTATTGATTTGAGTAAAAATGTTTCCATTCACAGTTTCTGCAACATAACGTAATAGGCTACATTATAATTAAAATATACAATAACAAATAAAACAAGAACTGCAAGCAGTTGTACGGGGCCAAGCCCCAGAAGGGGCTTTCGCCGAATGCAGAGCCACCTTTATAAGGTTGTCCCCCACGGGACTCGAACCCATAACCTCTGGGCGTGGTGTCCGTTGCTCATCTTGTTGCGCCACCGGCCAGCCTTGTATTCAAATACCTGCTGAAGTTCCATAGTTCTAATGAGAGTCGACTAAAAATGAAGATTTTTTTCAAATAAATGGACAGCATTTAATGTTTAAAAAGTTCTGTTTAGATCAATCTCAGAATGACTCAATGTCTGGAACAGAAGCACATTTTGCAAATAACCAATTGGCATGCTAAACTAACTAGCATAAAAACACAAACCCAGGAAGGGTCAACTTCAGTGACAAATATCTCAGGAACGGTAGCAAATATCAAAAATCCGTTCAGTCATTTCTGTGCGGCTCAGTCCGAAGATCATCTCAGCCAAGTTTGGACAAAATTTGACAAAATTTGAAAGAGGAGTAGCAAAAAAACTGTTTTTCACTTGTTTCAATATTGCGGACAATAACATTTTTGGAAAATGACAAATGAGACATCGTCGGAATCTGCATACGCCAGGGAACAAGATGACAAATGACACCAAATTTGGACAAAGTTTTCAAAAGTTATAAATGTTTTAGCAAAAATTCCTATATCTCTGGAACACTAGGTGGCGCTATTCTGAAACTTCTCAGGTACGTTCGGAACATGCTGACGGTCACGCATACCAAATTTTGTGCAGATATCTCAAATATTTCAAAAGATATCACATTTTATGACAAATTTCAAAATTGCGGTCACGTGGTTCATCCGATCCTAACATATCCGGTATCACCAGATTCGGCATGTCACGCGGAATCCATAGATATCAATTATATGATTTTCTGATAAAGCGTTCAGAAGTTATAGGCAAAAATAGCCTTTTTTCATATCTTATGACCCCTAGGTGGCGCTGTTCCCAACTTTGGCATGTACCCTCAGATCATGGGTGTGATGAAGTGTACCAATTTTCGTTTTGATTGATCAAAGTTTGGCCGAGATACAGCCTCAGAACCAAATTTGGGGCAACCTCATTGAGTTCATGACATCATAACTTTTGAACAAAGAAGAATAAAAAAAATCTGTTAAGTCATGTCTGTGCAGCTCAGTCCAAAGATTATTTTTCTCAAATTTGAACAAAATCGGACAAACTTTGAAGGAGTAGTAGCAAAAAAACGGAATACTGTACTTTTCAAAATGGCCGTTACTGTAATGGGAGGAGCCTTAATGTAAGATAATGAATGTGATCAACATGAGGAGAGAAATCAGGTGTACTAAGTTTCATTTCTCTGTATCAAAGGGTTCAAAAGTTATAACAGTTTAAATGTTGAATATTTGGACTGGTGGTGGCGCTATAGAGTTGGTTGTAGAGACTCCAAATTTGGACCAATTACTTTTCATAAGCATCACTACAAGTGTGCCAAATTTCATCATTTTCCTACTTACGGTTCATAGGGCTGCCATAGGAACCCAGTGGGAAGAAAAAGAATAATAATAATAATAATAATAATAAATAGCTGCAAGCAGCGATTGCGGGGCCAAGCCTAAGATGCGGCAGTAGCGCAATGCAGAGCCAGAAGGAAAAAAAATGGCAGAAATAGAATGTACTTGAGTAATAGATAGGTTCAGAAGTATAGTTAGGATGAACTAAAAATGAACAGAAGTTCAGATGAACAAAATTAACAAAAACGCACTTATTTCTAATCCAAGAGGAAGAAAGATAAGTACAACACTTACTCTGATAATAAAGGAATCGAAATAACACATTGCACAACATTTTATAAAATTGCCCTCCACGGGATTCGAACCCTATATCTCTGGGTCCGGAGTCTGTCGCTTATCCTGTTGCGCCACTGGGGAGGCACACTTTTACAAACCTGCAGAGGTCTGCTAACCAATTAGCATGCTAAGCTAACTAGCATAAAGACAAAAACACAGACAAGGTCAACTTCAGAGACTGGTTTCTCAGAAACGGTAGCGAATATCAAAAATCCGTTCAGTCATTTCTGTGCGGCTCGGTCTGAAGATCATCTGAGCCAATTTTGGACAGAATTGGACAGATTTTGAAGGAGGAGTAGTGAAAAAACTGTTTTTCATTAGTTTCAATATGGTGGACAGTCACAAGTTTGGAAAATGACAAATGAGACATTGGCGGAATCTGCATAAACCAGGGAACAAAATGACATAAATTGCATCAAATTTGGACAAAGGTTTCAAAAGTTATAAATGTTTTAGCAAAAAATCTTATATCTCTGGAACACTAGGTGGCGCTATTCTGAAACTTCTCAGGTACGTTTGGGACATGCTATCGGTCAAGCATACGAGATTTTGTGCAGATATGTCCAATATTTCAAAAGATATAGCAGTTTATGACAAAATTCAAAATGGCGGTCACGTGGTTCATCCAATCCTGACATATCCGGTATCGCCAGATTCAGCATGACACGAGGAATCCATAGACACCAATATTATGATTTTCTGACAAACCGTTCGGATGTTATGGGCAAAAATAGCCTTTTTTCATATCTCATGACCCCTAGGTGGCGCTGTTCCCAACTTTGGCATGGATCCTCAGATCATGGGTCTGATGAAGCATACCAATTTTCGTTTCGATTGGTCAAAGTTTGGCCGAGATACAGCCTCAGAAACAATTTTGGGTCAACCTTGTTAACTTCGAGACATCATAACTTTTTTTTTTTCCAAGGGTCCAAAAAATTCTGTTCAGTCATTTCTGTGCGGCTCAGTCCAAATATTCTCTCTGCCAAGTTTGGACAAAATTAGACAAATTTTGAAGGAGGAGTAGCGAAAAAACTGAATACTGTACTTTTTAAGATGGCCATTACTGTAATGGGCGGAGTCTTAATGTAAGATATTAAGTTTGATCAGCATAATGAGAGGAATCAGGTGAACTATGTGGCATTTTTCTACCTCAAAGGGTTCAAAAGTTATAACAGTTTCAATGTTGAATTTTTGGACTGGTGGTGGCGCTATGGAGTTGGTCTTAGAGACTCCAAATTTGGTCCATTTACTATTGATGACTATGTCTACAAGTGTGCCAAATTTCATCATTTTCCTACTTACGGTTCATAGGGCTGCCATTGACTCCCATAGGGGAGGAAGAATAATAATAATAATATAGGAAACTAACAGATACAATAGGGGCTACAGCCCTTTCAGGGCGTGGCCCCTAATAATAATAATAATAAAGTATACTAACAATTCCAATAGGGGCTACAGCCCCTTCGGGGGCTTGGCCCCTAATAATAATAATAAGAAAACTAACAATTACAATAGGGGCTACAGCCCTTCGGGCTTGGCCCCTAATAAAGTATACTAACAATTCCAATAGGGGCTACAGCCCCTTCGGGGGCTTGGCCCCTAATAAGTATAATGTAATATAATAAAAAAATATGATAGAATCTCAATGAGTCTCAACATGAAAACTAAAATAACTTGGTCTGATCAGTGGATAATTTCTCAACTCTCACAAAAATGGGTTCCTCACAATTTAATCTTACATTTTCTAATGTTTGTTTAATTTCTGTACTGCCAATTATTTCCTTTTTTTGCATTATCAGGGGTGTCCCATATTGCCCTAATTCAGTGTCTTAAAATAAAAATCTGTTATTCAGCTAGAAATGGTCACATGCAAGTTATTTCCCCTTTGAACTACGCTAGGTTGCAGTGAGGTCAAACATGTATTTAAGATGTATTTTTTGCTCTGATGTACAAAAACATCACGCAGACTCCTTTTTTTAGCAGACTGTGGAAAAGCAGATTTGCTCGCAGGGCCATGGTGATTTTATTGAGCATAATTAGGTAGTTTAGAGCTCACTCTCAGGGAGAACATTCCAGTGTTGGTCCGAGGGTGTGCCAGCCAGCCGTAATGTCTTTGTTTGCCCCTTAGAGAAATCTGGCAGAAACATATCAAATCTCATTTGAAAGACATCCAACTGTTTGCATCCAAAAATGTTCCTGGAGTATAGGACAAACAGCATAATTTACAGGTTTCCATCTCTACTGGAACTGAAAAAAAAAAAAGTTTCCACCTGCATTCTTCCTAGTCATTTCATTTTGAAAAATATACATTGAGGTTCAAAAGTCTGTGAAAATCTGTGATTTAACATATTTACTTTAATATATCACTTGAGACTTATGATATACATATTACAATTAAACTTTATTTGGAGTAGTACTTTAATTCACACAATGCACATTTCTTAATATTAAGCTTAAAATGTGTTTTAATATAACTATTAGTAAGTATAGTATGATCTCTGTATAATATCAGTCTTTAAATACAATATATACGTATAAACGTACCTAAAGTATATTTGCAATAGTTCCATTTTAGTACAAGCAAATATACTTAAGTATATCTTTAGTTGGACCTCAGCACTAACTAAATTGCATTAAGTACAAAAGTATACCAATTTAGTATACCAAAAGTACATTATATTATATTGCTGGATATTTTTATTAAGTACATACATAAAAATGTGTTTGTAGTATACTTAGCATAAAATAAATGTATTTCAAATACATTTTGGTATATTTATTTTTTACTTGGGGTTGTTTTGCTAATAAATAATTTAATTGAAACAAAAACAAAAACAAGAAATAAACTCAACTAGTGGAATCTAATACCCTGTAATAGTCAGCTGACCTCTTATGGGTCACTTTATGAAAGGGTTATGCCTTACAGAGAGACTGTTATAAAAGCTTTGTCCTTTCACTAAATAGCCACACAATATTAAATGGTGCAAATAACACATAAACAGGCTCACCTCACAAACACATAAGCTCTTGTTCAGTCAGGTTAAACGGTCTGGAAAACATGAATTCTCTTCTGTCTTCTAAACTTGCGGGTTTCCAAGCGCCTCTTTTACTCTGTGAGCCTTTTCTATCGGGTGGGGGTTCCCTTTCCTGAAAATGACAGAACTTGTAATGCTGTTAACAAATAGGCTAATCAAGAGAAAGCCCCTGTTCGTCCACTCAACAAAAGCCCCTCTAGTTAGCCAACTAGCCGCAATAACACTAAGTGCTGTTTGCGTGTGACTAAGAGACAGAGTAGTCTTGTTATTTAAACCCCAGTGGGAAAAGTGAGTGAATTTGGCCGTCTGGGATCCCTCAGGCTCAACTGGACTCTCTTCTCAGGGTCAGGATAGTCCCAGCTGGGTAAGAGAGCCCTACCTGCTAGGGGAATGCTCTTTTATATTAACCCCCTGCTGTTACTGAAACCCCGCTAGAGTTTAGAGTGATGTTGTGCTGATACTAAAAGACACGGCCCTGGTCCCTCGGTGCAGACCTGTCATACAGGATCACCACTGCCCCCGTCTGCCTGGAAAACCACTCCTGAAACTCCTCCACAGGAGATGCTCTCTCTTGTCCAGAAAGATTAAATTCAAATGTCATTAGTGATAAGCAATGCTTTTTCATGTCATTGAACTGCTTGATATCAGATTGTCTCTCAGCATGCTCTCGTTTACTTGCAATGTGTGTCAGCTTTGTTCATTAGTCTGTTTAGGTGTAATTTTCCTATTTTAAACCCCAATAACCAGGCCCACGTGGAAACTGGATACACAATGCAGCAGATTTCTGTAAAATTCAGGGTTTGTTTGTTATAAATAATGTTTTGGCTAAATTGATAATGCATTCAACTACATGTACACTTAACTCCATGCAACACATTTTACCATGGTTAAATCACAAAATGTATCCCCAAATCAGTGTAGAAAATGTGCAAAAAGTCTACGCAGGCCAGCTCAGAATTGAAGATAAACATAATCATCAGTCAAAATGTAAGAAACAAAATGTTTGATTTTATTAGCATTAGTAGCCAACCAGTGTAACTTTAAACAACTGACACTGATATCTAGAGAGCAGGTTGGCTGATTTATATTTAAAAAAAAAAAAAAAAAAAAAAAAAAAATATATATATATATATATATATATATATATATATATATATATATATATATATATATATATATATATATATATAAAATAAGAGTATTTCAAATGTTGAAATGGCTAAATATCATCTTCACTCTATCACTAATTAGGAAATCCTCAAATGAGAATTTGGGGATTCTGAGAGAAAATGAAATATTTCCAGATATATTATATCCCTAATCAGAATAGCTCATTCTATCCCATTCCCTCTTCTATCCCATTTCCTTCCATCTATTTTCTGGCAAGTTGTTTGAGGTTTTGAGGAAAGGGGGGTTGGTTTAGAGGCTGGCTGTGTGGCGCTCCTGCAGATGACCGAACTCTGATAGGCTGGAGAGTCGTATCACATGGAGTTTAGCACGGCTCCATACATGGGCTGCCCGGGGGTGAGAGCAACAGCATGGAGCAGCATATGCACTGTTGAGCTCAGAAACACACACACACACACACACACTCATGCACATTCGCGCCGAGAGAGTTCACAGACAGCAGCTGAGCAGCTAACATGCTCTCATTCATGGGAAGTATAAAGCAGTGAGTTTTGAAGATTAAAGCGTGTGAGAGTGTTTCCACTGATGAGTTGCACTGAAACAAGAGAGATGTCGGAGAGATGCAATATTTTAAGAACCATCACCGCAGCTTTGTGCTGTTTTTATCAGAAGAGCTCTGTTATTGGAGCCAAGGTGAGTGAAAGCTACATTTGTATAAATGTACATGTCAATTTTAGTAGCATCTAATCAACATTTAATATTTATTATATATTTATACTTACAATATTTTGCTATTTATATTTTAACAACTTCATATTTTCTGTTAATATATATTCTGTTTATATTATAACAGTTAATTCACTATAATTTAGAAAATGGTAATAAAATATGACAAGAACTAAGTTAAACTGTGTCAAAACAAATTCATGTTGATAATGTCAGATCACTTTGATAGAAAGGTATGCAATGGATTACAATCAACCAATCAGCTGTCAGCTGGTAAATTTAATTACACAATTATGATACCAATTTAGGTCAATTCTGTGGTATAAAATGTCACATTAGCGATTAAAGAAAAAACACTCAAGCAAACCATGGTCAGGTCAAAATGTCTGAAGAATTTTACTGGTAGTCCACTGTATGAAGAATTGTTGGTTATAATATGTCAGCTTACTTTAATTTGCTATTCACACTTACATAAGTTAACTATAGCGTCCTGCACCCATTAGTCAGGTGGCTGAATATTTTTTGGTTTGACTGTATGTAACAGTTTATGTAAACTAACAGTAAAATACAACGGATTTAAATATAAGCATAAAATACTTATATGTAAACTGGCATTACAGAAAGACTTATTCAAAAAGTATAGAAATTAAAAAGACTGATAGAGAGGTGTCGTAAGAAGCAGGTCTGTGTGTAGGTTTATTGCGGCCGTCTTTGGTCTGGGCTCTTTAGATATATGGCTTTTTTCATTATAGTAAGTGAAGGCGTCAGGCACACACGCTTGCTCACGGGTGTGTATGTGTGTTTCTACCCATTCACTTGTAATTGTTTAGTTGCACACCCTCCTCCTTGTCTTCAAAACCATTTAACCCGTATTGATTGAAATCTTTTATCTCTGTAGCGTCTTGCAAATGGATCCTAAGTGTGAACGCGTGTGGTTTTGTTCACCTATAATGTGTCATGTGATAAGGACAGAGAGCTGCTCAGGTCGGGTTGAGTGGATTTATGGGGCGATATAAAATTGGTGGCCCTGCGTGAGGCTGTTACAGGTTCATATGGAACTGATGTAGGAATGAAATGACTATTCAACATGTTTAGATTATCAATAGCTAGAATGTTCAAAGAGTTACATTACACTGAGACTACAGGGGCCAACAGAATGAAATGCATTACATTTTATTGAATGGATTGAAATATTTCTGTCAGTCTCCACAGATGTGGCTGATCTGTTCTCCCTTGCTGCTATCCGATGGCACATGAACTATTGATCTATGGTCCATCAAAGCAGTAAAGCGGTGCATATAAGGATAATCTTTTTCAAAACCATTTTTTTTTCATTCCCAAAACTTATTATATTTCTAATATACTTCATACTGCCATCATATATTCACAGATTAAGAATGTCAAGGAGCTCATTCAACAGTCTTGTATTTAATAGCAGTATTCCTGTAGCTGAACCAGTAGAGCATTGTGCTAGCAACACCATGGTCATGGGTTCAATTCCCAGGAAATGCATGAGCCTAAAAGATGTGCAGCTTGAATGCAATGCAAGTTGTGTTGGATAAAAGTGTAAGCCAAATGCATCAATGTGAATTCCAATAAGACTGATGCAGGATTCCTGGCATGTTTATCGAAACCGTCTATATTTTCTAATTCTAAAGCCGAATTGGCCAGAAATAGCAGCATGTTTGTTATTTCTCAGCTCTCCGCCAGCCAACTCAGCGGACCCTTGCTCACAGGGTTTGAACGTCTGTTGAAAACATTCGGGTCTGGTCCACATTTTTTGGGCTTGTTACTAAAAATAGCTCTAGGTTGTCATGGAGACTTCCGGTCTTGTCAATGGTGTTGGGGGTCAGTGGGAGTTAGAGGGACAGAGAGGGCAGTGTTGTATGGATTCTTTCTTCGAATGGAAGTTTCTCACAGAACCGCACTGATCACAGAAGGCTTCATCTAGCAGGGAGTCACTTCTAAATAAATGTGGTGAAAACAACTTGGGTGCTTTATTTTGGTCAGCCTGTGGGGCAGCTGTGGGAAGGAGGGTGGTGTGTACTGTATGGTACAGCTGTGAATCTCTTACACCCTGTAGAGGCCTGAAACTTAAATGGTGTCAAGTCTGCCTTAAATAAACAGGCTTACTTGTTTAGCAGAGGCATATATTAACACCTGACATGGACTCTAATCAATGTCGACAAATAGTTTTTTTGAGCCAGTTCTATTAATGATTATGTGGTTGAACCAATTTCCTGAAGTGTTCATGAATCATAGACCCTTTCCCAAATGGAACACTAAGCCCTTGCATTCTTCTGCCGAGTCCACAGTTTAGTGACGTAATGCCACGTAATGCCACACAAAACAAAAGGGCTCTGCAAAATTGTGGATCGAGGACGAATAGCAGCTGCAAAGGGAGCACACTTCTGAAACCTAAAATGACAAATGGGACACATTAGGGATGCACAATATTGGATTTTGCCGATATCGGATTTGCCGATATGTTTAAATTTCAACTAATTTTGGCCGATGTCGATACCGAGTCAGACACACGTTTATTTTTTCCCTTTTTTTGGAAACAACACCATTTATATAAATTATACTTGTTAAAGATAAATAAATGTTAATAAAGTTCTTTTTATGATAAAAGTATATTAAAAGCTCGGAAAATAACAATAATAAAGTCAGTCATTTTTGGGGGGGATTTAACGTTTGTGCACATAAAGTGGGAGTGGCAGGACATCAGCTAAAGCTGTCTTCAGCTTCAAATAAAAATATTCTACTATTATTTTAGAGCTCTGTGGATTATTTTTCATCATCCATTTCATAAAATGCTCCTCAAAAAACACAGATTAATAAACTGTATATAACAGTATTTAATTTACATCATTTATATCATTACTGCTTTATTTATTCAGAAAAGTAACATTAAGTTATTTGTGTATTCTACTTGACATATTACATAAGAACAGCACCCTCACTAAATATATATAAGATTGTATAGGGGGGGCATTAGGACCTGGAGGAGGCTTCTATGCCTGTGCACGCTAGAGGTCCTGTCCCAAATGGCACACTTCATGTGCACTTTCGTTCTTTTCGACTTACAATGGCCACAGCATGCGCGTTTCCGCGAAGTCCACGAAACCGTAGGTGTCCCATTTGTCATTTTAGGTCTCAGAGGGGTGCTCATGCGCATCCCCTTTGAGGTCGATATGCGCCCTCGATGCGAAAATTCAAGGCAGCATTTAAAACTGTCAATATAAATCACCATACATGCAGTTTATTTGCTTGGTGACATACAAGTTCACAAATGATCAATAGCTGACATGATCTTATCGCTATAGCACTCCTTGCACACTGAGTTATTGCAGGCACATATCAACACGTTATCATATCAGCATGGCATATTGGCGTAATTTCTTCATATCTTTAAGCGTTTATCAGCCGATTACGATGTCATACGGATAATATTTTGCATCCCTAGGACATGCCACGGCCATTGTAAGTCCACAAGACCACAAGTGCACATGAAGCGTGCCATTTGGGACAGGGCTTTGCTTTGGACTAAAACTTTACGGCTTGTGTTTGAGCATTCCACAAGCACTTTTAACATGCTGTCAAGTTGAAAGTTGTCCAACTCTGTCTGTAAATGATAGAAACAGATGGACTCAAAACCAGATTAATTAAATAGGGGTTGCTATTTTTAGCAATTAGTGAACTAGTCATTTAAGAAAAAAATATGATTTTTTTTTTGTAATTACTGGGGATTTTTTTTTTTTTGAAGGGCAGAATCAATCTGAAAGACATAAATCTAATATATACAACTTAATTGAAAATATTGTGATGGCAGTTATTCAACTAACTTTTGAGCACATACTTTTGATTGATGACTAAAATGAATCAATTAATCATTTTTGGAACACCCAGACAAATTAACTGAAATTTTCTCCAACACACACACAATAGATATGCACCAGCGGTTCCCCCATACACTGACAGTGTAACACAGCAGAAGCATCATGGCTGTGGCAGAAATAAAAGCTCAGCAGAGCAGTGGGACAGTGGGAAGTCTCTCTGATTGACAGGCTGCTGGAGAGATGCTGACACAGCCTGGTACAGTCCCAATAGTTTCACCTCCTGTTAGTGCTAAACAAAATAATGTGTTTTTGGATCAGGGATTAAATCATCATTCCGCAAAGCCCTCAATGTGTTCAGTCACCGCCAGAGTGACCAAGCAGCTTCTTAAGAAAAAAATCAACATTACAACTCATTCACTCGCAATCCTGGACTGCATAAAAAACTGAAAAAACAATTGATGATTTTATCCATTGAAGAACTGGTAAAACCCTCAAATGATTTCCCCCTTTTTTATGCAGTCCAGTCTTGAGAGTATGTTGGATTTTTTTCCAGAAGTTACATACCAGAACAGACTAAATTAAATGTGAGTAGTCAAATTTAGTTTTTTCTTGCAATAATGTGTAATAAATCATTCACAAGCAGACCAAGAACACGAACAATATCTTTTCATTTAAACGTCTTTCTTTGTCTCTGCAAATTCTACCTTCCTCAAGCAATCCATAGGACTTCAAGGCGGTTTCCAAGCTCAAGGCTTTCTTTTCTAACAGGATGGCTTCCAGCAATCTTGAGTCCCCAGGACAAGCGTATCCCCATCTTTTCCCCTTTTTGCTTTACAAAAAATTGAGTACGCTCGAGGAAACATTAAAAGAGGCCATGTTCAAAGTGATCCAGCACAGCTGCCCCAGGCCCTAATCTCCCCTTCTGCCCTCCTTACAAAGCCAGGGCTGGGCCACTTTGATTGGGACAGAACTGGAATGGAATGAGGGGGCTGGGGGATCATAGATTGAAATGGAGAAAATGTGATTAAATGAGAAAGAGACTAAGAGAGAGAGAGAGAGAGAGAGGGAGAGAGAGAGGAGGGGGTTTGTGAGGATCAAGCTTATTTCTAGACCTCAGTTGCTTACAGATCCACATGATGTATGATAAGATTAGACAACAAGATTCTTAGGGATGGAGAGAAAAGTCAATATTACTGTATTACTATATATTGAGTCTTATAATATGAGAATATGCTTAAAAAACTGATTATGTTGATAAATACAAATCAATGTTGAGTCAGATATCAATTTAATACAGTAATAAATATAATGAATATATCAATAAAAAAAATTATAATATTGTTATCACATGCTGATTCCCATTCATAATATGTGGACTAAATTCATACTTAGAGACATCTAAACTGCACAAATTATTTTAAAATAACTGCAAGAGGACAATAAATCGTTCATGAGTATGAACATCCCCAGTTCTTCCAACTGAAATTTGTGCTGCCCTGTCCAGGAGCACATGAACATGGCAGACACCCCAGGGACCATCTAAATGGACAATGTGATGGGGGTGAGATAAGTGAGGAAGAGCTCCTGTGTTTAGAGTCCCAGGAGACGGACGGGACAATCTGATGGCCCTTTTTGTTTACTCTGGCTCAGGAAGGGTGTGACCCAACACCAAAGCCCAGACCAGGTCGATTGTCCTGCAAATAAGAGGCCACTAATGACCCCCTGAAACCCTTGGGAATCTCAGCCTTCAGTGTTGAGACAGAGGGTCTCCATCCCTTAAGCTCCCACAGGAAACAGCAGGAAATAACAAGATTTCTACATTTTATAAGATGCTTACCCATAAAAAGTTGACGCCACAATGTGAGGATGGTTGCCAGTGTGTTGCCATGTGGTGCCAAGTTCTTCAGAGTCATTTTAGCCATCGCAATGCAAATTGCTAGGATGTTCTGGATGGTTACTAGTCTCTATGATATTCTAGCATTTACAGTACTGTGCAAAAGTCTTATTCACATTATTTTCACCCTCCAAAACTGTCAATAGGTAATATCAGTTTACATTTCCAAACATTTAGTTTGCCATTAATTGTAATAATCCATTCAGTTTTATCATGTAATCACAGAGGGACTCGATGAGATTAGATCTCTGTGTGGCTCAAACTGCTTTTGTCAGACTCCTTCTGCATACAAAAATCTCACTGGAATGGATTATTACAATTAATGGCCAACTAAAGTTTAAAAAATGTAAACTGATATTACCTACTGACACACTATTGCAAAATATACAAATAACTGTCTTAAAAACATTTTGGGGGGATGAAAATATAAAAGTGCCTAAGACTTTAGCACAGTACTGTAGATCATGTGACTAAAAGACTTTTTTTTTCTTAAAGGGATAGTTCACCCAAAAGTGATCATTACTCACCCTCAAACCTGGACGAAGTTCTTTCTTCTTTTGAACTTTAAGGAAGACATTTTGATGAATGCTGGTAACTAAACAGTTGCTGATCCCCACTGACTCCCATAGTACAGGAAAAAATACTGTGGCAGTCAATAGGGTCCTGAAACTGTTGGCTTACCAACATTATTCAAAATATCATCATTTGTGTTCAGCACAAGAAACAACTTGAGAGTGAATACATGACAGAATTTTCTTTTTTGGGTGAACTATCCCTTTAAGGTCCTGGAAGTCTATGTATTTTTTTTCTCTTCTTTTAATGTCCATCTATTTTAAGTCAGATAACAAGTATTAGTCTTTTTCAACAAACCGCAACATTAAATGTATTACTGTTTATTCAAATATCTAATCATTTGTATGAGCATGCCACTGGATTACTTGTCCTGCATGTTTCCATCATAAGTCAGTCTGAACGCATGGAAATGATCTCCATCTTTAGCCATGCACTTTGCCATAATCTGCTCAATTTCCAAATCAAACATGGATGTTTAACCGTTCACTCACTAAGCTGCTGAACGGCCTCTTGTGGAGTAAACTAAAGAGGATTAGACGTTCAAAAATGAACAGGGGAATGTCATCTCATCCATAATAATTTTCCAGAAGTGGCTTTCCATATCTATTTCAGCCTTTGAGCTCATCATCTTAGACCAGAAAAGCCATGAGCACAGTCAGTTCGGACATGTGCAAATATGATCTAATGTGTGCTTGGTTATGAACTACTACAGAAATGTAATGACTATTTTTAATACAGCAAAGTGTCTCGTATATGTCATTATGTTGCCCATTCTGCTGTCGATAGCTAACCTGTGCTCTGCACTTACCCAATGAGACCTTTGAACCCTCATTCAATACATCTCCAAATGCTCCATAATGATTCACATTCAAAAAGCATGCCACTATTTAAAAAAAGAACCTTTAGCTATCAGCCCCTCAGATGTGTGTAGATAAAAATTACAATATTTAAATGGCTGCATCTAAAAGTAGAGGTGATTGATCTGATGTACAAATATCTCTGCACCACTGCTTGATGGAGGGATTATTCGACATGGTGCTATTGAGCTGCTCGAGCAATTGAGCTTTGGCTATTTTTAAGCATTTATAGCCTCAGCGCACCTCTAAATGGATCCGCGATGTCGTAGCGCTGAATGAATGCGACGGCTGTGCCAGATAAACACCACCTCAGCTGGCATGCAATCACAAAGCAGTCATAAAAACCTAAAACATGAACATCAAGTCCAAAAAATATCAGCATTCAGTACAATCAGAATAAAATCTCATGCTCATGTTTTTACTAAAAGCTCTAGTTCAGTTGTTTGTTTTAGCCACTGTATTGTGTAATATAGTTAAAAGTCACTGAGCTCAAACAAGTGCTTTGGGATGATTTTCCCAGTCAGGGTAAAACTATGTATCGTCTGGTCACTGTAATTTGTGGCTTGCGGGGTGTTGGCTTGGCTCGCTGTTGTCTAAATGGAGTGGGTGTAACACCCGTCCCTCACTACAATACCAGAGGCATCAGAGTGTATTTCAGTCCTGCCTGCGGCCTGGGTTTGTCAGTCTCTATACATAGTACGGATCTTTGAAGCTTCTCCATATAAAGGGGAAAAAACGTCTATTGCGTGGCATGAGTTTAATATATTTGGTTAAATAAGCAGAGTTGCTTTTATAGTTTGCTTTCAAAGAAACGCACAAGTCTTTAATTAAGCAGTTTTGTGACATCCTTTCAAACTATCATATGATGTACGTTTTTACATTAACATATTTTGCCCTCTCTCAAAATACACAGAGATATACATCGTCAGGCATGTGTGCTGTGGTTTGTGGTGGATCACAGTGACAGATTGTGGTCAGTAAGATCCTAATAACTGCTTGACATGCTTGACAGACCACTGCTTGGGCTATGGGTCACTGGACAGGGAGAGAGAGAGTGAAACTGACAGCTAATCTTATCAACATCACACAAAACTGATGTAGCTTGTCTGCTGCCAGATCTGGAAAAACTTGAAATGCATAGTGAGTTTTTACATAATGAAAATTAAATTTTCCCATGCTACACAGATTTTTGTTGTACTTTATATGGTAATACACACAGTTATGTTTCTTGTATGCCTTGATAAATATCTCTAGTTTCCTTTAAACAGCACAAATGTGATGACATCACTTGCTATGAGCATTGATGTCACTGTACACCACCAGAGTTCTCAGCCATACTCTGATGTCTTGGCAGATTTAAGAAAACTCAAATGAGTCATCAAGTCATAAAAAGCCATGCAAAGCTACAGTGACAAACTAAAATGGGACTTGTTAATAAAATACACAACAGCATCACTGGCTCTGTGGCCAGCAGTATGTTTGAGTGATAGTCAAATTGATTAAATCTGTACAGAGTCAAACAGTGTCATATCAATTGATGTTTCCACTACTGAGCGTGCACACAGACTTACTCATCAATTCCAATTACTTTTGCCCTTACATTGGTTTTATTTAAAATATTACGTCATATACCACCACAAACACAATTGACATGCAGATTCCTGGTAGGACTTTCCCCCCTTAAACAAGATTTAGCTCTGGGTTATGAAGCAGTGCTGTGCTTGAGTACCCACTGTGTACAACTACCAGCTAGGGCACAAAGGTACCACTTTAGGTCTCTGAGGTTGGGTACCACACATAGCTGGCATTCCAAGCATTTAACCAAAAAGAAGGAAACAAGAATACACTTGAAATCCCCTATCTAAAATATGTAACAGCCTCTTGTTCAGGTTGTAATACAAGCACACAATGCAAATCACCTATTCACATATAATTAAGCAATAAACCATTATAGTAATTTTACAATGTTGTTTGGCACAACACAAAATCATCTTAAAAACACAGCTTCTTTATATGCATCAGAGAACAGACACTGCAATTAAAAACTGAACATGTCTGTTCAAAATAATGAGTGAGCCGAGCGAGTGTCACGGCACAAACGCAGCAGGAGTCAGATTACATTCATCACGAGAGCTGAGGTAAGAGCGGGCGCGGCATACATTCACAGCGCGTGTTCAGTCTGGCGCGGTTTCAGTTCACGATTTTGGAAGCTTAAATTTGATAGGAATTAATTTGAAAGTTGAAACACTCACTTTGCTCCGCACCGCTCCGTTTACACGAATGCCTGCAGCGGGCCGAGCACGATCATATGAATATACTCCCGGGTTTCTACTGATACAAAGCCATATGTTAAATCGCTGAAGTAACCCTTTAATTAAGTAAGGTTGACATGCTAAGTACATTTTTGTTCAAAAGATTGTGGTCTGTAAAATGTTTTTGAAAGAAGTCTCTTATGCTCATTAAGTCTGCATGTATTTAATCAAGAATGACAAAGTAATATTGTGAAATATTTTTACAATTTAAAATAAAATAAATAATTGTTCTAGTCTTCATTGTCACATGATCCTTCAGAAATCATTAGAATATGCTTCTGATTGTTTTAAATAAATAATTAAATAACAGATAAACAAGATAACTGATTATATATATAATCAGGTGGTATAATCAGGTATAATCAGGGCATCTTGTCCAGGTTAATTTTAATTATTATTATTTTTTATTTTTTTTTGAGCCATGAATCTATTTCTAATAGGAATCAAAGCACTTTTGCCGCTGGGTACTTTGGATATGACATCATGACTTGTCATGCTTGCTCAACTGACATTTTAACAGAATATTCTCAGATGCTGCACTTCCCTGAACCCTGTACTACTGCTCTCTACTACCTATATGCGGTTGCACTATGCTCTATTTATCCTGCAAGCAAATTATCTTTAAAAATAATTTGTTAACATTTATGCATTAGGATTCATAAACAAAAAATGAACAGTGTTACAGCTTTTATTAATAGTAATATAGATTATATAATATAATTTATACATATACTACTATTCATTGTTAATGTTTATTCATAATACATTAGATGTGCAGTACACTAATAAACCATTCCAAACACAGCCAGATTAATCTGGTCATAGGAGGGCATTTGATAAACAACAATGGCATGGGATGTTTGTTAAGACATGGAGTATTAAAATTGCATAATCGGTCTATATTTCAGTTGTCAGTGCTTAGCTAGGAATCAATGTGTAAGCTCATGAGAGTAGAAAGGGCTATTTGTGCCAATTGTTTTAAAATTATATTACACTGATAATCTGCTCACATGACAGAGTTATGTTACAGCGACAGTGAAAGCAAGAACAACTTTGATGGAAAAGATAATGCTTTACCAAGTAAATTCACACTAGATTTATGGCTTTAGTGCAAACTATTAGTTCTAATCAAAGCTCATGTTTCACAGAAAATGACTAATCAGTGTTTTGTTAACCTGAACTCTAAATTAATTACTTTGAAGCAGCTTAGTGAAAAGAACTACTGAAATTCCTAAATTGTGAAATCTATAACCCTCTTAGAGGACGTGCAGCCTTCCAGCGAATCTGAAAAGTCCGTGATGATTCAGAGCTGTGGGGGCGTGTGCAGGTAAAGGTACGGCATGCCCTGAGGATTCTGGAGGCAGAAGACAGACAGGAAGAGGGAGGGACTCGGGCGTCACAGTAAACAAATCAGCACAGGAAACAAGGGATTCATCAGCCAGTCAGATCCTGAGTAACAGTGCAAAAACTAGGGAGGGGAATAAAAAAAGAGACGAGACTAATAAAAGACTGACACCATATACTTAAACCATAGAGACAAACTACTGTATCTACTGTAGGGCCACCATGGCTCTAACCTACTCTTCTGTTCCCATCTATGTGCAGTTTTCAAGGGACAAGTACATCATGGATGGACCACCAGAGAAGCTTCGTAGAGAACTAGAGGAAGAACTGAAACTAAGCAGTGAGGAACCACGGAGCCATGCCTGGTATCACGGAGCCATCCCTAGACAGGTACAGCTTTGCTGGGCATAAGAGGAGGGAGAGGAGTGGGTGATCATTATCGGATAACGTTTGTATTGTAGATGATCTCTGTAGTGAGTAGCTGTTTCTGTCATTAAATATAAATGTAGAGTTACAATGCCTCTGAAATATTGTTTGACAGTTGAATCTGGTAGACAGCAGGGATCTTTCTGCTGTCAAAGCATAGCTGAAGTCACA
This sequence comes from Pseudorasbora parva, assembly GCF_024679245.1. NCBI lineage: Eukaryota > Metazoa > Chordata > Actinopteri > Cypriniformes > Gobionidae > Pseudorasbora > Pseudorasbora parva. Next base: position 35,326,352 of record NC_090184.1, read on the forward strand.
CTGAAGTCATGCCTGTATCTGGCACTCAAACATTCACTTTCTTTGTATAAAAAGATAATGAAATAAAGGCATGTGGCCATGTTTGCTCCAGCTAGAGCCTAGAGTAAGACTTGATTAAGTGAAGAAATACACTGAAGATATGACTTGCATTAGATGTTCTTAATGCTAACTTGCTAAATTTACAAAAAGTACTGTGGATAGTACCATGGTACTATGATATTCCATCTAGTATCATTGTTCTTGGATATAAATCATGGTACTGAATGATTACCATATGCATGTACCATATTATATATATATATATATATATATATATATATATATATATATATATATATATATATATATATATATATATATATATATATATATATATATATATATATTTGTACTCCAAATAATAATATAGTAGTATTCTAGCTAATTATAATAATACTATAGTAGTTAGCATGATGAATGTGCAAAAACGTGTTATAAAATTACAATATTTAAAGGTCATGGTAATGCACAATTATTACTTATAATGATCTTGCTAAGATAATGCAACATGTATATACATAATTACCTAATAGGCATGTTGTGCAAAATAATAACTTATAAATACAGTGTCTAACCTTTTAAAATGTTTCTTTGACATTTACCTACAATTTTACTTGCTTGGCTTAAGCATTCAAGCTATTTTTTCTGTGACTGATGATTTGATGGTGGAAGACAAATCCCATTAAACAGATATTTAAGGCATATATACACTCATAATATATGCTACTAACTTGTTTATAAAATATGAAATGCTTTGACAAATCTGTAAGAACATATAATTGAACCAGGAAGCATAGAGGCCTTTGTCATCAGTAGTAGCTGGTTGATCAGTACTTGTTTTGAACTGGTTTAGAGGTGCCAAAAACAGCACAGAACAGAACAGGAAAAGCCACATTCACACCCAGTCTTGCCCAAGATGAAGGAAAACAAAAGATTTAATTTAAACAAAATACAAAATCTGGAATCTGGACTGTATGCTAGAGTGTAGTCAGATCCACAAGACCTTGGATTAGCTTGACAAATAGCAAAGCTAACAATACTTCTAATGAAAGTACATTTCAGAGTGCTTAACCACTATATTTTGGACAGTTCATTAACCCTAAGCTATATTCAAAAACAGCCATCAACAGTTTCTCATTGCGACAGACACCAAAGTGCTGACAGCTACAGATCCGCTCTTAAAAAAACAATGTACCCTGGCTCCTCTTTCCCATGCTCCTTTGCAGGATATGCCCCTGAAACTGACAAGTCGTCTATCAACAATTGTAGCAGAGCAGAGTGGTTAATATAGAGATGAATCATGACTGCTATTTGACCTGAGGTGCATTTATTTAACAACATCATATGATCAGAACTACCAGCTTCCATAGTCAGGCTACTGCTGCTTACACCACAAATATACCAGTCACAATAGAACATTTCATTCATCATGGCTCAACACACCTTATCAATGACCTTAGAATAAAGTTCTTCTGGTTTAGAAGTACAAAGGAATGATATATACATTATATATATATATATATATATATATATATATATATATATATATATATATATATATATATATATATATATATATATATATATAAAGATGGATATCTAAGAAAAAGAGGCCACTTAAAGAGTCACTTTAAAAATCTATTTAACTAGATTAGACTGTCTAAATATTCATAAATATAACAAAAGGTGCCCTTAAAATATCTGTATTTTCTACATGTATAGTACATTACCTATCACTGTCATCAGGAACCTGCAGTGATGCATTGATTCATTTGTTATTTTGAGTGGTCCTTGGATCACTACACACCCTGTGATTAAAAATGTCCCTCTTCACAAAGCCCCTGACAGCACAGTACAGGTCGTCCTCACACACGTGTCTTTCAGCGGGACGAGTCTGACCTGCTCAGCTGAAGTTAAACAAACAAACTACAGACAGGGGAAAAGGAAAGACACACATATAATGATTGTACATGTATCACTTTATGACCAATGCTGTGAAGTGACCTGTGCTTAATTTCAAAATGGAATGTTTTGTGGAAAACTGTGTGTGTGTGGTGGGGGGGGATAGATGGTAAAAGATGAAGACTTATTAATTTTAGACGACAATGTTGGCAGCAACCTGTGAAACTACCACAATCAAATTAGCATATTTGGACAAACACAATGCACAGCCATAACTATCTAAGCATTTCTGTACAGCGAACTGTAAACTCTTTTAGCTGCTGTTTTATACCAAAAGACAGGCCTGAGAAAAGCTGTTTAGCACAACCATGAAAACAGTCATAAACACTCCGCGATTCTAATCAGACTTAATGACTCTTTTCCTGGTGCCACTGCTGATCTATTGCTCCGAACACACATGCTATGCTAACATTGATTTATTAGTGTTTGAGCGCCCTGTGAACACATAGTGGGAAGTAATATGAAAAAATGACACAAACTAACGTAAAACTTATCTAATCTTATATAAACAAATAAACTAAACATAATGATGTATTAAAATTAATAAGGAGCTATATATATATATATATATATATATATATATATATATATATATATATATATATATATATATATATATATATATATAATATTAACACACACACACACACACACACATACACAGAGTCACACACATACATACATACACTATATTGCCAAAAGTATTGGGACACCCTGCCAATTATTTGAATTCAGATGTTCCAATCTCCTAGCCTGACAGGCCAGACCCACATCAGACCCCGGTTGCCTCGCTGTATCATCAGACAATGACTTGTAAGGCAGCGTTTTGTGCATGAAGGCATCTCATGAAACTAATTTCGGACAGACTCCTAAGGCAGTGTAATAGTTTAATGATCTACAGCAAAATAGAGAGAGCTTTGGTAGAATTTTGGGGTGGGGTCAGCGCATGCTGAGGTTCATGAGGTTCCAAACTTCATTGGGCCTTTAGATTAGCTCAAAAACAGTGCGTAGAGAGCTTCATGAAATTAGTTTTCATAGCCAAATGCATAAAGCCCATAAAGACATGGATGAGTGAGTTTGGTGTGGAGCAACTTGACTGGCCTACATAGAGTCCTGACCTCAACCGACAGAACATTTTGGGATGAATTAGAGCGGAGACTGCCAGCCTTCTCATCCTTCTAGGCCTTCTCATCCATTATTGTACACTGATTTTTCTGCTCTCTAGAGTGATTTACACACAGATTCATTAATATTCTAAACGTTCAGTTTAGAGAGGCAGTCCATCATTCTAAACTGCTTGAATGCACTGTTGATCCACAAAACAAGTAATATCTAGGTCATGCCATGTATCACTGTCATAAAATTAGTTCTATAATGTTTGTTGAGGATTTATACATAATCCGGTTAGACAGAATATCATAAGTGCAAAGCTACATAAGAATGTAAGAGCAGAAGAGCATCACAACCTAATGTCTGAGCTTGTTCAACCAGCAAGAGCACCACAACCTAATATCTAGGCCAAGATCCATCTTGCAAAATACTTGACGCTAAGGAGAAAGGAAAATACTATAAATATATATAAAAAGGGGGGGAAAAGCTATCACATAAACAATAAATATTGTGTGTTTTTGAATTGAAGGTGGCTGAAAACCTGGTCCAGCGTGATGGAGACTTTCTGATCAGAGACTCACTGTCCAGCCCGGGAAACTATGTCCTCACCTGCCAGTGGAAGAACACTCCTCAACACTTCAAAATTAACAAACGAGTAGTAGCCATGAATGAGGCCTACTCACGTGTGCAGTACCTGTTTGAGAAGGAGGGATTTGACAGTGTCCCCGCATTGGTGCGATACTATGTGGGCAACCGGGAGCCGGTATCTGAAGTTGTGGGAGCGATTATCTTTCAGCCAATCAACAGAGCTCTGCCTCTGAGATGCCTGGAGGAGAAATATGGATTTGGAAATATACGCATAGAGGCGGGATACTCCGAGAGAAAGAGCCTGCCTTCCAAACGGTTGAGTCTGAATATCATGAACGGACACACCCAAGATCACTCCCTCAATCGTGGGAATCTCCTCAGGTGAGAGAAACACCATCCTATGGCCCTTTCCACTATTATTCATTACCACACATAACTGCCAAGAAGAAATGCTTCGAGAGCCTTTTGAATCACAAATGCAAGGAATTAGGAGAGATTAATCATTTTACTCATAATAGGACTGAACATTTACTAATTACAGAATTTAATTCTCAGATTCTGTATTTAGGCAATTTGTAATGCATGTAATTTAGCTGTCCAAAAAAAAAAAAAGGATCCTTTCACATAATTCGTTCCTTTCACATTTTCAACACTTGACTACAGTAAAATATACAATACATATTTAGTGGTTCCATTAGTAAATGTTAGTAAGTGCATTAACTAAAATGAACTAACAGTGAACAATTCCTTAGTTACAATATTTATTAATCCTTGGTAACGTTAGTTAATAAAAATACAACTTTTTTTTTTTTTTGTTAATGTCAGTTCAGGTTCATTACATAATTATTAACAGATTTAAAAAAATGACAGATACAACTTTAAAATGTATTAGTGAAGGATGAAATTAACATTAAGTAGGATTAAATGACTTATTGTAAAGCGTTACCAATTTAGATCATGTGAATTAAATCACGTTTAACCTATATTTTTAAGCTTTGTTTTGCTTTGACTGTCCTCACTATCTGAATTAGAAAAGAAACATAAAAAAAAATAAATAAAAAAAAACTAGAAATACAATGTAATAATGTTTGCATGATATAATTGGGGTCTATTTTGACAAATGACTAGTCATGAATTTACAAATTACCCTAAAATCTATACCATAAAATGTATATAATTTTGTCAGCAATTATTGGGTCTAGTGGTGTGATTTGGAAACTCAGTTATTTAATGGAAATCTCTTGGAAATCCTTGACGGTTTTGCTCAGTAAAAAAAGGCATTTTTCAAGGCATTTGTATTATTTATGTGGAACTACTTATATTTATTTATTCAGTCCTGCACTGTGACATCTCCACATTTGTAGCATTAAATAAGTGAAAGTTCTACTTATTTGTGCAGACTCAGCATTTGGGAGCCCTAACTTTTGGAAACGATGTGTCAAAATAGCTTACATCCTTATCAATTTGACATTAAAATGATTGTGCAGGTTGCATGACCTCACATTAATAAGAGACTGCATGGGATTTGCACTTTTAAAAATTCATATCACACCGCAGAACCTTTGAAAACTCAACTTTGTCATCGTACTCTAAAAGATTGGTAGAGAAGACTTTAAGTGACCTGTCTTTCTCCTTCACAGCAACAAAGATAAGTGTGGGAGTCAACCAGCATGTCTGAACCACGTTCAGGAGAGGAGACGGCCACTGAAGACCCATCAGTCAGAGAGCTTCCTCCCTATCGGTGAGTGCCTGTCAGCTCTCATCCTCCTTGATACCCCGTCACGCCTCCAACCCTCCGGTGATATGCACGTCAGACAGTCCTGAAAACCAGTCATCTTTCTCACATTCACTTTGTGTCAAAGAGAAAGTGATTCTCAAAGTCAAGCTGTCGTCCCCGCCTTTGAAATCCACTTTCTGTTACTGAGCGTTCAATGTGTGAAATGAGACGTGGGATTGAAATGCAAAATAAAATGTTTTGTGGAGAAGAATGAAAGTGGGGATGGAGATAATTTATGCCTGTGTCAGTGGAATAAATATGGTTATGCACAAAATGCAGCTTTGCTGTCCATGTCAGAAGCTAGAGCGCTGAATCTGCTTTGCCGTGCAGAATGCCAAAAGAAAACTTCCAAAAGAAAATGTCCATCTACAACATATTGTCTATTGAATTGATTCAAATGGTGGTGATATGTTTATGAATAAATTCCTTTGCTTTCAGGCTTTAGGCCCCAGGCTCAGGTTCAGCATATGGAACACCAGTCGTGCCCCAAATCCCCAGTTTTCCGAACAGGAAGCGAGCCAGCTCTGAGCCCCACAGTGCCACGCAGAATGGCCTTTGACACCCAGCCTGGCGAGGCCATTCGTGGATCTGACAGCCAGCTGTGTCCCAAACCGCCCCCTAAACCCAGCAAGGTTCCCACTATAAGAGTATCCTACACCCCGGGCCTGAAATCTCTCGCCCCACCAGTCCCCCCCATAAAGCCCCAAAAAAAGCGACCTTCATCTCAGCAACGTCAGCAGTCGGGGAGCTCATCGAGTCCGGAAGTAAGCTACTGTGAGCTGAGTCCAAACAGCCCTGCTGACTGGGAAAGGATGAATAACTCACATGCTAACAGCTATGTGGAGAGGCTTAAGACTGACGAGGTGTTAAGGAGAAGTGATAGCAGCATTAAACTAGATCGTAGCTCCTACCATAACGCCATTGAGGCCCTAGAACACGACAGTGACGAAGACAACGAGGAGAATGTGGATAAAGAAGAGGATGGCAAGAAAGGTTTCCAAAGGCCTGTGTTTGAAACTGAATCGGCATTCAAACCTGGTGACGTCAACTTCCGGCTTCTACCATCGGAGAACAAACCATTGGAGATGACAGTACTAAAGAAATCCAAAGAGCTGCTCGTCAGTCAGGATCCAAAGACCATTGCCAAACACATCCTGCAAGCAGACTGCCAGGTAAGATTAATTAGTCTTTAAAGTCAACATAACATTTTAATTGTTACATTTTTTTTTTCAATTTGGTAACATTACTTAATGCATAAATTACTCATTATTCATTTGTTTGTTCATAATACATTAAAGGAGGAATAGTTCACCCCAAAAATACAATTGTCACCCTCAAGTTGTAGGAGTTTCTTTTTTCTGCTGAACACAACAGAAGATTTTTTGTTTTTTTGACATTATTTTTGGTAATCAGATAGTTGACAGTAGCACTCAATGGCCATCACCAACTGTCTGGTTAACAACATTCTTCAAAATATCATATTTTGTGTTCAACAGAATAAAGAAACTCATATACTTGAAACAACATGTGGGTGAGTAAATGATGACACAATTGTCATTTTTAGATTAACTAAAAAAAATGTTTTTATATGTATAGTTTATGATACCTGATGGATTAATCAGTGTTAACAAATTGGACCTTAATTTGCAATAACCAAATAGCTATTTAAACATTGTTTTAGGAAACTTACTGGTGTCAAAACGGTACTTTAAAGGGATAGTTCACCCAAAAGTGAAAATTTGATGTTTATCTGCTTACCCACAGGGCATCCAAGATGTAGGAGTCTTTGTTTCTTCAGTAGAACACAAATTAAGATTTTTAACCGTTGCACTGTGTCAGTCATAAATGCATGTCAATGGGGTGCAATTCTACGAGAGTAAAAAAACAAAACATGCACAAACAAGTTCATATTAAACCCTGCGGCTCGTGACAACACATTAAAACGATTGGTTTGTGTGAAAAACTGAACAGTATTTATATAATTTTTTACCTAAAATACAAAACTCTGTCCAACAGCCGTGAGCGCAACAACACTTGCGCTGGGTGAGATGAAATGTACACGATATGGCATATCTCAATGGGATAAAAGCGGCGGAAGCGATGTCTCACGCAAATTGTACGCCATATTGTGTATTTTGACCTCACCCAGCGGAAGTGATGGCACGCGCGCAGCTGTTTGACATAGTGTTGTATTTGATGTTTAAAAAAAAAAAAAAAATACTGTTGGTTTCTCACACAAACTGATCATTTCATATCTTAAGACATCAATGTGTCGTCACAATTAGCCTAGAAATCTAGACGCACCCTAGCCGCAGCAAATCTAATCTGCCGCAAGTGTCATCTAGCAACTCTCAATACATTTCTGAGCTGTAAACGCCAAACTCTGGTCGGGCCAATCACATCGTGTATAGAGTCGGTGGGCGGGGCTTAACATAATGATGGCAGAGTTGCGCTTGCGTGCTACTAGTTAACACAGTTTTTCGAATCAGTTTTGACAGCAACTCTGGAAGACAGAGTTGAGCTTTTCTCTGAGAAAAGAACAAAGAACGGGAACAAAGAACGCGAATGTTTAATCTGAGAACTAGCTTCGCTTCACCTTCGTTGCTCTGGTTGGTAGTAGCGATATCCAATTGTGTGCACGCCGTGCAGAGGGAGTTTGAAAGACAACCGTTTATCCCGCCCCTCGGATTGAGCCCTGTCTATGGTGAGTTTCCAGACCAAACATCTTGATGTGGGTCTGGCTTGTCAGGCTAATGCATTATATGACTGACACAGTGCAACAGTTGGAGTTAAAAATCTTCATTTGTGTTCTACTGAAGAAACAAACACACCTACATCTTGGATGCCATGGGGGTAGGGAGATTAAGTTGATACATTTCTTTCAGGAAATTTTCAAAAGAACAGCACTTAAGCATGCCTACACATTAAAAAAGTTATTGATATTAAAAGCTCATATTAGCTACATTAATTGCACAACAGATGATCTATCACAGATAGCTTTCACTTTCAAAAATGGGAGGGAGAGGAATAAAGAAAGAAATTGAAACAACAAAGGAGAAAATCAAGAAAGATGAAAACAGAACTAGGGATAGCCATCCACACCCACTTACTGAATACAATCATGACCGACAGGTCTGTAATTACGCTCTTGTTATGTGAGTCAGCCTTTTCTTTAGGTTGAAGACTGGTTCTTCCAGCCAACCTGAGGACAAGACCACAGTCGTGCCTCACAGCAGAGGCTAAATGTAGATGAATCCAATTAAAAATGACCCAGAAAGCCTCTTATACATGTGACTGTCCTTTTCTTCACATTTCTTTCTGCTTCTGAAAGAGGCTCCAGATTGTTGTTTGTGTATTTGGGAATTAAATCTTAAACTGGCTGATCATGTCAGTCACAGGACCAATATTATGGACAAAAAACATCCAAATTTAGAAACCTTTTACACTTCAGATTAGTGCAATACTTTTGATTCTGGATGGTACTACATTTGATGCAAATGCTGTGTGTGCATTTTATAGGTTGCTAGGATACTGAATGTTTCTGAGGAGCTGAAAGGTCAAATGGGTGTGACCTCTGGGCTGGAGCTGGTGACCCTTCCTCATGGGAGACAGCTGCGGCAGGACCTCATGGAAAGGTAAACAGATGCTGACAACACGTGATCTATAAAGCAGATTTCTGATGATTCATAAGGGCAGACAACTATTTCAGAGAAATATTGACTCTTTGAACATCTTACATACGGTATCTTACATAAGTAACCAAGCAGAGTTTATTTGCAGTGGCAATGACCAAAATCACAGACATATAGGTCACATTTAACATGCATGGCTGGCTCTTCTTAAACAGGCATAACACCATGGCAATTGGAGTTGCTGTGGATATCCTGGGGTGTACAGGAAGTCTGGAAGAGAGAGCGGCCACCCTAAACCGGATCATTCTGGTCGCTCTAGAGCTGAAAGACTCCATGGGAGATCTGTACGCCTTTTCCTCCTTAATGAAAGCACTGGACATGCCTCAGGTACCCAACAGCTCCTTCTATCTGCCACTCTCGGTTGACTTCTTTTTCCTCTGTGCTTTAATCTGTGTGATCTTTCTTGTATGAACAGATCACCAGACTGGATCAAACGTGGACTAGCTTGCGAAGGAAGTATACACAGACTGCCATTATTTATGAGAAATCTTTGAAGCCATTCTACAAAGGACTCTATGAAGGAAATGGTGAGTTTGCGACAAAAAAGCATGCTTAAAATGCCCTTCATACAGTAGGTCGCCTTTATTTAAGTTCTTGTTCTTGTCTTTCCAGCTGAACTCCCACTGAGCAATGCCAGCGTTCCTCTGCTAATGCCGCTGCTCACCTTGATGGAGAGGCCTGCAGTCACCTTCGACGGGATGGACGTCTGGGAGAACAACGACCAAGGCTGCGAAATCATGTTCCGGCATCTGGAAGGAGCTCGCGCCGTCGCACGCAATGCGGACACATACACCTGCAATGCACAGCGGATCCTCCAGGGTAAGTCAAGGACATTACAAGACATTTGAGGAGGATTATGTGGTGCTTTACAGTAAGTGAATTGGTGAGAAAAACACATTGAGATTGATGAAATTATTACATGTTGTAATAAATGTAAAAAAATCAAAACTTATAAATGAAAATTAACTAAAACGTGTAAAAAAATAAAAACCTTTTACACTACACAAGTATCTTAAATTAATAATGACCAATACATAGCATTTATTAAGGTTTTTTTCTGTATGCGGTATACTAATAAACTTTTAGGATTTCAAATTGTATAAATTAACATTATCATGTAAACTACCTATATACTAGCCTGATGTGGTCATACTCAATTCTTGTCAGAATATGAGTGTGAAACATCAGGAAAGACATCAATTGGATAGACCTACAACCAATCAGAGCAACGAAGCGATGCATTCTCAAATGTCAACATAGTTCAACTGCACTGTGTTGCCAAGTCCGCGTTTTTTTCTCCGCGGGTTGTTTTCTATGTCCGCAGGTTGAAGCAACTATTATGTGATATATAGACCCATGAGTGCAAATTTTAGCAGGCAAAAATTTGAAAAAATATAATCCAAGCTCCTTTGATGACGTGCATGATTACGTTACTGTTGATCATCTGTCCGTCATCGTCTAAAGCCCGCCCTGATTATTTCATTAGTCCGAACAGTTTCTGTTCGGGGATAATTACTCCTCTATGGAGCAAGGCCAGACCGAACTGCCCGTCCTAAAAAATGTGTGGGCGGGGCTAAGTTCGGCTGGCATCCAGGCTAGCTATATACAGCATGTTATATGCATATGTTTGGGACAGAGGGGAACACAGTCACATTTGCAGCAGATATAACTTATGCTGCCCATCATAAATCAAAGCTCAAGACAGACAGGGGTCAGAGGAGAACACCAGAAAAGGCGACAGAATGGACGATATTCATCTGTTTTTGCGATACACGAGCCACGGTTCAGTTTTTAAGCAGGACATTAATCCAGGAATCTAATCCACTTTGTCTGTGATAAAGTATGCAAAAATGTGTGATCAACTCTACAGTAAGCAGAAAGCCGCATTGCTGCATGAAGTCAAACAACTAACGGCGGTTTCACACTGTACGCGCAAGCAGGAGCAGCACAACGGGCGCACGCTGCTCCTGCTCTCCATACAGAGCTTCTGCGCAAAAAAAAAAGTGTGAAAAAAGCAGTGTGAAATCGCCGTTAGGCGTTTGACTTCACGCAGTGCTGCAGCAGATCGATCATCAGTTGTCAACCGGACAGCTTTTATATACTTTATCACAGACCTAGTTTCATTTCATAAAGCAACAGAAACACTTTTCATGTCCTGCTTAAAACAGTGCTACATGTACAAGAATAAAGTACAATGTAAGAATATACTCTTTAAATATAAAATGGGTCTACATATTTCTTATCAGTGTTATTTTGATAAACATGACAATATATCATTATGGTTACATGGAAATAGTTTTTACTGTGTAGATTTGTGAGCATTAGCGGAACTGTCAGAATAAACACGAAACACACACCATCATTGTCATGGGGTGAATGCAGCCAATCATGGAACGGCTGTGTCGTCATCAGAGCTTGTGCAGCCTCTGGAATCTCAAATCGCTCTCCCGATACTCTGATGCCATAAGTCACAGTGACGTGACGTAACGTCGGCACACTCTCAAGTCAGACTACATTTCGAACCGGCAAGTCAAACATACCGCCTGAATTGAGAAAATATGTAGTATGGGACTTGATTTTGTCAAATTGATTGGATCATAGAAAGTTGGGCATTGGTAACTACTAGAAGTAGATCTGAATCGCCATTTGCAGGGAATATATTAAGTCCCAATTTTCCACGTGACACATCATGAAGAGAACAGTCATGGTTCAGAGGGGAAGGGAGGTTAACATTGTTGACAAGTTAACACAAGAATTGTCCATTTTGATTTCATGGAGACTTTAATAATGTTTCATTTTCTCTCCAGACTTCCAACCTAACGATGACATGTTGGAGATCTTGAGGACTGATTTCCAGTTGCGTCTGCTCTGGGGCAGCAGGGGGGCGGCCGTGGACCAGACAGAGCGATACGACAAATTCAAACTCATCCTCACAGCTCTGTCCAGAAAACTTGAGCCTCAAGTCAAACACACAGAACTCTGAATGAGACACTTTGTACAGTATATCAGACATTCTGAGCAAGCAGAAACTGTCCGAACCTCTCTGGAGGCAGGTCAAAGGTCATCTGTACCTTAAAAAAATGTTTTTTTAAAAGGATGTTCTCTAGCAGAATGTGAGCTTCACAATATCACGTGAAGCTTGCAAGTTGGAAGCCATTCATGAGCCTAAATAGCACTTGTATATTGTATATCCATAAGCACCTTTCAGAGGTATGATTGGTGAAATGGGCAGGTACCTGTTTTGCCTTCAAGAAAAGAAGGAACGGTACGTAGAATATATCTAATGGCCAATACATCATCCACACTAAGAAATAAAGATAAAAGTGGAGGCAGAGAGAACACTTCATGAAGTGTATGTATGGGGTCAATTATTTAACATGAAGTGATGGATAAAGCTTGGTACATAAACCGCAAGAATAAACGGTCTTCATTTTCTCGAGGTGGCAAGAACAACAACAAAGTTCAGTCTGGCCAGAACATTCACGGCGAAAGCTGGTGCCGAACTTCTGGGGAGCCCACAGAGGCAAAATTTGTAACCAATCACACAATAGTTGTCGGACACCCACATGAAAAAAGTTCTGCTCAGACGATGTGTCGAGAACAAGCTGCGAGAACTCCCAAAAAAGGACTGAGAGAACAAAATGACGTCATCTTGTTCTTGCCGCCCTGGGAGCGAGAACTTTTTCTCTGTTCTTGCGGTGTATGTAATGGCCTCAAGAGAGGAGTGGAATGATGGAATACACCTTCTAGACAGTTTCAGCACTATGAAGGAACAGAGATAATACAGTTTGTACACTTTTAGAAATGTCATGAAACCCATTGGTCAAAGCAGTGTTGATCTGTTTAAACATCCCACATGGAAAAGAATGTACATAATCATTAGTGAACGCATGTGAAGGCTTGTTTGTGTAATATATTGTATTAAATATTATTGTCCTGTAAATAGGTCACCCATAAATGAAATATTCTGCAAAATATTAAATAAATATCTAATAAATGGTTTTTAATTGTTGCAGTTTTCATATATGTTAAGGGGTCAGTAAGATTTTTTTATTATTATTCAGCAAAGATGCAATTGATCAAGTGTCAGTAAAGATATTTATAATTTATTTTCTAATTAAATATTTCCATTTCAAATAAACACTGTTCATTTTTAACTTTCTATTCTTCAATATTTTCATTTAAAACAGATGTTTTTTACACAGATAATGATAAAAAATGTTTCTTGAGCATCAAGTCAGCATATTAGAATGATTTCTGAAGGATCATTCTGGAAATTTAACTTTGCAGTCGCATGAATAAATTATATTTAAAACCAGAAAAGTTATTGTACAATCAAATAAAAGCAGCCTCAGTGCCTAAAATGAAAAATCGTCCTGACCCCACACTTTTAAATTATTTTGTGCGTGTGTGTGTGTGTGCACTTGTTTATATTACATTGTGGGGACCAAATGTCCCTAATATAAACCTGAGATCACCTAGGCCCCCACGATGTAAATGGATTCATAAACATACTAAAAAAAATTTTTTTTAATGTAAAAATGCAGAATGTCTCCTGTGATGGGTAGGTTTAGGGGCAGTGACAGTGTAGGGGGATAGAATGTACAGTTTGTACGGTGTAAAATCCATAATGCCTATGGAAAGCCCACAATTCACAAAAACCTAGCGTGTGTGTGTGTGTGTGTGTGATCCTTGATGTATTGCATACAGTTTAGAAACACGGCTCCTGATTAAAAAACACAAAAAAACATCAAAATAAAATAATGTACACTATAGGAAGGTAAACAAAATACAGCAGGCTAAAGGCAAAAGAGTGAAGGACTGCAATAAACAACAGGCAGGATGAACAAGACAAACAGACATAAGTATTTATTTCTCGGTTGCTCTTGCTCCAACACACACCCCAGTATATAGTGGTCAACGTTGTCTCACTGTACAACACATTCACACCAAAGCAAGCATTCATCTGACATCATTCACTCCCTAATAATCCAATTCAAATGCAACAGGGTAAAAAGTGCATCGGTTAAGACCAGGGTCCTACTGAGAACAGAGTTCAGACAAGAAGAAGAACTGGTTACAAAAAGAGTACGGCACGGTTCTTAAAAGCAAAGCCTCGAAGTCACTTGCTTGGTTAAAAAAAAAAAAAAAAATCACAATAAAAACATTCATTCGGAAATAAAGATGTTAATACATAGTTTAATAATAAAAACTAACTAGGTATATACATATGCATATATGCATCCATATGCATACAGTTTTATATGTAAGAATCACATTCACAAACACACGCACTTGAGATCAGATTCCGGAGACGTGTGGTCCTTGTTATGAGGCAGTGAGCATGTTCTTGCACATGTGAAACCAGGAGATGGACAAGAAATGAGCTGGCAGCCCAAGAACGAGCAGTTGTTTTGGGCACAGAGGATCACATAGACCCCTATATGCTTTTAGTTTCCATACAGGGGCCTGTAATTAAGGCAGAGATGATGGGTTGGTGTTCATGGGTCCTCGCTGGCGTGTTCTCTGCTTGTTTTATATGGTGTTGGGTCCCTCTGCTGGTCAAATGCAGAACTGTGCCAGACTCCTTCCATCCACCAGACTTTGCAAAGGAAGCGGGGCCAGTGGGAGGATGTTGCTGTGGGGACTATTGCATTGGCTACTGTTGCACCATGCTTCCTTTATTCTGATTGGTCATGCTTTTGAGATTGATATCATGGTTAACATGGAATGCATCAATGAGGAAACAGTCAAAAGAGAAACGGACACACAAACAAGACATAAGTGGTTAAACCTATCGGTCAGCACGGAATGAGGAACAAAAGGCTGCGGATCATGCAGGTGCTTGTTATGATGAAAATGAAATGACGGTACAGGAAAAACATTCCCCCGAATATGTTAGTGCCAGGCACCGACTCGCTCTGGGTTCACCGTTATTGCTCATCTTTGTCCCATGCCCTCCCAGCTTCCCCGATATCCCTGGAACGTTTGCTGCAATGGAATGATGTTAATGGCCATGACACAAACAGCATGCAAACATGCAACCTGCCCCAACACAATCTCGGTCTTAAAATCGCCCCACCGCCCCACTAACAGACCCACAGCAGTGAGTCCCGTCCACCAAACACCACAGAACCCCACACATCCAATCAGGAACCTGTAGCCACAGAGAGAGAAGAGAGGACAGAGTCATTGACAGGTCCACCGATAACACAGATTGACCAGCGACAGAGACAAAAAGACAGAGGGCGCTAGTGTGCTAGCCAAACTGAGTGCGGCTCTGAAGTTACGCAAGGCTCTTTGATTGTTTATTACATACTTTTAATTTCAGCTCACCAATTAAAAAGGATGTTGTGACACGACAAGATTAACAAGAAGAGTAGCACTCTTGTGAAACAGGTTTGGCGCTATGATGAGGGAAAATTTAGCAGCAAGGGGATAACACGTTAAAGAAAAGTGGAATAAATGGAAACTGCATGAACTCAAAGTTCAGAAGTACATCAATGTATCCTCATGACGAATAGAACAAATGATTAGACTGAAGAAACAATGCAGAGATGATCCAAGTAGAGAGTACTTTAGTTTTAACATGTATAAAAACATAAACAATTAAGAGCTGATTAAAGTGTGACAGGTTCTCTCAGGATTATAAAGAGCAAATCATCTCTCAGACAAACAAAGGAGCCTATGCATTTTTGTTCAGTTTTGCTCCAATGATATAAAACCGATTAAAAACACTGGAATAAAAAAAAAATTGAATAAAAAGCAATACAAATCTACAGATTGTTCCGCTGCTGTAAAGTCACGGTGCAGAGGAAATAGTCACTTTCGACAGTGTGAGTGCGTTTGTCCTTGGGCTCACACGGTGAACAAAAGCATATGATAGTCAGCCGAGCTGCACTTGATGAGTCACGGCAAATCTGACACACACTCCCCTCTGTATGATGTCATAACTAGGTGGTGCTGCCGTGGGTGATGTCATATGTAGGTGACCGCACCTTTGCTGTTTTTCTCCAGTGTGATCTCCACGTAGGACGTGGGGACGTAGCCCTCCACTCCGCCATGTTTCCGCACCCGCGTCCATCCGTCGCCTTTATCTTCCTCTATGACGTACAGCACCTCGTTCTCGTTCATAACCAACGTGCCTTCGTTAGAGCCTAAGGAGCAAACGCATTTTTAATACCTTAACCAGTGGTGTGCAGCTGTGTTCTGAAATGAGGCAGTCTTTATTGTTGTTGCTTTTTTTTTTGTTTTTTTTTTAAATAAATCAAACGTAAATTCATGTCCCAGTTACACAATGCTGTCAATTTCCTGGTTAAATAAACATTACATTACATAAAAAAGAACCACATACAATTCTATTTCGTATTTTTACATTATCAATGTTATTATTGTTCTATTTATTAAAACCAAGAATAAATAATTAAAGGCAGGAATAATTTAAATAATACTTTGTATTTTTAAACTGATATTCAGCTGTTCATTTTAATAATCAACTTATTTCCGGATCATCAGTTGTTTTGCGCAGGAAACACTGTCACAGACATAAGGCACAAGATGTGTCTTTAACTTCACCAAAGCTGATCACTCACTAAAACCCCCACAGTCGTCATGTTTTCATGTTTGTGATTTGATAACTTTTTTTAAAATTATTCTTCTATTATTTGCATCATTTTGCTAATTCAGAACAAACCGAACATGCACGAAAACAAAAGGCCGGATTTATCGCACAATCATATCCAATCATAACCAATACAAACAATCATGTCTCATCATATTGCGATGAGGCATTGCCTCCTCTCACGTGACTTTCCCCCATTCATTCTCAATTACCCCCCACTAAACCTACGACACGCTTAGGGTGTCTGTTAAAAGTCAATGGGCTCAGGGGAGGTAAGAGATTTTGCTTTCCGCTGTACCTTTACCTGCGGATGTCACTGTTGGACAATATATCTTTAGAAAAATTTGTGATTTATACACTTTTAGAGGTCACATTTTCTAATATTTGCATTGTTTGCAATATGGATTATTTTCTCATTTAATCTTTTGAGGAGGCACTGCCTTCCTTTCCTCCTCTGAAAAAACAACCCTGAAAATCTGCAAAGGTTTTGCAAAGAACAGTTTCTGGATCTATTCAAGTTAAGTTGTGTTAACAGAATTTTGTAGAGACAATATTGATAACCACAGAAAATGATTTTAATTTAGAAGTAATCTGAAAAGCACTTAACTCTTCCCTGCCAAACATGGAATTTTCTATTATTTGTGAGACAACACTTCCCCGGCAAACATGTTTCCATGTTTTTCACCTATATACGTTAGGGGGCGCTATTACACATCTTCTGAAAGAGTACTAAATGTCCTGATCAAAGCACATGCCATCATATATTATGGAGCCCTGCACATGACGTGCAAGGAAAAAAAAGTAAATTTTGCACACGTGTAGATTACATTTTACTTTTTATTAGTATTAATAATCAGTTCATATTTTGTAACTGTATTATTATTATTTTTTAATCATTGTATGGTTGAATAAATGCGTTAGCGAACAGACAATGGAGAACGACAGAGAAGCTGCGTATAACGTCTCTCTCCTATGTCTGACAAAAATATTTAATAAAATATATTCTCTTGACAAAACAACATACAACAAAGAGGTTCATTCCAAGCCTACAGCACAATTTACTTATTCATTCCCTCGATTTATAAATCATGTGCACAATTTACTGTTAGGTTCCCTCCATTTGCTAAATCGTGTGTACAATTTACTACTTCAGTCCCTCGACTTGCTAAACCATCCACATGATTTACTAATTAGTTCCCTTGAATTAGTAAATCGTGCACACAATTTAGCCTACAATTTTTTCCTGCATGTCATGTGCGGGGCTCCGTACGAAGATGCAGAATCAAGCGATAACATCATGCAATCATATGCATATGTAAAACAATACGATAATCAACATTAAACATTTTATAAATCAAAATGGCCTAATGTTATTGAATGAAACGCCGACCCAGGACTAGCTACAGGACTGTGAAAGCATTAGGGGTTCTCTACTCCATCTGTGTTTTGATCATCGTTCTGAATCTGATCAAGGCATAGTCTTTGACAAAAATGTGATTTTCAATGTGTCAAAATGCTTTTTTTTATGAAAACCCACATTCAAGTGTTGATAAAAAAAAGCAAGCATGAAGCTAGAATAAAACAGCTTTTTAAAAATACTTTTCAACACTGCCATGAAAAGTATTAATTGTATTAAGTACATTTTGTTGTATATTAATTCCTGTGGGCAGAATTGGTTGGTAAACTCTTTCGATGGGTCTTTATAATCAACATTGTTCCACACATGTTGTGAACAGAGTTTAGCTCATTCTAAACAAGAAACATTTAAAGCCAGCTGTTATTATACCATCAAAAGAGTAGAGAGCTTTGCAGTGGCCGATGGCAGGGAGAGGATCGTCATCGTCAAACTCGTCATCAAATTCGTGTGGGTCTGGCTGTGGTGGAGACCGATGCTCCTGACTGTGATCATCTGTGTAACTGCCTTCAGGGCTGAAAGACACAAGAAAACAACGGCAATGCATCAAAGTGGCCTTCATGTTCAGAGTCAGCGCTGTGACGCGTAGAAGCACGAAGCACTGACGATATGATGCTTTGGCATATTTAGTTTTCAGCTACTCTGCTACTCTAAGCTGCTCTGGCACTGATACTAGTTATATATCTTTTGGTTTGCATACATCATGATTTAAATAAAAAGAAAGTATGAGATTAAGTTTTTTGTTCTGTTTTTGAAAGCTTTTATGCTCACTAAAGCGGCAATAATTTGATCTATAAAACCACAGTAAAAACAGTAATATTGTGAAATTTTATTATAATTTAAAATAACTCTGTTTGACTATATTGGGGGGGGGTGCTGTTACCCCCAAACAGCAAAAAAAATGCTGTTTGGGGGTAAAATGTGTTATTTTGGCAAGGTTGCCTGCTAAAATTCGCACTCATGGGTCTATATATCACATAATAGTCGCTTCAACCTGTGGACATAGAAAACAACCCGCCACTTGGCAACACAGTGCAGTTGAGCTCTGTTGACATTTGACAATGTGTCGCTTCGTTGCTCTGATTGAAACATGCCCCATAATCACAGCCCAATAATTTTTTAAGAGTCTTTCTTAAAAAAAAAAAAAAAAAAAAAAAACATTTTTAAACGGATTATACACAAATAGACATTAACACTGTAATTTAATATATATATTTGACAATGTCAGATATTATGATATTGAATTTTACTAAATCTATCCTAACAATTAATAATTTTCTGTTAGGTATTCCAACCGCATGACTACTTAAATCCCACCAACCTCTTTAAAATAGCTGCTGTGCCTTTCTACTCATTTACATCTACAAATAAAAGTTGCAGAACAGCAAGAACGGCTCTTCTATGAGTGGGTTTACAAACAGCTCAGGCACTCATAAAAGGGACGACTGTATACGGGACATATTATAGTCTGTCTATCTTGAGAAGGCAGATAATGTAATCAGGAAATACAGACCTCTCTCTGCCGTGGGGTGCGTGGTGGTTCACATCCGCACTGGGCCGCCGCTCACCACGGGATCCATGCTTCCCTTCAACCTCTGCCAGCCAATTCTGAGATGGAGAGAGAGACGGTGAAGAGCGATACATGTCCAAATTATTTGTCATTGTCAAGCATTTCATGTGATGAAGCAACCGCATTATGTCCATTCCTCCACTAGGTGGCAGTGGCACACAGAGCAGCTCAGCTGTTTTATGTCAAATTTATCCAGATGTACATTCCCGGAGGCTGCGCTTCCTTATAAGACTGCAACAATAAGTCGTTCCTCTGGGAAGGTTACCTCATTTTTATGGATCTCAGAACGGAGTTTCTCCATATTGCATATGGTCTCTGAAATCTTGGGCTGGAGACTTCCAGGATCTCCCATCTGAGGATTCTTCTCATAGACATCTTTCATTTTGTTAAGAGCATCTCTGTGACAAGGAAAATTATGAATTGAGATATTATTCTCTAGCTATTTAATAGGTTTTAAATAGTTTATGCATCAATGCAAACAAACTTAAAAATGTTAATAAATAATACATTAAAATAAAATAATATTGTTATGCTTAAAACAATTCTCCAGTGTTAGGTGGTTTTTAATATGGAATACAATTCTGCTTGTTCTGCTCATTTGAAGAAATTTGAAGAAAACGGAAAGCGAGCAGCACGCTTTAACCACCTTTGGTCCATTTCTTTCTGAAGTTCTTTGTTCAACTCATCAATCCTCTGTTGAAGTTTTTTACGTCTCTGTTCAGGGGGAAGATGGCTGAGATCCTCTAGTGTTGGTGCCTGTACAAATACAGGTTATTGGTTGGAGGCAAAGCATCCAGACAGTTGTAGTGCACATGGTATAAACAGTCGCTCTTAAGAGAGATGTCCTTCCTAGAGCTTAATGGCCACGTTAGTTTGCATACATTCCAATTTTGCAATTCAACTGAAAGCTTATAAACATTAAGCCACACTATAAGAAAGACATCTTTAAGCTGCACGTCATGAAGAAGGAGGGGGGTTTCCTTGCAGTCACAGCATCCTACAACTAAACACTATTTTCAAACCTCATATCTAAACTACAACAGTCCAAAACACACATCACTTACCAGCTTTAAAGACCACTGAGAGGTTAAGGATAGGTCACGCCATTCCAAAAAAACAAAGACAACAAATCGCTCATCAACATCAGTCAATCAAACTTATTTTGACTGATGATTTTAGTCACGCTCACACAGAATGGCACCATCAGGACAAAACAGGTCTTCATCGAGGTCTGACCCACTGTACTTCTAGCTCAGTTCGTGTTAGTCTAACATTGTTAATACCACAAAAGGAAAATACCACAAAAAACCCTGAAACCTCACAACAACCTCATCCTTGTTTTCAATATTTCCATTTAAGCTAGGTTATAGAGTAGAAGCTAAAAGAAGAACAGGTAATATAGTGGCATATGGTTTTACAGAAGCAGGCCTTAATGTGGTTTCCGAATCAGTTAATCTGAACTACCAGGAAACGGTAATCCATTATTATAGCAGTTGGCAGTGTTAGAGTTGCCACCACAACAGATTATTTAAATAATGACAGCAGTCCAATATAATATGCTTCTATAGTAAGTTTGCAGACATTCAGTGGGTTTGTTGCACAATGATGTACCACTGAAACCTGGCAAAGAAAATGTTGAGGAAACAAAGATGATGCTTGTGAGATTTCAGAATGGTTACATCCGGATTGTTAAAAAGACAAGATCGTCCTCAAACAGTACGCTCTGTTGTTTAGAAAAGGATGGACTGGTACTCTTTGGAGATAATTGAAATGACTCGGATGCACATTTTTCTACAAAGACATTTACAGCTGGATGTTAAACATTTCCAGTAAACAAAATCAGTCCAAAAAAGCTTTGTTCAGGATTTATAAGATCTTCAAAGGAGAGTTTTTCAAAACAGTGATTCTCCCAGACTAAACTCAATGTATATTCATTCGAAAATCCCCTAATATTTGTACATTTATTCCCTGTGTTCTCCTTCTTAAGTCTGTTTTGTGTCACGTTCACAATGACAGCGATTTGTAATTACAAGTCATACATTTTCATTCTCATTAGAGAACTAAGCAACAGCACAGTTTAGCAGTTTAGCAACGGTATCTATCCATAGCTGTTATCATTACCTATTTTAATGTACATTTGGGATAATGCATTGCATAAAAAACTTGTGCTCTTAATTGAGTCGGATACATTTATCATCTTAAAACATGCTCATAAATTCCAATGAAAACACAATTTTAGAAAAACATCCTCGATGCGCATCAAAGGTCACATGACTTTGCGATAACTGGACCAACCAGCAGATCAGATTTGTTGCACAGCATCTGTAACGCCGTCTTGTGTGTTCTGAAATGCCTGAGCAAAGACTGTCAAAGAGGTTTGATGACCTCCCAGACTGCGTTCCAGCAGTCATCCGCCTCCGAAAGCAAGATAACTATTGCACTTCGTCTGCGTGCTCCGAGACGCAAGTCATTTATTATAGACTTATACGAAATTATTACAGTGGCTTCTACTGCAGCATCCATTTTTCTTAGCAATATTTAGCGGCAGATTAACAGGAAGTGACCGATTTTGTTCTCTTCTGCTCACTGGATGGAAACGGTGCTTTATTTGCCTTTTTTATGTGATATTAAAATTTTGCACATAAGTTAAATTCTCAACTATGGATGGAAACAGCTAATAAGAGTTCAGGTGTGAGATGGCAAGCAAAAAACTTTAAAACCAACAGCAGTGTGAACAGTTTTACAGAAAAGAGCTACTGAGCTGTATTCAGTAATATGCAAACTTGCATGAAGAAAATAAAAATCACCCACCCAACACTCCCACCACCGTGTCCTATTGCTTTACGCAACCAATCAAACTTTTATTTTAACCCCACAGCTAAAATTATGGGCACAGCTCTTTGGACCCAGATAAAGTCTTATTCCTTCACTCAAAACAGTCGTAATAATTTGTGTTTCCTCGCGTGCAGGAATTAGCTAAACCTTGGGTGAGAGAAACCGGCCCAAGCGCAAGCGGCAAGCGCTAATGTCAATCACGGCAAACCCACAACACACCAGGCCGACTCTTACCCCTCTTTTCACAGTTCGGAAGGATGGGATCTTAGATTTTGCATTTCTCATTTCAGATAGATGGTTAGCCATCCGCTCTTTTGGGAATTTAGGAGGCTGGAAATGGCCAGAGGGAAAACTTGGGAGGGAAGGAGGAGGGATGGATGGTGGAAGCTGGGACAACAAAGATTTGAGGTGAACTAATAACCAAACACAAACACAAACACACACACACAAAACTATGATCGTTTGTTAAATGACTGACTGAATGAAGCCTAGCTTGTTAACTTTCATTACATTGTTCAAATGTTTTAAAAACAAGAACTGCTTTTAAGGGAAGGAAAAATATGAACGGTAATGTTCTAAAAAAAAAGACATAAGATCAGGAAGTTTGTAGGTACTGACAGCATAAGTCTGAAAGCAGAAGTTAACGTTTTACCTAGCCACATAATCCTTTACTGTTCACACACGCCAAAGCAGAGAGCCCGGCGGTCATAAGGGCTTTTAATTGATTACCTATTCTTAACAAATGAGCCTTAAAATGGAACAGAAGCTAAATAATGAAAGGGGTTCTTAAAACTTACCTTGGGTTTCTTCCCAAAAAGCCAAAGTTTGTTTTTGGTCCTGCTAATTGCATGTTTGGGGTCCGGTTTGCCTCCCTCTGTTTTGGGGGTCCCAATGGTGCCATCTGATCCTGTTCGCTGGATGTTCTGACTGAAATCCTCAAAAGGGAAATCAGCCGGGGGGTCAAACCCCGACTTGAATGACTCCACAACAATCCCAGAATCCTGTGGGACAACAACAATAAGCTTAACATACTTGATATGCTTTATTTAGTCAAGTGCAAGTGTAATTGGTAAGTATTTTTTTAAGAAATTAATTATTCTATTCAAGGATGCATTAATTTATCAGACGTGACAGTAAATTTATATATATTTATATTTTTAATAAATGTACAGAATTCATTTTAAATTTATTTCTTGAATGTATAGAATGTTAAAAAACAGCATTATTTAAAAAAAAATTATATTATATATATATATATTTAAAATAAATGCTGTTTTTTTTAACATTCTATACATTCAAGAATCCTGAAAAAAATATATATCTGAAAATATTCCTACAGCAGCAAACGTTTTTAAGCATTAATAGTAATAAGAAATGTTTCTTGGGAACCAAATCAGCATAATAAAAAGGATCATGTGACAAGGACTGGATTAATAGCAGCTAAAAATACATTTTTATAAAATACATTATACAGGGTATATGCAGGAATCCTGAAGTTAATTTCAAGACCTTTTTAAGACTTTTTAAAGACCTTCTCAAAATATTTTAAGACCTCATCATCGCACCAAGTTCTAATCGGCAACAAACCTTTAATAAACAGTTGTAGTCGAACGTAGACGTAAAATCTCTATCGTAGGCCAAATGTGTATTGTTTATATTGCATATCTGTTTTACTACGTATGGCGACATCACCTAACTGCGCATTTCACAAAATACATGACGTCACCCGTGCACAGCGCTCGCCAGGGATGGAAATTAACTTTTTTCAAAGTCTACCACTCAATGTTTTTACCAGCCACTTTTTTGTTTTTAACAAATTAATACTACAAGCTCTACAATACTTAAGCAGTTTATTTAATCTCAAGTCTCAATGAAATACTGACATTTTAACAAAGATTTGTGGTCTTTTATGGCTTCCAGTTTTATGGTTTTTAGTCCCACGAATGAAACTATTCGTTTTGGCATCTTTGAAGCGTGTTGACAACATACTGAGCAGAACATTGTCAGTAGGGATGCACCGAAATCAAAATTCTTGGCCGAAACGAAAAAAAGAAGAAACCAAAGCCGAAAACTGAAAAATAAAATTCAAACTAGAATGTTTAACTCAACCCCACTCATGTGTACATTAAATAATAATGGACATGCCTACTGGCCTGCAGAAAGGTAGAAATTGAATAAAGTAATCATATGTAAAATAACTGCATATTTAACTGTTTAAATGAAAGATTAATCCTTATTAAACTTACAAAAGCTATTAAATCAAGAGCATTGTTTAATGTCAAACTAAATATAAGGACATCACTCAGGCAGCAGTAAAGGCTACTGCGCCTTTAAGACCTAATTCAGGGATATGCTCGTCTTTCTCGACTGTGCATACTATACAGTTCACTTAAGGCATATTCAGACGATGTCTGCTAGGATACTCATCAAGATCGACATGCTGACATACTTCTTGTGTGAGTTTGTCCGTTTAAGCACAAGACTAGAAAGAGAACTCAATATTTGCGCGCTGTGAGGCGAGTGCGCGCTCTCGGATGATGCACAGCGTCAGATCTTCTCTCAGCGCGCGCGAGTTTCACACCGAGTCTTCACGCGAGTGATGACGGAGAAAACGACTGGTTATATGCGCACATACGGCAGCACTCGCATGCATTGAACAAAGTTTACAAAGAGGTGAAACAGCTCGGTAGGTGAAGCGAGTTTACCCGCCACAACTCAAAATCAGCCGCATTTGGCTGGTGGCGGTGCTAATGTCCATCCCTGGCGCGCGCGCTCCGAGCCGATCTCAGACTGAGCGCCCCGTTGTTTTTTAATACTTATGGGGATGAAAAGAAATATATTCATAAATACTTTTTGGAGTCAAACTCTTTTGACAAAGCTTGAACAAAATACTTTCAAAATTTAAGACTTTATAAAGCCGTGATAAGACTTTTTAATACTTTATAAGGGTCTTAATTTTCCCAAAATTGATTTATCACCTTTTAAGACTTTTCAAGACCCCGCGGATACCCTGTTATAAAAGAAATACAGGAATCAATTATATTTTAAAATCTATTAAAAGAGAAAACTGTTGTTTTACTGCACTTTTGATTGAATAAATGTAGCCTTGGGATCATACTTTCAGAAAAATCTTACAAGCCCCAAAGTATTGAATAGCAGAGTACATTTCTTAGAATTATGTCACCATCTTTCTCCAATACTACACCTTTAGTTTTTATCTCTTGAACATTCATTCTCAGTTACCTTAGCTAACCTTAGAAACAGTACCATGAGGCATGAGCATAATGGTGTGAGCTCATGGTTTGTTCTTTTCAAGGACTGAACCAGCAACCTTCTAGTTACCAGCCCATACATGTAGCAGTTATATTGTATAGAGGGAGAAAATGGCAACATTGCATCTTTCGAGAAAAAAAAAGACTATACAGTGAAGAAATAAAAGGCATGATTTAAGACTTATATGAAGCAACAGTGAGTACTATAGTGTTGGTAAACTGTGAAAGTAGGCACAAGGCAAGATGGTTAGCTGGCCTGGGATTTCTGTATTTGTCTAGGGTGTGGTAGCATTACAAAAGAGCTTTGGCTTCATGTCACCCGTTTAACAGCCTCTATGAGGCTCTCTTGACCTCAGCATTCGAGCAAAGGGCATTAGGAAATCCCAGAACAACGTAAGCAAGCTCATAAATAAAACCGTAAACAGAATCAGGTCATAATCAGACCCGATCGGTTCTTCATTAGGCAGGGCAAGTACCGACCATTGGATTCAGGAAAGCAAGGGGAAAAGTGGAAAAAAGGGTGGCATCTTGTTATGGGTGTTACCAAAGAAACTAATCATTTCTTAGTCTGAGGATTTGAACAGCTGGGAGTAGAACTCCTTGAACTGTTATCTTAAAATTACAGCAACTCGTCATCACAACGTGAAAGCAGAATTTTTCCTAAAATAAAGAAAGAGTTGTGCATAAATAAATTGGTCTTCGATTTTAAATTATTTAAGAGATCTAGAGGTATCCTAACCTAGTTAGAAGTTGCTAAATGGCTGTTACATGTACAGATTGTGATGTTTTCATAAGCATCTAGATCTTGTCTGAAGGTCAGCATGGAAATTAACTTCAATTGATTTG
Source organism: Pseudorasbora parva (assembly GCF_024679245.1). NCBI lineage: Eukaryota > Metazoa > Chordata > Actinopteri > Cypriniformes > Gobionidae > Pseudorasbora > Pseudorasbora parva. The sequence goes on from NC_090184.1 coordinate 35,353,078, forward strand.
CACACACTTGAAGCTGCAGATATAGCTGCTCAAGAATTCTCTCTAAAATTAAAATTACGATGAATAATTTACTAAGAAAATGGCTAGTGGGAGGCTGGATTAAGTGTCAGTATTTAAGAATGCTTAAGCTACACTAAAAGTTACTTTTAGCTTCTTTATATGAAGCTCAGAGGTCTTACTTTTTGCTAAGAACGGTTTGACTTCAAGTTAAAGCATTTCTTGGAAGTTCTATTTATCATTCAAAGTATGGGTTCAGTAAGTTTTTCTTTGCAGAAAAGATGTATTAAAATGTATCAAAAGTTATTAGTATTTCAGATATATGCTATTCTTTTGAACATTCAAAAGAAAATAAGAAAAATAATTTTATCACTGTTTCCACAAAAAAATATTAAGCAGTTTTCAATATTGATAATAATAATAATACGTTTCTTGAGCAGTAAATCAGCATTTAAGAATGATTTCTGAAAGATCGTGTGATACTGAAGACTGGAGTAATTCCTGCATCACAGGAATAAAATTCATCTTAAAAACATTTTAAAGGTACACAATGTAACTTTTTTTGTTTGAAGTTAACACAATCTAAATAACGAGTCAATATAAAAATCATCTTTCATCGCAATTGTCTTCCCCTCATTCACTATGGTAAGCCTTTTATAAGCATTTATATTTTAAGTTTAGCGGGATGATATTCGCAGGAAATTGTGTACATACTTTACCTGCCTGTGTGTGTCTCGTCATATTAGTAAATAGAAAAAAGTTGCCCCAGCTACTTTGACGCATATGGTGTGGAAGCGGCATAGGTTAGTTGTCACAATGAGTGGGAAAGTTTAACATGGAGCATGCTAAATCTTGAAGAACCTCTGAGGAATCACCCATTTAAAAACACACGCAGATCAGAGGAGAGTCTGCTAGCAAAAAGAGAAAGTGACAGAGCTTGTAATAAAACAAGAATCAACATTGGATTCTTGGAGACCTGAAGGATTTTAAATGCTGTAAAAGCGACACAGAGATGGTGTTTTTATTTCTCAGCAGGTGAGTTAGGTATTTTATTGAACATATAAACTGACATATGTAGCTCTCTAACAGAGATCATTGTAAAGCATCATATATTATGCTCAACCAAAGCAATGCTCATCTGCAAAATGCAAGCAGTTTTGTTAAACTGTTAGTGAGCAAAAAAGTTGCATAAAAGCCTTCAAATTGTAATGTCACAAATGCTTTTACTGATCATAAAGGTAGCCTTGGTGAGCATAATAACATACTTTTTTTTTTCCTTTAAACATACCGACCCCAAACTTTTGAACGAGTCCAGGACAGAAAGAGAAAGAGATTGAGGGAGACTAAAATGAGGCAAGATAAAAATGTAATCAGTGGCTGCGGTGCCACATGCAACCTTTTCATAATCATCAGTGCTGGCAACAGCACTAAGAAAATTAGCAACTTATGTTTCTCTCATCCTCCCTTTGCTCCCAATCATCCACTCCCACACTTCCTCCCACCTACTCGATGTCTCCGATACTCCCTTTTTTCTATCAGTTTAGTAGACCAGAGCGGTCATGTAGATCATCGGTACAAAATAACATCAGGGTGAAGTACTTACGTTTACATTTATGCATTTAGCAGATGCTTTTATCCAAAGTGACTTACAACTGAGGAGTACAGGAAGCGATCTGTTATGACTCATGAAGAGGCGAAGAAACACAAGAAGTGCCCTAAATACCAAGATTTGGATATTACTTAGAGTAGCAAAAACAAGAATAGGCAGGGAAAAGAGTTTACACATTACTTTACATTCCTTTGAGTTCATTATGGAGTGTAATAATTATTTGACGCAACTAAGGGATGAAGGGTGGTAATCAAAAACGTCAGATTTTTTAAGTAACATATATTATTCAGAAGTTTTTGAAATTTGAAAACAGCTGTGCTGCTTGATGTTCGTGGAAACCATGATACTTTTTTGTAACATTAAATGTTAAATTAACTTGCATTAAAAGTATAATTTCTTTATAAAAAAATAAATTAAAAAAATAAATATATATATCTGATTCCAAACTTTTGAATTAGTATATATTTACTAATATTTCATAATAGAATTTATAGATGTTTTACCAGTACTCAGTACTCACAAGTGTTTCAGCACTTACCCTACGCTCATCCACATTTTTAGCAGCGGTCACCATGCCCTCCAGGCATTTTGAGACAATGGGAATGACTCTTCGTTCCACCTCGGCAAAAGTCCGATACGTCTCCCCAAGCTTGACCGTCCGCCGTTCATCCATGTCCTGCAGATTCTAGAAGCACATGGACACAGAGTTTCAACCACACAAACAAAACTACATAGAAACGTTTTGATTTATTACATCTTTTCTGGTAATTGTCACAAACCAAAATGCAGTCTATATCAGGGCTGTTACTGTTAAATAAAAGGAAAACCAATAATGGTCGGGCTCACACAGAACACGTTTTTGTTGTTAAAAACACAAGACGCAGGTTAGTAGATTAAATATGTCTGTCTAGTGTGTGTTTACATATAAAAAATTGAAAATCGGGTTAAGATTAGTTTTTGTTAACTGAAATTAAGCTGAAATAAAAATATTACATGAAAAACTTAATTTAACTAACTGTATACTAAATAAGTTTAAGTACTAAAATTACTAAAACTAAAATAAATTTAAGCTAAAGAACTCTCTAAACTTTTATTAAAAATATCAGAACCTAAAGATCAGGGACATCATAACCTTGAATATTTGAGGGATGGCCACATTGAAATGTTTCCACTGTTCAGCATTAAAGTTCTGCAACTGAGCTGCATACTCGTTCTTGCTCTCCTCCGCCATGTGTTGTCTCAGATACAGCTGGGACTTTGCCTAAGACAGAATGAACGGTCATCTGTATTACTAATACTTCAGGAATACAGTTCAGGCTTCGGGACAACTTCAAGTTTTAGGCCAGAAACTGCATTCAAGTGCTATTTTACAATGTTTTTCAAATGGTTCATATAACGTTCAGTCAATATGTAAAGAATATCAGGATCACATAAACTACCTTTTCCACCTCTGACTTTGTGGCGTTGATGTCATTGTCTAGCCTCTCGTAGATCATTTGTGATTTTTCTGCTTCTTTGCATTCCCGTTCAAACTTCTTTTTACTCTGTGAAATTAGACGGAAAAGGAGACACGTTTTTGAGCTGTCAAAACAGACATGAAGCATTTCCTACAATGTTATGTGAGCATTAGCAATCTTCTTAGATAAAAACTGTCAGGCTTTGATCTAGTAGCGACATAAATACAGATAATCTTACAAACAAACATCCAAAACAGTACTGAAAGCGAGAGCGATAATGCAATTTGTGTAACAGCTTCCAAAGCATCTGTGTTTCATTTCGTGACACTGCAAGAAAGAGGAATACCTATGTTATTACGACATGGCCATTCTCAACGCCAAATTCAGCTGTTGCTGGCCGTAAGCTGCAGCAACCATAAAGCTGCACAAATACTCCAGCCACACAGTCTATGAGACAAACTGACAGGCAGGAAACGTACAGGATGCAGGAATGCAGTGCAGGGTATGAATTGGAGCAAGGGGGGGAATGGAAAGAAATGGCTTGATAACATGAATGCAGCGCAGGAAGGTTTCCATTTGTGTACTGCCAACAGTCTTTGTCACTTCTTCTGATTTGTACTTGCACATAAACACACACGGGCATCTGGATCTGTAAATATCTGGACCCCAGGTCACAGCTGGAGGAGAGGTTGTGAATCGGTCATTTCCTCAACTGTGCAACTAGCAGTGCAAACACAATCAATCTTAAATGGGGACTGATGCTATTCAAGACTTTCTGTGGTTGATACCAGAGACTGAATTCTATCATAGACTGAAAACAGCTTGCGTGTTTACATTTAAAAACTATGGAAAAGTAGCGCAATGTGTTAAGAATAGTTCTTAATTAACTGAAAGAAAGCTTAAATAAAATATAAATTCAATGAAAAACTTAAACTTAAAAACTATAAAGAAAATTTGAAAATGGCAACCAACTGAAATAAAATGACCAAAACAAAAAATAATTTCAAGAAATTAAAAAAAAAAATGCTACTTTCTTTTATATTCGATTTAAAAAAAATGAACAAAATGAACTTAAAATAATAATAATACAAAAAGCACATAAAATTCCACTGAAAAAAGAAAACTGAAAATAAGAAAATCAAAGCTAATTCAAATATTAATGAAAACTATAATAGCCAGCGATAACCGATGCTATTCCGATGCTAAAAAATAAGTTGGTAACACTTAGGTTTAATTTAAAATATTAGTTAATAAAAATCCAGCTGTTCATTGTTTGTTCATGTTAGTTCACAGTGCATTAACTAATGTTCACAAACAACTTTGTAGCTATCTTAGCTATCAAAATCCAGTGTTCGGCACTGTGCGGACGTGAGTTTTTGTTGTAGATGTCTGTCTTTTTAAAAAAAAAAAAAAAAAAAAAAAAAAATTGTGTATTGTGCTAATTAATTGAGATTTCTTACAGCTCTTACAGGTTTTTGGCCTTGTCTGTTCCGTTGCTTCTATTACTCTCCCCTTCTTTGTAAGTCGCTTTGGATAAAAGCGTCTGCTAAATGATTAAATGTAAATGTAAATGTAAACTTTAGATTTTAATTATGTAATAGTAATGTTGAAATTAACATTAACAAAGATTAATAAATGCAGTATATGCACAGTTCATTTTTTGTTCATGTACTAAAATTGTGAAAACAAAAATTAATTTGAGCTAAAAAGAAAAAAATCTACTACTTAAAAATATATTTAAACATAAAATAGCATAACAAAATTAAACTAAACAAAAAAACCCCACTGAAAATAAGAAAATCTATCTATCTATCTATCTATCTATCTATCTATCTATCTATCTATCTATCTATCTATCTATCTATCTATCTATCTATCTATCTATCTATCTATCTATCTATCTATCTATCTATCTATCTATCTATCTATCTATCTATCTATCTATCTATCTATCAGAAAACTTTAAAAGACCATAATATGTATAATTAATATTTTGTATATATTATTTTAAAAACATTATATATATAATGAACAGCTGCATTAGCTTCAGGCCTCTTATGTAAGGATGTATCGCACATACACACAAGCCTATCATGCAGATCGTGCATAAGTCCAAAGTCTCTACTCAGCACTACAGATTTTTTGGTACCAGTACATTGCTTACATTGTCCATGTGTTTCCAACACTGGTCTAGATACTGTTGGGTCTTCCGTCCCTCCTGGAGATGCTGTTGATCAGACAAGACACAAAACACACATTTTAAAATGCAACTTCTTGTCTTACACTTCACCAGAAGTTGCAGGCGTATATGTGTATGTATTTCAGGTGTATGTATTTGGCACTCACATGTTTTCTCTCTGCCTTCAGGTCCTGTGAGTACCTCATCAGCTCCCCATATACTTTGTGCCCCATCTCCTCGGCAACGACCTCTCGCTGACCTGCGTAGTCATTCAACTCATTCAATATGGAGTAGAATGACAGACAGGATGTGAACCTGCAGGAGAAAATATACAATGAAAAAAAAAACACTACATATAACTGTTATTTTGTTTCTTTTTTTATTTTCATATCAGCATCAATTTCTGTTTCCATGGCAAAAATCAACATTATTTATTTATTTATTTTGTTTCTTACAACTAACTATATGATCTTTCTATTTTATATTTGCCAAAAATATCCAGTTCCATCAAACAAATCAAATTTTGCAAGTTTATTTCCATTCGTTGAGCATTAAAAGTCAATTGATATGCTTATTTTGTAGATTTTTTTAATTTTGTAGAAGGCCAAAAGCAGGGAAACTGATATAATGCTGACATAAATAAAATTGAATAGTCAGTGTAAAACCCACTGCTATCACTTTTAGATATATTAGAAAACATAAAAAAAAAAAACATAATATGTATTTTTAGAACGTTAGAATATCTTGTATGTGAACTAAAAGGTTTACGCTATGAAATGGGACAATTTCTTGGACATTCAGTGCCCTCATTAAAAATGAATTGCATTTATCACCAGTCACACACAGCTCCTCCTCAGGTTGCCGCCATGGCCCCTGGGGGTCAGCAGACTGTAGTCTATCTGTATGTTGATATTGACTATGGGCCAGCCTGTATGGCATGACTAGCTCACTATATTAAAAATCCCCCTTCACAAACACACAAAAAGCCGTTCGTCTCTCCTCTTTAGGGATGTGTGTGTATTGGGAGGGCTGGATGGAGATGTTTTTGTCCAAAGCAAATGTCCCCCACCTTCAGGATTGAGTTCTAATCAGCGGTCTGTCTGTACACTACGTGAGGAATGTCCTGGGACAAAAACACATGCTGGGAGAAATTATGCCTATCTAATGGAATTCATTACGGGATATGGGAGGGTCTCGAGCTGACACCCATCGTATACTCCCCCGTTTCTGCTTTCGACCGTAATCTAGAGCCAACAGGGTACAAACATGCTAGTTAGGAAAGAAACTACAGCCAAAATGTGCAATGAAATAATGCCACTAGCTAAAATTAAGAATGTATAAAATGTACAAAATGTACAGTTGTAGTGAAACAAATTGATTGGATTCTGTCATGAGTAATAAATATCTAACAGCTTGAGAGTATTAGATATTGATTACTTAATACTCAATACTAAAATAGTTTTTATTAACATTTGAATTAGTTATCATTAATATTATATATCAAGTAATATTTTTTTATTCTACTATGAAGATTTCATTTATTTTTCTTTCAGTTTTAGTTTAGTTTTTATTTATTTCCAGTTTTTTTCCTCTGTTAATATATTTTTTTTAAATAAAAATAATTGTATTAGTTTTATACAGATATTGACAATCTAGCAAGAAAAGAGACGATGTGAGAGAGTTGAAAGTAGGCTGGCAGGAAACCTCTGGACAACGATCAATTTTACAGTTTGAATATTTGACCAAAATCAAGCCTTGACTGACCAATCAGAATTAAGCTTTCTAGAGCTACAAACACAAATTTTTTGTAAGCTGCCATGAGCAGCGTAAATAGCTGTAAAAATAACCTGTTAAATATATGTGGAGCATGCAAACGTTTGCAATTCAACTCACCTGGGCTCATCTTCTTTGGAGCGCTTGGGGCAATACTTCTTAACCAGACCCCTGTAGGGCAACAAAAAGAAATATTCAGAACTCACAGAAAAACTGCCCATGTTTTGAAAAGATCAAACAATCCCACACATTGGGGATTACAATATCCCTTAACATCAAAACTAAAGTTATTCATACCACCATGAAGAGAAAAAGGAGCCCGTCTAGTGTGTTTACTTTGAGCATCAGAGCATTAAAGTAGGCCATGGTAAACAGGCAAAACAAGTGATGGTATGCTAATCTGTCTTCCTTCTACTCCTCGTCCCACACAATATAAGCTCAAGGGAAGGGACGCAGACACAGAATCTTATGTGGGAGCTCTTGAGAGAAGCTGTGCTGCTGTGCTTAGGCATGTTCCTCTCTTCATGATGGGGGATGGTGTGGGGGGTCCATTGAGTGTGCTCAGGGAGCAAGACGGTCCCCCCTCCTCCCCAAACCCAGACCCCCATCGAGCTGAATTAATGATGTTTGTCACTTCCTTTAAAAAAGCTTCCTTAAATCCATTTCATGAAACGGATCAAACAGAAACTCACTTCCCTTCTCTTTTAGTCTCTTATGTACACTCATAACTGAAGTGTCTCGGCATCCTTTCTCAGCTGCAGCGAAAACATAAGCATCAAACTGATAAATCAGAGTTACTCATTTTGATGTGAAAAGAAACACGTTACGTGCACTTCAAAAGTGTAATGTTAAAACCTTTTTAACCGACAATGGGTGGGTCCAACAGTCCACATTTTTTGTCAATGAGTGCATTTACATGCATGTTTTTAAACCGATTATGTTTATTAAACGCATTGAACCCTTTTCCTTTAACGGCTTATGGTCATACATGGCTTAATAAATCGATCGATACAGCTAGATTTTTGCCCATTACCCAAATTTCACACCTTCACTGCGTTAGGTCAGCTTATTTAAAGGAAGTGTATGTAAGATTGTGGCCAAAACTTGTACTGCAATTTTTCAAATTATTGTAGAGCAGTGTATCCCCTCTCCCTCTCCCTCTCCCCCTCCCCCTGACTCGAGGTTAAGAGGTAGGCTGCAGGATCAGCAGGAATGTTTGTAGCTGCAGCTGTGGTAACTAGAGCTGAGCTGGCAACCCGGATGCAGAAACACTACTGACCTCGTGATTGGTCGACAGGTGGAGGGTGGAGCTTCAGGCCAAAACACAACATGTCAACATCAACATCAGTTGAGGGCTGCAACAACAACTTTTAAATGAAAATATCCTGGCCGGACTACTGTTGTCAGTGATATAAGTATTTGAAATTAACAAGATTTCTTAATGTCTAGTAACATATCAGGCACATTTTATGATTAATTGAAATACATTTCTTACATACAGTTCGTTTAAGTGTGCATGTGTGATGTGACAGGAAAGCATCCTTATATGGCAGATTAAAGCTCATCCAGCCACAGTAAGTGTTTCACGGTAAGGGGAATTTTTTTTTGCAAACTCTGACTTTCTTGACCCAAGAAATATTTTAAAAAAAATCTCATCTTGTGCAGCCAAAGGACAAATGGTACAGTTCTGAATAAGTCAAGTTTCCCCATTTTTAAATACTTTGTTTATGCTATTTAAAATCAAATAATAAATAGAAAACTCTGAGTAAAACACATTGATGTTTACGTTTTGACAAAACCACTGGGGAATGACCTTTTTTAATACCGTCTTGTAAACATGGTTTACTTGCATTGCTAGGTTATTGATTTGCATGTAAACCATGCAAATTTTTGGCAGAAACAGATTAATAAAAAATATATATAAAAAACACATCAAACAAGGTAACGTTCTTTGGCTCCATCCACCCCTCATTACAGAAAACAGTCTTGGTGTTGCCATGTATGACGGAGGGGGTTTAGAGAGCGTTGTAGGACCTGTCAGGCAGAATGAATGTGGTACTACACTACACCCTACAATGAGATTTGAGATGGGGGAAGAGGAGCAACTCTATATCTGTATCCAGGCAACAGCAGTAAGTCCACAGGGACCAAGACATCCCGGGAGAGGAGAGGAGAGGTGAGGAGAGGAGAGAAAGCCCCAGCTGCGTGTCCTTTGGCAAAAACATGACGTGTCTCTTATTTTCAGTTTGATCTCATATCAAAACTTACAACTTAGAGCCTGGAGGGATTTTTGACCCCTGATGTGTCTCTCACCCTCACACTGAATCCCAAGGCAGAAAGCAATATTACTACATAAGGAAATGATGGAGGAGAAAAAAAAGGAAAAAAAAAATCTATAACGTGTCACGGCAGATGTGATCACAATTAAAGCCTTATTATAAAACAGATTGATTTACTGAACAGAAGTGTATCTTAGAGAGTTTTCACACTTGGTCCTTTTCAGGGGTCTGAGCGCAGTTCGCATGATTTTTGGCCCATATGTGGACACCAAACGATCTCAGACCCCTTTAAAGCGAACCAAGCCGAGACCATCTCGGAAGGTGGTCTGGGTACGGTTCGATCTCATCTTATGATACGGTTTGCTAAAAACACGCAATCTGAACACAAACCACAGTGGGCTAACTTGATTTTTTTCTTAATATAATTTATAATGTAAAAAGATAAAATACTTAATTCAACAGCATTTGTAGCAATGTCATAAAGTAATAATAATCTTTACAAACAAATATCTTGGTTACTGAGGAACAAACCATGTAAGTGAATGGGATCAAATGTTGAAGGCCAAAGGGTCAGCCATCAAACATTGAACTGGATTAGATCCAAAAAGTCTGAACACAAAAGGGTCTGAGGCCACATTCCTAATAAAGTGGACCAAAAAGGATCCGAGTCCTCTTTCAGGTACAGGGACAGTGTGAACGTGAAGAGAACCGTGTCCTTTTTCACTTGGTTCACTTCTTGGTCCACTTAAAGGAGTCTGAGTTTGGTTCTTTTAAAGAGGACCCAAGTGGGAAAACACCCTAAAAGGTGGCTACTGTTTGTTTATGGTACCTGTTGACTATCTACAACTCTGCTAGGGTTGGGCGATGTCTACCAAACTGGCATCAGACGATGTCTACAGTAAAACATCGCAATGAATGATGACGCCGAGGGGTTGCATTTGAACGTTAACCTCCATTAATGTGCTGCACATCTGAAGAAAGAGAGAACGCACATGGAGCTTAAAGGGCAGTTCTTTTGTGCTTTCTATTTGTTAAATCATCCTGAAAAAAAATGTACACAACTGTTTTCAAAACTGATAACAAATCAGCATAATAGAATGATTTCTGAAGGATCATGTGACACTGACGACTGGAGTAATGATGCTGAAAATTCAGCTTTGAATCACAGAAATACATTTTTGCCACATGAGATTTTAAAATATATTTAAATAGAAAAAAAGTTATTTCAAATTGTACAAATATTTCACAATAATACTTGTGTTACTGTATTTTGGATCAAATAAATGCAGCCTTGTTGAGCAGAAGAGACTAAAAAAATCGTACTGTTCTCAAACTCTTGACTGGTAGTGTGTATGTATTTTTTAAATATTTAAACAATTTCTATTGATTGCTATCAGGATGTAAAGAGAGTTTCAACCAGTATAACAAAAAGTGTTTTAAGTGTAACATTTTGCTGTTGCCACTAAGAAAATTATTTTTCACATTTTAATGTGCAATTTTAAATAAACTGAACTTTGTGTGATTTCAATGAGCAAACAGGTTTTTTAATGATAAATCACAGGTTAAGAGTCAGACATTGTTAATAGAATGTCACAATACCTGTAAAAATCAGGGATTGGTGACTATAATTGCCTTGTCAACCAAATTCATCATTATAATATACAGAACTTCCTTATGATCTTAGTCAACTAGTTGTTCAAGAAATTTGATTCTATATATATTTAGTTATGTGCATCTCTAGTAAACATGGCTACAAAGATTGAATCTGAATCAGTGCTTCAGTACCACTCACTTCATACATTTTTTAATAATCCATTTCATGTTTTATTAGCTCAATAAAACCCTTACAGATGTCAGATGAGTCCGACGGAAGTTTCTGTTTAAGATTTGTTGTTAAACGCTTACCGTAGCTGCTTTGCATAGACCTGCTCGATCTCCAGACGCTCCTTGACGAACTTTGCATAGCGCTCTAGGAAGTCGATGCCCCACTGCGTGTGTTTGTCGAGATTCTCGAACTGGTCCTGATCAAGGAAAGCGGAAAAGAGAGAGAGAGGTTCAGTGAGAGGGAGTTTGATCTGTCACTGGGCTGCTGGTGCCAGACAGGAAACATGAATATGGAAGGACTTGTTTGAAGAATATTAAACATTTGCAGGGTGAATGCAGAATATAAATCAACACTGAATAAACATCCACATAACAAACAAGGATTGTTCATTGCTTTGAACACATTTTTATTCAAGCCAAGATGAAAATCACTCTTCACTAAGGCATATTTTAAAGTTAAGTCAAAGTTTTGGAAAATACCTCTGCAGTTATGTACCCTGCTATAAAAACAATTTCAGTCACATCTCTGTTATTCTAAAGGCCATCTCTTGCCATACGCGAGAGACCATCCATTCATTTTCTTGCCGGTTATTTAACCAGGGTAGGTCACCAGGGGCCGGTACCATGATGGCAGTTTAACAAACTCAGGATTAGTTTCAAGTTGACAAAACCAAACCAATCAATTCAGGATTTGTTGGTCCCATGATGATGATCATCAACTTTCTCTGTCAACTCAGGCTTTGATCCTGTGTTCAGAAGTTTAGCTGTGACCGCGAGGGAAGCAGCACAATTCACTTCCCTCTTCTGCAGAATATTACATGATTGAAAAATATTATGATTTTAAACAAATTTACACAGCAAGAAGAAAAGAGCTGTCTACGTAATAGGACAACTCATAGAAAAATCGTACTACGTCAGTGCAAGTAAAAGTTATGAAGTTAGTTTAATTGATATATAGAGAGAACTGAACATTTAAGCTCACATGTAGTAATTGTTATAGCTTTATTTATTGATTTTAACACTTATTTTTATAACCTTTATATAGGCTATTTATTTTTATTTAAACTAAGTGCCTATAATGATTATTTAACTAAAATGATACATGTGTAATTGATTATGGGCATAATAATTACGTAAATTATATCCAAATCATTCAAAATGATTATAAATAAGCATTGTTCTAAGCCAGAGGCTTTAAAAAAACATTTGTTTCGTAGTGACCTTTAATTTGGAGTATAAACAGGGGGAGTAACTTTAGTGCATCTTTAGTGCCCTTTGCTCAGAGCTGATTGGTCCATTTTCGGCTTGAGATCTCTTACCTGGAACATAACCTGGAAAACCCATAATCCCAAGACCTTCTTGCTGTGAGGCAACAGCGATACTCACTGAGCCGTACACCAAACATATACTGGGGTGGTATATATAGGCACCAGCCTGCTATACAAAATCGTACTGCTTTTATCTGATTTTTCACACATGCTCAGAAAGATTCCGCCTTCTTCATCCAGGCAGGATGGATGAAGACTCGGGTGAGCTGAAGGCTCCAGCTCAAGACTGTTACATCATATTCCTCACCACAAACCCGACAGCACAGGCACGGTGGATCCAAACAGTCCATCTGCGTTCTGAGCAACAAACAACTCTACGGAGGAGTAAGTGACATCTACAGCTTTACATTCTAGGACTATTTATGGTAAAGCCTTGGATGTAGCCAGACTGAGAACGAGAACAAGCAGCATCTAAAGAGAAACACTTAGTTTCTAAATAACATTTTTGTCGTAGAGGGACCACAATCACTTAATGTTACAATTGTTTTATTTATGTTATAGAAATTATATACAAATATATATTTTAAAAAATAATATATACTTTTAAGTCATTTAAAATGTTTTAAATGCATTTATTTATTTACTTATTTTCTAGTCACAAACGTGACCATTGGAGTTGAAGTCTGGAGCACTGTGAGGTCTCAGACTGAAGACCTGTCTTTATGAACTGTATGTGAATGCAGCCACAGGCTGTATACTCTCAATCGGTCATAGGCCAGATGGGGCTTTATGATGATGATGATGATCTCTGAGAAGTAGAGACTGAAAGAGAGAGAGAGACAGACAAGCTGTGTATTAGCCCGAGGCAGAGCCAGTCTGTTCACAGGGGGCACAGCACAGTCTACCCACTGTTCAACAGGAGACAAGAGAGACACAGTAATGCAGCTTCAAAAGCTTGATCACAAAACCAAAATTACTATGTAAAAAACTATTCATAAAATTCGTAATAAAATGTCGATCTCGATATGTTGGTTGTTTTGACTACTCAACATTAGTCAAACATCATGACCTGAATGATGCCATTATAATTTTTAGACACATTACATGTAACTGATTATGCCCACAGTCCAACCTGGGGTTAAGACAGCTACGAGGTTTTGAACTACAAGCTTTTGTATTCCAGCTCAGATCTTAAACCAGTACACCACATGTGTTCCCGCCGGGGGAGAAGAGGAGAGATTTGTTCTGGAGTTCTGGCACTGACTCTGTGAGACAGACTGAGATGAGAGGCAGCCAGCGTACTTCCTCCACTGGAGAACAATGAACAAATGCCTTTACAGCACCTTACAGAGTACAGCACAGATTACAAATTCATTTAATCAGCCTTATCCTGATGACTTCTGATGAACGTCATCAGGAACACAACACACCAATCCAGAAAATGATCCCTGACAATAACATGATGTGCCCAAGAACATCAACTTCAGGACGGCAATGACACATTAACACACTGACCCGACCACATTTACACAGATATAAACATTAGTTCAAAAACCGTTTCAGAGTTTTGAAAAGTTACTTGACCTCTGAGTTTGCTCTATGACTGACAGGCCAAGCAGAGTCAGTGGTAACATCATTTATTTAAGAATATTTATGAATCACTATTTAATAAGGATAACGATGCAGGATTTTAAAAATTCTGGTCAATACAAAATAGCCAATAATGATGTTAATGTTATGGCAGATCACCAATATATGGCAGATATTAAATTTCATACTTTAGTATATAATATACTAAAAGCAATCAGTTAATACTACAAAGGCAGTTCCTGATCAAGTTTTTTTTGTCCCTGAGATCTGAGTCCAACTCAATTTAATATTTAAATACTGATTATTTAGTATCTGCCAATACACAGTCACACTCTGATACTTGTTTTTTCCTAGTGCTTGGTCCACACTTCAAGAACATTAAAGTTATTAAAATCAATCCAATGTATACAGGGATGTGCAAAGTGTCTCAAGGGATCAAATGTAAAAAAGAGCATCCAGCTCTGGAGTAATACCAATATAACAATTACTACCGTCATTTTATTCCATGGTAGACATTGTAAACAGACTGTGCGGTCACAATTATGAATACTCCTGATATAAACTTTGAGCTTCTTTTCCATTTAATGGCAGTTGACAAAGCCCCTTGACAGCTGACATAAAATAACCGATTGGGCTTAGGATAGCCAGTAATCAGCTAGGAAGAAAACTTAATCAGCCCCAGTACCTTGACTGTTCGGAAAATCCCTACTACAAATAAACTGACATCACAGCATTATAATGTACAGTAGAAATATTCAGTACATGAATATAAATTTGATATTAGACTTGTACTTAAATATTTCCTTTGAGAGAGTGTCAGATGGTATATGGTATATTATACATTCACAATAAAATATCACAGAAATAAAAATACTTATTATAGAATTATAATTATTATTCACAATTGATAAATTTAATATGGTCAAAAATCAGCTAATATATCATAAATATAATCCAGCTTGAACACTTAAAGGGTTAGTTCATCCAAAAATGAAGTGGTAGTCAATGGTTGCTCTCTCTGCTTGGTTACAAACATTTTAGTTATACAGTTACAGCTTTTTTAACTAATGAATGCATCCCTAATTTATCAGAGAATGACGGGGGGGGGGGGGGGGCATTAAGATAAAACTGGAAACTCTTCGCTCCTGCTCTGTTTGCACACAAGACCAGTAGTTAATGATTACTCTGGGCTATAACTCTCATGACAGCCATTAGGCAGAATCCTGCCCACCTTCAAAACACAGCGAGCCATTCAACGACAGCACCTGACAATCACATCACATGGGGTGGGAGGTTTAAATCCAAATTAGCTCCCTAGAACTGATGAGTGTTGCATAAACATAATGCAGACGTGTGTGGGTGTTTCTCCAGGCCGGGAGGGAGTATTACGCACAGTCCTGTCGGCTCAATGCCGGCCGCTGCTGAAATCGAGGAAATCACCTTAGCAGCACGCTGATGCTTCACTCAAGTGGAAAAACAGCATCCCCCAACCATCTGCCAGGCTTTAAGTGTCATTTAACACACATGCATTTACAGCATTTAAGGTTTCAATTCTGAGATCACTCATATCCACACACTGTACACATACTAGGGACATTTTCAAAATGAACGCATTGGGCTATCTGAATGACTAACTTATGATAAAGAAGCCAAGTAAAATTAGGCTGACTTTAGAAATATAGCCACAAGAAACTAATCACACACGTTTTTAGGGACATCTGGACACAATGCCATTGGCACTTCTTTATTTTAAAAAGTTTTTTTTTTAATATTTAAATGTAATAAAATAATGTATTTTTAAAAATATAATATAGTCTTTAGGCGTTTCAATATTGCATGTAATTATTCAATATTTTATCATGTAATTATTCTTGTACTTTTGGTTTCGCCATTATTCATTATTAAAGTACTATAAATACTTAGCTTGTATGCCAGCCAAATTTAGCCCCACCCACAACATTTGAGTTTGGGAAATTCGGTCTGGACTCGATCCATTGTGAAGCAACTATGGACACGGGCTGTTCGGACTAATGAAATTGTCAGGGTGGGATGTATACGATGATTGACAGATGATAAACAGTAGCGAAAGCATTCACGTCACCAAAGAGCGTTTGGGTTGAATTCATTCTAATCCTAAATGGAGAACTTGTTCGTATATGAATTCATCTTTACTATACTAAAAAATTATGATCGTGTTGGTAAGTACTCTGTGTATCCTTAAATTCTTTTACAACACCGGCAAAGATCATTTACACTCCTCTTCCTCTTCTACTTCTTCCAGCATGCGTGCAGTTGAGTTCTGTTGAAAACTATGCATCGCTCCGTTGCTCTGATTGGTTGTAGGTCTATCTAATTGAGATCTTTCCTGTCTCAGCTGAAACTCTCACCATAAATCATGGCCCAATGGAGCAGCATCAGACTCATATTCTGACTAGAATTGAGTATGACGACGTCAGGCTAATACATACTAACATACGTCTTACAAAAATGTGCACTATACATACATACTATAATGCTTAAGATGTAACTTAAGATAATAGAGGAGGAGCTTGAGTTTGTAGCCCTGTGGATTTGTTTGAACTGTGAGAGGCGTCTACTCTCACCTAAGCTTACGCTACTCCTGCATCCTTACATCGATCATACGCTGGAACTCGACTCTTGTGAAGGTGCGGACGGCTGTTACAAGAAGCTAATGATTACGGTTTCTAGTTATAATAGCAGCATTAAAATAAAATATTAAATCGTAGAACTTAATGCGTTATTTTAACTGCTCTAATAGTCTGTTCTGAAGATTTTGAGCTATGACAGATTGGCCAACCAGCAGGTTCTCACTAAATACACGCAAACACACACACACCAAAACACACCTATGACATCCAACAAACAGCTTGAGCCATGGTTCTTGGTGGCATGTGTTCTTTGACTGGCCCGTATGCACTGACGATGAAAAGGAGATGGTGGTCTGTTAGCTTATTGTGAGGGTCTGGTCTTTTGGCAGAAGGGATTAGACCGACTCATGACTACGGACGCTAAATTAAAATCTTTCACACGTCTTTGCTCACACTCAAAACCCAGCCTGTTCATATATTATAGTGTAAATGAAACAAAGGCAGCAGCCAAGGGCTGGCATATTACATCCAATTCTCTGGTTACTGTTGGTGCCAGAGTTAGGCGAGCATGCTCAGTTTCAATCATTACATCACCCTCTGTTCCAAGCATTCATGAATAATTAATACCATGAGTTCATGCAGGCTCCGCCTCCACAGGCTAACTGGCAATTGCGGTTGCTAGGAGAAAGTAAAGAGGTGGGCCAATCTCAGTTTACAGAAACCTGATAGAGTTCATAAAGTTCAGTATCAAGGAAAGGAAGCGTCCCAGACCCCCTGCAGAAGCAAGTATGCCCACACGTTAGTCACATTTGTGTGTATCAAATTTGAATTTTCTGAGAGAAAAGAGAAGGTCAACTTATTCAACAAAAGGCTTCCTGAGGATTTCTTTTCGTGCTTGCAAAAGCAGATCAGATTTCCCTCTGCTAGCTCAAGATGAGGTCTCTAATGCAAGGTGATTCCAGCAATGCTCCTTTACCATTCCCATCTTTACCATTTCTTTCCTTCTCTCTCCTTCTCAGTGGACCTTGCTAAATCTTCATCAAGAATATCTGTTCAAACTTTTCACATTTTTCAGCACGCTCTTCAATATGCAGAACTCTGCAGAACTCTGACACTTGCATCTACTTTTGGAAATACAGATGCATTATTATAAATAATTTTATTTTTGTTTTGCAAAAGTTAAATACGTTTCTATATACATCGTGGTTAGTATATGAAATGTCAGGTAGTTGGTAAATGACAGTTATTTTTGGTAAAAAGATTCTGAAGAAAACATTTTTCTTTGGAACAGCGTGCACTTTGGAACAATCATGCACAACAAGACCAGGAACGTACTAAGAAAGTCAAGTCAACAAACTGACCTTAAGTAAATGTCAGACTGAACATTATACTGGGAGGAGAACAGATAACAGAAAACATGGAACAGAGAAACCCAAAATGGGTCAAAAGTGTTGAGAGTTGTTTTATGTGGTTACAAGAAATGTTCGAAGAACTCACAGCAAGATTATCTTTGAATCTAGACAGACTGAAAAGTATTAAAGTGTTAATTCACCCAAAAATTCTGTGATCATTTTTTCACCATGTCCTTCCAAACATACAAGACTTTGATTCATCTTTGGAACACAAATGATCTTTTTGATGAAATCAGAGATTTATGTCCTTCTATTGTTGGCTATCATAAAGTTCATAAAAAGACTGTAAATGGTCCATATGAATTGAGTGGTGCAGTTACAATTTTCTGAAGAGACTTGATCACTTTATATGATGAACAGATTAAATTTAGTGTTTAATTCACCTATTGATCAGGGAACATCAACCAAACCTTGACGCACGAAAACAAACCTCTTTTGGAAGCTCATAGGTGCTGTGCAACACACAAGAATGAATCTAATTGGTTCTTGCAGATGCTCAAACATTGCATTGCTGTCTATGGAGGGACAGAACACGCTCAGATTTCATAAAAAAATATCATTTGTGTTCTGAAGATGAACAAAAGTCTTACAGGTTTGGAACATGAGGTTGAGTAATGAATGACATAATTTTCAACTCAGATTGCATGCAAAGCACAACAATTTTATAAACTCCCTAAAATAGAACAAAATGTTTTCTTAAAATCACAGACAGCACAAACAAACAAAAAATATGGTGGTCTTAAAGCACAATGGACATCTCAGGAGAGGCATCTTCTAGAAGGCAAACATCCTGCGCTCAGATAATGACAGGAAGTGAGGTCAGTACATGAACAATAGCATGAAAATCTCACAGAGTTCAGGCAAGGAGCTGTACATGTGCTACTCTGATCTTAGTCATCAACATCTTGCATATGGCTTGGCTGGGATTGAGAACAGAAAGGAATTCATGGATGCATACTGTTCCTTGATGGGTCTTTGATATTATTGTTGGATCTTCCCATGTCATTCCTATTGTCAGATAAAATCTTAGCCACACATGGAATGAGAATGCACACACACACGCACACAGACACACACACTCTTCTTGGGTCACCTATCTTTATGAGCATATTCATTGACACAATGCAATCTCTAGATCCTAACCTTCCCCATCACAACTAAGTGCCTAACCTGAACCCTAAACCAACCCTTAACCTAATTATAGACTCATCCTTAAAAACAAATCTTGACTCTCAAACAGGCCTTTAAAGGGTTCTCAGAAAGCTAGGACCGGTCAACAATGTCCTCACTTTACTCTCTTTGTCCTCACTCTAATGGTCTGAAACTCAAACTGGTCCTCACAAAGATAGATACACACACACGACCCAGAACGAGGGAGGATTGGGGGGCGGGGGGCGATCAGGAAATGGCAAAAATGTCATCCTGTCTTTATTACTTGAATCATTGAGTACAAGCCTTAGGCATCGTTTAAATATCAGTCCTTCCAATTCATCCAAAATCTAGCTGAGAGACCCCAAAAAGATTTACTGCACTCTATCTTAATTTCATGAATTATACATGGAATACAAGAGATGCAAAGTACTTCCTATGGGGGTTTACCAAGATGGAAAACTTGAATTAGAACAAGAACATAAACAATAGCCTAGAAATCTAGACGCACCCTAGCGGCAGCAAATTTAATCTGCCCGCAAGTGTCGTCTAGGAACTCTCAATACCCTTCTGAGCTATATTCCTCTCAATCTGGACGGGCCAATCACATCGTGTATAGAGTCGGCGGGCGGGGCCATAATGACGACGGCCGAGTTGCGTTTGTGTGCTTCTAGTAAACACAGAAGCTGGCGAACGGCGGCGGTCTTTCGAATCAGCTTTGACTGCGATTCTGGAAGACTTGGAGTTCAGCTTTTCTCTGAGAAAAGAACGCCACTGAAGTCATTCTTAAAAAGGGAAGATGTGTTCGGAGTTTAGCCGACCGGATACGGTGAATGTTTAATCTATCAACAAGCTCTGTTTCACCTTCGTTGCTCTGGTGGTTGGTGTAGCGCTATCCTATCGCGTGCAGAGGGAGTTTGAAAGACAACCGTTTATCCCGCCCCTCGGATTGAGCCCTGTCTATGGTGAGTTTCCAGACCAAACATCTTGATGTGGGTCTGGCTTGTCAGGCTACATAAACAATTCTAACAGTAAAAATAACCTATATACATTCATTTCAGAATCTTGCATTTCCAGCAATAAATGTACATGTTGTGAAATATATGGTTACCATGATATATTGATTACTCATACCACCCACCAGTTACAGTACTACTTTCAGCCTGAATTTTAAGGTGCTACTGGGATCATTAAAATTCATGCCTTCTTAAAAAGCTTTCCATTGTTTTGGTTAATCCATACATTAGCATTCAAATAGTTCATCTCAAGGCGCTTCCAAAATTCCCTTCAAAATGTAGGATGGGGGGAAGGGGGCTCTAAAATCTCACCACATCCCCAGTACAACCTGCTGTGCTTAATGAAGTGCCCAAGGGCACCACCTCTTCCTCTCTCTTTCATCCTTCCTCTCTAGCAGCACAAGGGACAGGCTTAATTCAGCCTCCACATGGCACTTCTTTTGATGCTGCCAAAAAAAGGAGAATTCAAGTTAAAAAAGCAAAAACTTTGCCTTTTTTCACTGCTGCTGGCAAATTGAATACATTTATAGCTGTTGTTAGCTGACCCATAGGTATTGTACTGGGGCTAAAAGCTGACTGGCCACAAAATGACAGTAGACCTGTGGTGGCAGAAATTTGAGTCTGTCTGCCCAACGAAAGGATCACACGAGGAGAAGATGCAAGGGGGAGGAGGAGGAAGAGAAAGACAAAGGAAGACTGGAAGATCACTTTCAGCCTTTACAACTACAAACCTGGATTTTCAGCCCATTGGCTCCAAAGTCCCTCATGCAAACAGTTTTACAGTGAGAGAATGACACAAAGCATCATTAACTTATCTAAAACATCCAGTAGCATTTAAATCACCACCAGATTTTAAGGGGAAATATATGTGCCTTAACATTTGATCCTCAGGACATATTTTTTCTAACCTTTCATTTTAATCAATAATAATCGTCAATGTGAACAGTAATACCTTACAAAATCAAATCAACATCAGTAGCTATAAATCAAAAGATCCAACTTAGATTAAGCATAAAAAAATAATATAAATACATTTAAAATAAAATACAATATAAAAAAAAAAGGAAGAAACAACAACATTTAAAACAAAATAAAATAACATGTCAGTTGGCATTCTACAGCTTCCCCAACAGTTCCATTTGCAGCAAACACTCGGACGCCAGTGACCGGTGGTCCCGGTAGGATACAGCTTCCTTAACCCGATGACATGATCTCAGTGAAGATTCTTTGTCCTTTAAATGTTTGAGAGAACTGGCCAATGAATCATGGGTTTGAGACTGAAAGTGATCAGTTTGACTGCGGAGGAGCCGGAACAGGAAACCATATGGAAAAGGCCTCAGGAGAGGTTGTTACATAAACTATTACTTTATTATCCTACAGTCCAAGTTCCTGTCAGTGGCATTGGTCCATAAAAGCGAGGGAGATTGTGAGAAAGGGAGAAAAAGAGACCACTGTATAAGAATATCACAGCGAAGGCTCACAAGACGCACCCGGCAATCACATGCGAGTCATACCCAACTCTAAACACTAAAGTTAAACTTGCAATTTAATGTCAAACTAAAACCACAAATAGGTGTGACTCATCAACCAACGGTGCCCTTTACAGAAGAGCATGAGATGCATATGAGCAGCGTATCAGTCATCAACAAATCTTTTTTCATTCTCGTTCACTTCAATGAAATGACTCGCAAGTCTCGATTTCTATTTTCAAAACCATCCCATGATTTACAACAAAAGAATGAACAAGAAATAAACTAGGGCTGCAGCTATCGATTCTTTTTGTAATAGATTAATCTACCACTTAATCGATCGATTAATCGATTAATCGGATAATAATTACTTTTTCTTTATTAAAGAGCAATAAGAGACAATAAGACAGGTATCTTAAAATTAACATCTAATTTGTCTTCTTTTTAGAAAAATTAAGTTTTATTGCTGAAATTGCATTCATTAATAACTGTGAAACTAAACAATTTTAATGCATACAATTGCCATATTATATTAAATAAAAATCTATTTCAAATTACTTTAAAAAGGCAAACATAGTTCAATCTAAAACTAAACCTACAACCAATAAATCTAAATAGTAGTAATATAAATAACAATAATGCCAATATAAATAATATAAATATTCTATAAATTCTATATAATATAAATATTCTAATATTCTATAAATATTCTATAAATAACTAAACATTGTATTTATGTTGTGCAACTTAACTTTCATGTATCAGCTTCAGCTCAGGCATTACATAAGCATTTACTGTCTTATTTACTCCTTTACTGAAGCAAAACATATTGGACAGGTTAACTTGGAATAAGAGATGCGCGGATCAGCTCTATCGTCACCAAATCAGCTGTTAGAAGCAAACCATCCACCCGCACCCGATCGTCACAACTTCAAATCCTCCGTGTTAAGCGCAATGCTATCGTCACATATTAGCTACACTGAAGTAGGTTGCTAAACAAAACAAAAAAAAATATTTTGGCAAAATTACATTTACATAAACCAGGGTCGACAACCTATACATCACACGGAGGAATAACCGCTAGAACGTGATCAAACGCGAGATATGTTTAATTCAGATAAAGTACATCACACATGCTGATCTTTTGAGCTAATCATTCATCATTGTAACACAGCTTGCTTTAAGTTAGTAGCTATAAATATGATTAAAGTGTGATATTTAAATTACACAAATCAATGAAAGCACGCAGCTCTGAGCTCTGAAAGCACGAGCGCTGCTAATCACACGCACGCGCGCGTTACAGCTTGTTCTGATATTTGTTGCGCCTAGTATTGAGAACATCTAATGGTGCATTTCGAAGATATTATCAAGTAGGATATATAAAGTCTCATTAAAGATTTCACACACATCACAATGACGGTGATCCATGTGCAAAGCTGCAAACTCCATCGAGTTCATGTGTTTGGAGTTGCTCGTATCTCCTCAGCTGACGCGTGAACTGCCGCAAATGAAACTTAAATGTTCAGCGTCGCATCCTGAAGCTCAACACACACTTTTCTTCATTTAAAAACAGCGATATTAAATGATATTACCAGTGCTGATGCCCGCCCGCTCGCTCTCTCTCTCTCGCATTGCGGTCTTTGATCTCGACATGAGCTGAAAACGAAAGTTAAAGAACGACACGCATTCATTGTGTTTTAGCGTGATATGAGAGTTCCGCGTCTTTATTAAAATCAACATATTAACGATTTCTCTCATCCACCTGCAATGTTTGGGATGTTTACGCACCTGAACCGCGGATATAACCGCAATCCGCTCATACTCCGAGTCCTTACACAAGATGTCTTACAAAAAAATGTCTTTCTCCAATATCTGTGTGTAGTTAAATGGACTAAGCGAAGCGTCGAGGCAGATGATTTTGCCTCGAGGATTTTTTTGATTCGATTAACTCGAGTTACTCGATGAATCGTTGCAGCCCTAAAATAAACTTACAAAAATTTGTATGACACATTACTGAATGGGTTATGAATGAAAGGGCAGCATTCATAAAGAACAAATGGGTTAGTGCCTGAATTATTATTAGGTCACAAGGCATGTTTGTAAAGCTACACGTTACTGGGGTCATTAACTTGAGGACCACTGAGGATGGGAACAATTGTTGTTTTGTGGTGCTAGGGGCACTTGGACAGTTCATGTCCCCAGAAAACTTACTCCAAACACAAAAGACTGTCTGTAGCGTCTGATAAATTAGTTGAGTCAGGGGGCTGCCACGTGTCAATTTTACTCCTAATAAGGAAACTCTCAACATAACCTCTAACCCATATGAACAGAACAAACTGGACATCATTGTTTGATTACTGAATACGATCAGTTTACAGACCAGATGTGTCAGAGCATAAACAGACCCCGTGAAATGTGGCTTGAAGAGTGCAGTTCCTTTTGTAACAGGGAGTTTGAGAGGGGTATAAGCGAAAGGATTGTCTAATAGAAAAGGGACTTAGTGATGAGCCAAACATTTACAGCAACACCGAAACTGAAAATCTCTTACCCACATTGGCTAATAGCTAAATCTGTTTCTTACATACATTTTGTGAACAAAATAGACACTGACACTGTCGAAACATAATTTCAGTGAATGATTTCAGCCCTACAAACCAAAACTGTACCTTAGTCTAACACCACATCACCATAAAATAACATTTTAACCATTTTAATTACGCCACAGCCACAAACCATGAGTTGCTAGTTCATTTCTCATTTTAGCATTTGATTGGACAAACATCTTTTAAGTGCAATCAATATTTGTGATCAGTTTCTCCAGTGGAGAAAGATTGCAAATGCACGCATCTGATAAAATGTGGTTAACACTTAGGAGTACAGTAGCATATAAATAAGATAAATACACACATAACAAAGCTGATATTATAGTAAAAGCATCTCTTAAATTAGAAAAAAGGTGCTTTGACGAGACGGAGAGCACCTGATTATTCATTTTAAAGTGATACAGGATGTCTCCTATAAGCCCATAAATCAGATTTACTCACTGAAAACTAATTATAGTCACTAATCAAATGACATAGCTGAACTGGAGGCCATTAAATGCCCTGTCCAGCTTAGTGAGGAGCAAGTATGGTAATACAGAAATAGAACATTACGCTCCTTCATTACTGCAGTGATGATATGAGTAATTGTTGGCTTACTGTGGCAACAGAAGGGAAATTGGTAAGGCTATATTTTTCAGACCTAAAACATTTCATTGCCAATGAAAAAGTAGCCAATAGCAGAGCGTGGATGACCTGTACACCATCTGGCCTGAGTCGGTGAGGTCATCACTGAGGCCAAGCCAAAGAGTGACATTTCCTGTCTCCATAACGAGAACTAGGGAGAAGAGCACTGCTCAGACAGATTACGTATGCACACATTCAATTACACACCCGAATGCAACCCTAAACAAGGATATACATGTAACATATGTTAAATAAACCCTTTAAAAAAACAAGTTCCACACACAAATACACAAAAGAAATGCAACAGAATAGATCACAATTATCACTGCAGCGCCAGTCAACGTAACAATAACCATTATATCACCCTGTAGCCTGAGACTGGATCCCACAGAAGCTAAGCAGGCTGAGCCTGGTCAGTACCTGGATGGGAGACAAACTGGGAAAACCAGGTTGCTGCTGGTAGAGGTGTTAGTGAGGCCAGCAGGGGGTGCACACCTTTTGGTCTGTGTGGGTCCTAACACCCCAGTAAAGTGATGGGGATACTGTACTGTCTGCCATCGCATCATCCAGGTGGATTTGCTGCACATTGATGATGGTTGAGGAGATTCCCTCTTCTATGCAAAGCGCTTTGAGTGCCTAGAAAAGCGCTATATAAATGTAGTAAATTATTATTATTATTAATAAGCAGTACTGAAACTAGCTGACAGTGTGGGAGGTGAAGCTTTCAAAAGTCTGAAGTCTTTCAGAAGTCTTCAGTGTTCTTCATGAAGGCCTGGGTGAGTCTAGGTTAAACCAGCCCAGAGGACGACATGCACAGTGCACACGACATCTCTATGGCACAGGGAGTCTTCACTGAATTATAAAGCAACAATAATGAAACTAAATTGCATAAGATTTTGTAGGTGCATCAGAATGCATCAACGCAGTAAAATAAACCACTGTTTACTGAAAAGAGGCTATGTATGTATAAATGACCATTTAAAAAACGAAAGCAAATGAAGACTCTTTAAAATAACTCAAAAAAGTCATCATTAAACATAATAAAAATGGTATATTACAATACACTCAAGTATCAATACGCTTCTTTCTAACAATTTTTTAAAAGTTTCAGTATCAAATGTACCCTCTAATTTGATTTATTAATATGGTAAACAG
The DNA here is from genome assembly GCF_024679245.1 of Pseudorasbora parva. Classification (NCBI taxonomy): domain Eukaryota; kingdom Metazoa; phylum Chordata; class Actinopteri; order Cypriniformes; family Gobionidae; genus Pseudorasbora; species Pseudorasbora parva. Next base: position 35,379,091 of record NC_090184.1, read on the forward strand.
TATTGATTCACATTTACCTCATGTAACTGGTGCCCTGGGAAATCTTTAAAAATGTAAACACAAAACATTTGAAAACTCTTACGCTATGTTCACACAGTGACAGCAAGCCTTAGTGCTGATTAATGCTCATATCCAGCTGTTCACATTATCTTTTTAATGTGGCCAATAATATCAGAATCGAGTGTGAACAGGTCACGATCCTAAACTGAATCGCATGCGCAAAAAAACAACGGCACACAGTCAAACGGAAGTAAACACTGAGGTTTTACACATTCTTTCATAAGGTCATAAGCAAATTTGTGACGAGGAAACGGAGCAATGTTTTTTCTCGTTTTTCCTCAAGTTTAGCTTGTATAGAGCTGTCACTGTAATACTTATGGGTATAACAGCTCACCATCTCTCTGCTGCCATCTTCCATATTAAAAGAATTACTTGAAGTTAACTCTTTGGAATGACTCCCAGCAGTGCAGAGTTGTGATAATGTCAGTACAGTGATGTAAAAGTTGCATCAATTCCAATTTCAACATGACAGACGAAAACAGAAAAGTTTTATGTGTAAGCTTTCAAAATCCTCCCTTGCCTTGCTCATCTGGACATTTTTCTGAAGCCGCCGCGAGAGCCAGAGAAAACCAACGCATGCAAAGCCTGAGGCAAAATGTAATGATTTTGTTTTGATGCAGATATAAACTTTTCAAAATAATATATTAATTTCAAGATGTAACTGACATGACGGTAATTTAAAGCTTCGGTCCGTAACTTTTTGCACTCTTGCAGTTAATAAACAGAACTGCACGCGTCTTGTGGAAGAACATTGCAGCCGGATCTACTTCTCACTGTTTATGTCTATAGCGAGTCACGCAGGGATTGTGCTCCTCCGCAGCCATTCCTACCAGTCTGGCCTAAAATAGTCCTAATACAAACACTTATTATAAGTGCACCATAATTATTCAGTGTAAGACAAAAACATAAAAATGGAAAATGGATTCATGTTGCGCACACTCAAAATTTTTAACACAAAAAAAAGTTATGGACACCAGCTTTAAAAGTAATGTTCATAAAAATCTAAACAAAACATTGAAAGGTGCCAAGAAAAAAAAAAGGTAAACAATTATGTTTTTTCCAAGTCGACTAGCAACAGCACTATTGTTTAATTGACTAGTCACGCACATCCCTAGTTCAGACTGAGGTCACGGTGCAAATTATCAGACCTGTATATGATTTAGGACAACATATGGAAGTGGCCAAAATCAGAATCCACATGGTTTGGTTGAAATTGTGCAGTTCATAGTTGTGTGTGTGTGTGTGTGTGGGGGCAGGTTTTTGTGAAATATGAGGACACAAATGTGTATAATGACATGAATATGACATAGGTATTACAAGGAGAGGGTGACATATGAGGACATTGGCCACGTGCCCACTTTTGAAAATGCTTATAAATCATACAGGAGTTTTTTTGAGAAAGTAAAAATGCAGAATGTTTCCTGTGATAAGTAGGTTTAGGGGCAGGGGCAGTGTAAGGTGTAGTGTTTGTACAGTATAAAAACCATTACGCCTATGGAATGTCCCCATATGTCACAAAAACAAACGCGTGTGTGTGTGTGTGTGACATATAAGCAAACATATTTTTGGGCCCTTTCTGCCTAGAGTGTGAATGTAGACTTAGTTACCTACATTCAAAGAAAAATCTAGGATCAGAGCTTTGCAAGAAAACTATCTGTGATTAGGGCCTCTGCCCTGGGCAGTGAAATATACTGGGGGTTTTCTGTTACATAACAAACAATAGCTTGAGCAACACATGCAGGGTACAGGAGGGGGCTGGGTGATTACAACAGGAGATGTGTGTACAATTTATTCAGTACCCACCCCCTACAAAAACAAGACCACAAGAACATCAAAACAAACATGGCTCAAGTTTACAAAAAAACAACCTGTCTGAGAAGAACCTGTGCCCTTCACATGTATAGCAATAGTTCACTCCAAACACAAGCGTAGGCTTGATGTAATAGTCTGTTACACATCATTTTAATTTTAGTTAAAAAAATAAAAATAAAAATGTTCAGTTAGAGAACAGACACTACAATTAAAGATCGAACTAAAATTAAAAATGTGAGCATTAATCTTTCCTGCTGTGTTCACAATACATACCAGAACTTTTCAAAATACTGGAAATGCACAAGAAGAATGAGAAGGAAAAAAAGTGCATCATTTAAAAACAAGATTTTGTATCTATTGTCAAGATTGATCAAGATTGCCATGCCATGGATTTCAGGGATATTAGGATTTAGTAGCTCTCCTTAAATGCAGATTACATCTGCAGTGCATTTTAAATCGTTTTCAAGTATTGGAAACTTGCCTGGAGCTATACAGAAGTAACGCCGATGGCAACACGGCAGACTTCTGATCCTGCACTTGACACAGTCAATCACCATTGTAACCGCAGCTTTTGAATTTTCACTTAGAGACCTTCACTCCTGGACAGAGTCAATTCTAAGGTTGTGCAAAATTGATCAGCTGTTCAGACAACTTATTAAAGCTTTGACCTGCTAAAAGGAAGTAAATGCATCCAGATTTGATTGACATCCTGAAACCTCTCCAGTCAAATCCTAAGAATACACTTAATTCTAATCACATTTGAGAACAATTTTGAATTTGAGAAACATTTTTGTGCTTTAAATATTATACTTTAATCGTATCATAATCATCAAGCAGTAGAGAGAATGACTAGTTTATTCAAAGGGCACACTCATATTTTCCCACAATGAGTCAAAGGGCCGCCACACAAGGCTATATAATTTGTGCTCTCTGTGTGTCAGAGCCACATGTTGTTTTGGCACGTTTCCAAAAGGAAATTGCCAAGAATCAATCCCAATAAAACATTTTTTTTTTTTTTTAAACACAAGAGCACTTCATGTAACGCACGTCTGTCCAAGCCATCATTTCAGCCAGACGTGTCTAAGCACCTGACACGGAATGCAAAACATTAGGACGTCATCATGCTGAAGTGATGGAAGTGATTAAGGATGAGATTCCTGTAGGAAACGCTCTTCAACTCATTTTCTAGATGTGCCTGTCATAGCTCATATTTCTTTACACTTTCGATTCACACTCTTCCTGTAGCTGTCAGCGCCTCGCCTCACAGACAGCCCCTTTCATCTCGCTGCTTCTGAAGACTTGTGCCCAGAACCACCTACAACCCTCCTAACATGGTCACATCCCTCTGTACCCCGAGGAGAAACTTCGTTAAGGTCTGGCCTTCAAGATTAAAGGCATGCCAGTCTAAGGAAACACGGGTGTGAGCGTAAAAAGGGAGTTGGTTCACTGCCTTGTGACTTAAGGCTGACACACACTTTTAAGACCATTACAGCATGTTCTGCCACTGATTATGCTTTCCACCCAGGGACAGTTCATTTTCTGTCTCGCTAAAAAACTGCCCACTGAGCAGTGAACAACAGCAGAATCATCTCTCTACAGATAAATAGCTCTAGAGAAAAAACACAATGTGTGATTTTATGCTAACAGTAACAAGCCAGTTGAGACAATTAATTTCAGACATTAGGGGGGGGGGGGGGGGTGAAATGCTGTTTCATGCATACTGAGCTTTTACACTGTTAGAGACTTGGGTTCCCATCCTAAACATAGACAAAGTTTCAAAAACTAAATGTAGGACGTTTGATGGAGTATTTCTGTGTTAAAAAAAATCCTTCCGGTTTCTCACAAGTTTCGGAGAGATTTTTTTTGAGTATGGCTCGGCTTGACTTTAATAGAGCGGAAGGTCCTTGTATGGGCCGTACGGGCCGTTCTCCCGGTAGGGTGCACGCGTGCGTGACTAGAGCGAAAGAGGAAATGCATGCCCATAAACACTCTCTCAGCTGCAGATCGAGTCGTCCGTAAACACTTATGCCGTTATAGTCCGCGCTGGCTCCACTTTATTCCTATGGGTGACATCAAGCGACTTCAACGCTTCAGCACAGCATTCCGGGAAGGCAGCGCTGCATTTGAAACGCGATTTGAATGCAGAAATGACGGGAAGCTTCACAATATCGCTTCAGTCGCGTCGCAAAGTGGATTTCCACTGTTCACTGTTGTCAGGACTTTACCAAATCATACCAAAGAAGTGTGTTTTTGACGGAGCGGTCCCATCGATAAAGGTTCGGTCCTGCTTTGGAAGCAGCCGGTGAGTAAAACTGCTTCAAATGTCTGTGCTGTGCTTATCGTCACGTGAGTAAACATCAGTAAACGACACGATCGCGTGCTACGTCATTCAAATGCGCTAACGTTACTCCATTGTTGTTCTATGTATAACGTTACACTAGTCTGACGTACAAAACCGTTTTGCTTGCAACTGCTAAGGTTTAGTCGCATACAATAGTCCATAAACCGAATCATGTCCTCATAAACTGCGAGTAAACACACAAATGGTGACAGGCCACTAAATACAGTACATACCACAGAGACGGACGTCCTGCTGTTGCTGTTTCTCCTGTTCAATTTATTTCAGCCTCTGAATGATTGTGGATCATTATCTGTATTAGCTGAGATGGCGATGGGTTTCTCCACGCTTGAGGACGTCACCGCTTTGTGCGCATTCGTCATTCTTTAGCTCCGCCCACACGATACGCCTCCAGGAGCTCGTTTTTTTCCGGAAAGACTCGGTACAGCCTAGGGCTGGGCGATATGGCAAAAATGTAATATCCCGATATAGCTCATTTGATATCCCGATAACGATATACATCACGATATAGCAATTTTTCTGTTAATTCAGTTTATGAATAGTCTATACAAAATTGCAATGTGGAAATGCAGTTTGAAATGATATACAAAACAAATAAAGGTAGTATGGACTACATTTTAATTTTATTTAGAACCTTTTTTTCAAGCAAGACTGTTGGTAAAGTTAACACCTGCCTAGGGATGTCAACCGATGACCGTTTGACCGATGGTTGACCGTATCAACGTTAACCGATCATAGTTGTCGGTTAAAAAAAAAAAGTGATCTCTAAATTAGGCTATTATAGACAGTGGACTAAACGCTACTACAGTTAGCCGTCTCATTCCAAAATCTTTTTGTGTGAAGTGAACATATCCCTCGCACTCAATATTTCATGACTCGCCCGTTTGTACTTAATAAACCAATAAATTTGGCGCGAGGTCACAGCGTCTGGGTTTGCAAAATGTAAACAGGCTAAACACTCGAGGTTAGAGCCAGGGCAGACGACAGTATGAAGCGTGCATTTCGCTTAAGATGGGCTTACATTTGGAAATATATTAACGTTACATCTTTATTTTCAACGCGATCACCTTAAACGATTTCGAAACTAAGGAGCCATTGTCCTCAGATTACAAACAAGCTCCTCGGCGGAGCGTTTGCGGGACTCGTGTTTCGCGCTGTGGGGGATTTAAAAAGAGTGACGTGAGTGGAAGGGAGGCGGCAGCGCTAGGTGTGTGTGTGTGAGAGAGAGAGAGAGCGGGGCTGTTATTTCAAAAAGCGAAGCATATTTTAAACAAATCGGTTAACCGGTTTCAACCGGCTAATGAGGCTCGGTGGTCGGTCAAGAAAATGTTTAGTTTTCGCCATCCCTACACCTGCCATTAAAATATTTCAATATGGCTATATGATGTGCCACGCGTAAAAGCCCGTTGTAGCGTCTGTGTCTGAAGTTTGTTTTGAGCGCTTATGCCACCACTCTGGCATAATTACTCTGAGAATTACCCTGGTCTGAACCGCGTCTACTACCGTCTTCCTCCATGTATTTTTATGTATTGCAGCGTGCATGGGCATGCCGTGGCGTGAGGTGCATCTTGACGTAAAATTCTGCCGTAAACGCCTTATCGTGGCGTAAGCGATAGACATTTTCTATCGTCCATACGATATATTTCGTCATATCGCCCAGCCCTAGTACAGCCTATATTTCTTTTATAAATATAATAAAACTAAAGACTTTTCGTTGAAATGAAGGATGCAATACTACTCTATAGGTACTCAAGATTGACATGAGATTGACTCAAACTGAGTGTTTCACCCCCCTTTAAGAATTAATTTTTTATAGAAACAAATTTTTATAACGTATAACAAATAAATAGTCAAATAAACAATTTTCAATATTTTGTCCTGATATTTTGGCAAAAATATAAAATTTTCTATATGTATTTTTTTTTATTGTAGTACACTATTTCAGTATTTTCAAAATCTTTAAAGCTAATGCACTCTTCCCATGCTTTCCATCTCAGTTTTATATGCACAGAAAGATACAAATCCAGTAAATACAGTAACACTGAATTATTATTACAATTTAAAATACCATTTTCTATTTAAAATATAATTTATTCCTGTGAAAAGAAAACAAAGCTGAATTTTAACAATATTTCATAACCTTCAAAAATCTTTCTAATATGCTGATTTTGGTGCTCAAGAAACAATATCATCAACGGTTTATATTTTTTGTTAAAACTGCCTTTTGTAACATTATAAAATACCTTTACTGTCACATTTTATCAATTTAATTAATTCTTACTAAATACATTTTTTTTCTTTCAAAACTGCAGATTACAGGTACTGCTGAAACATTTAAATGCTGTGGTGCCACGAAAACGGTACATTTTTTAAGCATCCCAATCAGCTCATCATAGCACCATGGGCTCAACCAATGGCATGATATTTGGGGTGGGAGAACAATTTTTCTGACCAATGACCAAGAGTATTTTTGGAGCAGTAGAAATAGCAGTCAAATGCATATCCATTCATATTTTAATCATTATAATTTATGAAATATGGAACTGTTTCCACAAGTTCGCAGCACTTTCACATGCAAACTTCCCAGGTTTGCAATGTTTGCATGTAGTTTGGACCTGAATGCACAACACTGGATCTGCTAAAGAATGTGTTTGGAGACCGCACTTAACACCCTACATCCCACAGAGATGTGTCAGACATGGCATGTTATAACCATCACACAGAGCAGCTACCTCACACAAGCTTAACTTAATTCTAAAGACTGCTGTTACAGATCCTCTTCCGTGAGCACCAAGAAAAAAAAGAAGAGCTCCAAACATCCACAATCACTTAAACCTCCAGCACGTTGGGTGAGGCAAGGAAAGGCTTCCTTCCTTTAATGAAGACAAGAATAATGACACATAATTGGACAACATAGAACACTTTTCCGGTAAACTATAATGATTAAGAACACCTCTATCGCTTGCAGTGTGCCATTTCTGCGATGTTAGCGCCAAACAGGCTTCCCAAACACTAAAACCCACATATCCCACCCGCCCCCATCTTCCATTGTTCAGATCAAAAGGTAGTCCCGAAACTCACGCCATAGGCTAGGGCAGAAGCTCAAACATCAGAGTATGACGCTAGCAAGACCAGGGTTTTAATTCCCATGTATGCTGTTAAGAATTTGTATACCTCAAATTGAATAGAAGTCGCTTTGGAAAAAGTGTTTGCCAAATGCATAAATGTAGATGTTGGAAGGTTCACTTCAAACAAACAGAGCAATGTTTTGAAAGCATCACAGTGTTTACACCCCTCCGGGTATACTACATAGTCAAAGCTGCCCCTATATTGTATTTGATCACTCAAAAATGACTTGAATTATCTTAAAAAATTGTTTAGTAGCCAATTAGAAAATACACAAACTACACAGAAAAAACTCAGTTCATAATATAATCCATAAACACACTAGTGTTGTCAAAAGTAATGACCGCAATACCAAACTGGTACTGAAATTCCGGTCTGTATTTTTGACAACACTATTACACAGTGCTGGGCTGTGTTTAACAACCCTCACCACGTGAATCATATCAGACCAGAGTGAGCACATTTCAAGTTATGGACATACATTACATACTCTAGTGCTCTAAACATAAACGCACGTATTTAATCATGTTGTCTTCAAATGATATAGATTTACAAATAAGGACACTGATTCAGCTGTACATCTGATTATGAACGCGATGACACAATGGATTATACTGATACACAGAAGACAATGATGTAAACCAAAAATTCAAAGAGGAATGGGCAGTCTTTCTGTGTTAAACTGTGTGTCATTTGTTCAGAGACTAGTGCTATTATTGGTTGTTGTCTCCTCAAAGCATCATTTTATTTGTGGGGCCTTGCAAACCTGTATTCATTCTGGTTTGGAAATATGATGATAGTAAAAAAAGGGCTCTCCAAGTCAATCTACTGAAGTATTTCCTCTCTCAATCAGGAGAAAATGTGGTTAACACCTGGTCATGCTTGGGGGAAAAATACTGCCATATACAGCGAAACCGGTATAATTTTTAAAAATACTGTGATATACATTTTTGGTGATATACATCACCACCACATCCAACACCAATTTTAACCTCATCCATAAGTAAACTTGTAGTATTTGAATAGGCTGGTTCTCCTGAATATGGCTAAATAAATTCCCCAGAACAGGATATAAGCAGGCCACAAAACACCACAAAAACCACACAGTCAGACCGCAATCACCAGGTTGAAGCCAGCAGAATGGATTCAGCAGACTGTGAGGGGCTCCACATGGAGGTACGGGTTTGTCATGAAATAGTATTAAACCTCCAAGGTTGCACTGATGTCTGAAGCAGGACTTCATTTTGCCACTTGGTTACTCTTTCCACTGAATTTGAGGGACAAAAGAGAGGGCAACATTTACCTACCTCCCTTTAAACATACAGTGTTAGCACCTGTCGAAGAAGTTTTCAAAGGAATATGCATTTCTGTAGTCATGTTTTAACATGTCAGCATGCATTCCTGTTTCTCTGCATTGGACAGTTTCGGCTGCAGGTTGCTTAAGCAGGGCTGTGTATTGTCCAGACTCTGGCGATACAATACGTATCACGATACAGGGGTTACGATACGATATATTGCAATATATTGCGATATTGTAAGAGAGGCAATATATTGCGATATTTCTTTTTTGTGTGTTTTTGTTTTTTATAATTTAAAAGAATAAAGAACACAACCATAAGCCTAAAACACAAGACAAAGTATTTTATATAATTAATACAGCCTATAATTTATATCACTAATCATATGCAATGTGCAATCTAAGTTAAGGGAAATGTAAAGTGACTGCAGGATTCTTTATGTGTATATGTTTTAAAGGTTCACAGTATAGCAGTGGCTATTTAACAACAGAAAGTGCAGTCCATTTCATGACTGAATGACTGTTTGTTTTATATTTAACACAGAAGCCCCGATCACACAGAACGCGTTTTTGCAGCGAGAAGCCTTTTTTGAATGGATTTCGGTTGGCAGAGAGTGTTATGCGCGCTGCTTATGCGCCCTGGGCGCCTCGCGTTTTTGAAGGAGCGCTGCGAGCGCGTGAAGTTGAAAAAAAATCAACTGAGCAGAAAAGCGCGCAACATCATCACGCTTATGTTCTGTTGTCCAATCGAATGAATGAAGCGGCAGGCATTCCGTTTTGTTGACCGTTACATTGATTTGACTGACAGTAAAGGTGATTCGGGGGTTGCCTAGAAACAATAAAGCGGTGCAGTGCGCCTCGCGTTTTCGAACCTGAAAAACGCGTTCTGTGTGATCGGACCCTAAAGCTGTTTTCTATAAAGCAGTCTATTGTATAAAGTGCTATTTCAAGAACTGAACTGCAGAGCTGGTGCATCCATATCCACATCGCAATTATCTTTCGTTCTCCTGCCACCGCTGTCAGATTTGGCATGTGTTTATTTTGTTACTGAGAGGAAAACGTGCAGTACATTCTATCGAAACACTTCTCAGCAGCGCGGGTGACGTCAGGATGTAAAGCGAGCTCTGTTTCAATGTGTTTACCGAGTATCAGATTATAACTTGGCCTATTTTGCAAATAAAATGTTTCTTGTCGATTTCCTTAGTGGCTTCTTTTTAGCTGAAGCCAAAATGAGTCCACACTTCAGCTCTGCAGGAGCGGAATAATGCTATCATCTTGAGAGCTGGGTTTGCTAATGTAAACACTAGTGATGCACGCCCTTACCTTGCGCTTCTCCAGCTCCGCGTCAGTTATACGTTCTGAGATAACACTGCCATCTAGCGGTTGGGTGTTATACAGTCTGTGGTTTAAACCAACCGAACACAAAGCCACGAATCTTGGATGTAAATAAATAAATATATAAATATCGATACAGCGTTTTTGAGAATCGATACAGTATCGCCAAACATAATATTGCGATATTCATGTGTATCGATATTTTCTTACACCCCTAAGCACTAGCATCCTGCTAGCAAAGCAAGAGAACTCCAGGATATCCAGGCCTCCTGCCTGACTCATTTTAATCTATGTCCAAACATAATATGCTCAACTTTGAGGTGAATTAAGAGTGACCTGAATTTAGAATGTATCTGACTCTGCTAAAGACTAGAAAACAGCACCTTTCTTGCCACTAAGCAACAAAATGAAAAACACTGTTTGATTCTAATTAGACCTTTGAAACATCGCAATTCATTAAAAAGAGTACAAAATAGGGCTTGAACCTCAGTTAAACTCTTATCTTATTCATGAGACAACTCTTCCACGCCATTGATGGAATTGTATGGCTTTCTGTTTTCACTGTTATTTGGGGGGGACGCTACTAGACATTTGCTGAAAGAGTACAGAATCTTCAGATCAAAAAAACAGGCGAAAAAGCAGCAGAAACAAGCGATAACATATGCAAGCAGATGCATTGGAAAAATCAGAAACAGGATCATCGACATTAAACGGCATACCAAATTAAATGATGACCCAAAAAAATTCAAATGTAATTAATTCCTGTGTTGGCCATTACTTCAGTGTGTCATGATCTTTCAGAAATCATTCTTACATGAGGATTTAGTGCTGAACAAACATGTCTTATTATAAGATCTTAACATTTAACAGCTGTTCTGCTTAGTTTTGTAGAAATCAAGATAAAAAAAAATTCCAGGAATCTCTGCTGAATAGAATCTTAAAAATAACAGCATTTGCATGAATTAGAAATCTCCAACACAACACTTTACAGTCACGTTTGATAAATGTAAGGCATTCATGCAAAAAATAAATAAATAAATACAAATCATACTGAGCTTTGATATTATGTGGTCCTTCATTTTTTTTAAAAAATAATATTAGCCAACACTGATATAGTCCCTGATATATATTCCAATGCAAAAAGGAAAAGATTATTAGCAAAATTATCCCATAAATAGTTTACGGTTATCAATCCAGGAGTATAAAAACATTAATCAGCACATACGTACAGCTGAAGTATTTTAATAGAACCTCTTGTGAGTAAATGTAAAAATAGTGGGGTTCATTTATCCGTTACAGTGCAGGGCTGTAGTGTCACTGGGGGAGATCATTTGGAAATCATTAGCAGCCATGTTTCAGTGCATCATTATGATTTAGAAACTTCTGGAGGGTCTAGGAGACAAAGACATTTCACAAAGAGCATGAGTGCTATCATATGCTAGCCTAAGAATTAAGACCCCCACCCCCCAAACGTCTGTCTGTCTTCCTGTACTGAAATGACCCCGATTAGACAGATAAAAGCACACATACCACAGCTAAAACACAAACATACATCCCTCCAGCTTAATGTAATGGCCTTGTTCCAACACCTAGTGAGATGCTTGCTGTCTACTGCCTGCATCTTCCAGGCATCCTAACTAGACCCTCATAGAATTTGCATATGCACAGAACTCTGCATCTTTCCACGGAATTGGAATGTCAGCGGCCATTGTTCTACAAATTTCAAGCGGTATACATTTGCTAATCAAATATTTAAGCTAATTTAAGGCAGCACACAAATCACGCAACTCATGTGGAGTCCCACTGGACTAGATGATGATAATTCTATACTCTAAGCGTTAAATAAATTGCACACATACATCACAGAATGATCTTCCATACTTTTTCAATATTGAATGAACTCTTGCTTCATTTAACATATTGGATTTATTTTTTATTTTTTACTGAGTTTGGTAAAATACATTGTGTGACTGTATTCTACCCAAATGCAATGCAGCTTTGGCCAAAAGAAGGTAAATCGTTGGTGCCTACCACTGAATGACAGGATGACGGAATTCTATTTAACCATGAAAAGCATGCAGATCAATTGTATACATGTATAGATTGTCACAGTTAACCCGGGAAGCAAAGGATATACATGTTTTCCTAAAGCTCAAAGCACGCCTTCTTGTTTACCTTGCATAATCTATCCGGGCAGGACTACCAGAGTTGTTCATGTACCTCATTTTAATGATTAACTTCTCTTATTACTTTGCCTCTTATTACTGGGCCCTGTTCTATGTAAAATGTGTACGGTCTCATGCTGTTTGCACACGTCTTGTCTCTGAAATGGTAGGCACTTCCATCACGCCACGTTTGTCCAGACTGTTTAATAGTGTGTGAGTTTAATCCAAGCTTAACACATGGAGCCAAGATTTTCAGTCAGGTTAAAGCACATAGATTAATGAGTTGCTACCTGACTTGCATAACTAGATAAAAACAAAAGACACTTGAGCTGTGTATTTCAGCACAGAGGCGACCGAGCGCACTGTGCTGGGAGACGCATACTTTGCATTGGATTACCCTGGAAACTGCTTCTCTCCTATGCAAATCTACATTTCACTTGTTTGAAACCAGAAACATTCTCAAGCTGTTTTGATACAGCATGGAGTCCTGTGTGAAGAAACTGTAAAACTGTCCCTATCGTACCAATCTAAGTGAATAAAAGTACATTTCCACAGCATTCTGCCAATTCCAAGCAACACTCTCACGGCTTTAGAAACAATTCCACGGGCCATAAAAAATGCAACGCATGTCATCCAACAAAAGGTGGGAGACGACAAAACGACCAGTCTGGTTCCCTGTGTTTTCTCTCTCTCTTTCTGTAAACAGGCTTGTGTGATATGTCAGGGGACTAAGGGGCCCTGTAAATGTGAAAAGATGTCTGTGAACAATGAACTCTGTTACCCTTAATACACAGTTTCGGGCCAATTCCCATCGAGCTTGCCTGTGAAAAACCTGAATTCAGTTTCCATTCAAGTGCTGCAAACAATTAATTCCAAATGCTTAGGTCTTGAATTTATGAATTAAAGAAATTTGTGCAGGGGTGGCATTCTCTGGGGTGGCTTGTTTTGAAGAGCCGCTTCCTTCTTCAGAACTATAATATGATGGATTTTTGCAGAATTTGAGACATTTTCCCAAGTAGCTCCCATAAACCATAACAAAAATGGGGCCAGAGACTATCTGGGGAAAAGTTAGAAAAATAGTTAAAAAGAAAATAATATTTTTTTCTACATTTTACATATGCACTTTTGCATGTGAAGATTCCTCAACAACAACAAAAAAAATCTCGATTTGAGATCCAAGAAAACATGACAGCCTACAGGTTTGGAACAACTTTGAGGCTGACATCTGAGGCTAAAATTATTCCTCTAAAGGAAGTGAGTAAGAGGGTTTGAAAACATCAAAAGAGAAATTCCCCACTTATCCTGTAAACTTGGCATTGATGCATCAGACATCATGTGACAAAAGACTGAAAATTCCCAGGCTAAAATTATGCCTGTGTTAGTCTTAAAATCCCCATGAAATCAGCTTTAGTATGAATATGCTTTTAGCTTTTTGTATGAATATTTAAGCCTTGAGGTTATTTATAAGTTAGTGTGCTCCAAAACAATGACAAAATTCACATTTAGAAGATAGGCTTGTTATAATAGTCCCTGTTGATGGTGTTAGCAGTGCTCAGACTCAACACCGGTTAAATCACTTGCCCACCGCGGCACCGCCCCCCCCCCTCCGTCATTTAGATCTTTTTTTATAGTAATACAATTATTTAGTTCAGTTAGAGAACAGACAATACAAATAAAAACTGAACATGTCTGCTTAATAAAGCATGAGCCGAACGAGTTTTGCAGCACAAACACAGCAGGAGTCAGATCTCATTCATCACGAGAGTGAAAAGCTGACAGACAAGATGATCGCGGAAGATTTGGTTTGTCAAAATTAAATGTAAAAGCGCCTATTTAAAGGAATTTGTCATTGAGTGTTGGTGTGTTTTTCATTAAGAGTAATATGCTAATAAACCCACAATTCAAATAACCCGCCCCCGAATTGGCAGCAATTCAATCAAAACCCAAACCTAAAACGTACACACTGCACAGAGCGATTCATCAACAAAACTGACGAATCGGTCGACCTCTAGATATAAGCTTGATCTATCACTATGCACTTCAGCTTCTTATCAGATTTCCTGTCCAATCAAATGTTTAATAAAATCTGAAGTGACCCACACCAAACATTATAAATAGACAGTGAAAGTGCGGCTGAAATTTTCACTTGTTCACACAGCTACTATTTTCTATATGGTGAACAGCACATATTTAGGGATAGGGAAAAATTCAGACAGTGTAAATATGCATCCCATTGGAGTGAATGAAGTCTGCCTTCACGTTAGAGTCACACAAACTGCTGCAAAAATGTAACAAATTATTACTATTATTCCGTTGGCCTTTAAAATAAAGAAACAACAATGCTTCACGATTCATGATATGGGACCATAAGGTGGCCCTGTTTACCCAAAACAGTGGAGACTAGTGGCACCACAAATATTAAACATGGATTTAAACCTAGGCTAATTGCTTCTGATGAGGCCACCAATGCCAGGGGACAAAGGAGAGCTTTATAGTGCAGCTATATTTGGACCTCCATCATGTAGGAGTTTGGATGAGAAGATCACAGGACGTTCCGCCAGTTTGTTCAAACTCCGGTTCCGGGCCAAGGAGCACAGAACTTGTTTGTGCGAGTCGTGCTCCATAAATATTGGCTGTGTGAATCTTTTTTGGCTGTAACCCAAGGTTTGATGGTCCAATTAGTCGATTCCAGCAGAAAAATAAGCTATGCACCCTTGGTTATGATAACATTGACCTCAAAACTAAATTAATCTTTGTTGTATGATATAGACGAACATTTGCACCCAGCTGTTGGTCTTTCAGAGAGTGCCAGGGGCCGAAGAGAGAGCCAAGAGCAAGCTTTACATGCTACAAAGATCCAATTGTCTGCAGATATTCACTCTGCAACCAAACATAGCCAATAACTTGTGTTTAAAGGGGTGATGAATTGAGAAATCAACTTTCACTTGAGCTTTTGATATATAAAAGGTCATTGTAATATAAGAGTATCCTGCAAATTTCTGAGCTGAAAACGTCCTTGTTAGTCAAAGAAAAGCTTTTATAGACACCAGGCCCAGAAAACGATCTTTCGCGTCTTGACGTCATCGACTGAAGAAACACCGCCTCTACAGAATAATAAGCATGAGTAATTCAGTAGCCTCACCTGGGTGACTCATGGGATCACGATAGCCAGAATATAGCAAGATATTGCGCTCTTCCTGTTTGTGGAAGAACAGTCGCTGCAAAAGCTTCCTTCAGATCATAATATTAGGAATGTGTGGTTGAACTTTATTTTTAATGAAGTTCCAGCTCATGTGGGGGAGACAGTTGTGGTCACTTAATTTCACCTCAGGATTGTTTGTGAACAAATCTCAATGCTCACATTGCTATTCTTCTATATTGGATCCTACAGGAGGAATGGTGCAACACACTTACGTGAGTAAAACGTGTTTTTTATCTGTAATAGTACTGTATCGTTATAGATCGTTTTGCTTATGTGTACGTGTCTAACAGAACATACCTTTAGCACGCTGGACTCAGACATGTATGGGCCAGGGCTCGCAAAGCCCAACTTCCTGGTCCTATGTGTTTTCCAGACGGATTACCAAAACGGAAGCCCATCAGCAGGCCGATGAATCTCGTAATATTCCTTTCTTGTTCTGCTATTCTCTCTCTCTTGACATGATATTTGAAGGGTGCACTCGCGCACGTGTATGTGCGTGCGCGGTTTGCACTTATTTCGAACGATTGTGCAGGCTATGTAATACAAAAATAATAGTCCAATCAATCGGGGTGGATGAGAAATAAATAATTGTGTTTGTTTGATAAAGACATACTTGAATCATTCCGTTTACTTCCAAGTCTCCAGTGTAGCACGCCCATCAAAACCCAGCGTTTTGGAGAAAGCCTTAAAACCAGTGTAGAAAATAGCATGTTACTTATTAGTAACTTTTGTTTTTGAATGTAAAAACCATGCGAACATCATAAGTTGACCTCAGACAACAGCATAAAAAAATTAAAAAAGCCAGTTCATGACACCTTTAAGCAGGATACTGTGAAGTTTTTTTTTTTTAAGACATTTGTTCTGATCAGAGCAGGGATGACAGAACATAATCTGTAGAAATATCCAACTCTAATGCTGGGAAAAGGGGCCAGAAGCAACTATCAAATGTTTGAAACGTCCAAGACATGCAAAGTATTCTCCATACTTTTACCACCCTAAGGCAAGAAAACGGAGAGCTATCAATTCATGATCAGCATTTATTCTGCCAAAAATAGGTCAGTGGCAAAGAGAGCACAAACTGGTTCTCTCACCAGAGACACATGTAAGCGAAACATTACTCACAGATGCCAATAAACATCGGAAAGCACTGGAATGACATACTAAATGCTGGGGTCAAAGGTTCAAACGAATTGTTTCCTGACCTACTCTTTCCCACGACTATGTTCTGAGCGTGTGTTTATGTCTATAGCTCCTCTGGCACATTGGCAGCGACGGCAGTCTTGGCACGCAGACATAATGACCTGGCAGAGTCTCACCTGATTGAACTCCAGGTATCCTAGATTACCAGCTCTCAGCAATCTGTGCATTTCAACTGTGAAGCTTTGAGGCTGTGTACATTAATCCAGACACATTTGAAAAGGGCGTTTTAGTTTCACACAAGTCTTTTGCAAAAGGTTTTTGGCCAAACTGAAGATGCTTAAATAATTGTACTGTGCATGCATAAAACGTAAAAGCTTACTAAAATGATACTGGGATACAAGACATAATAAAGTTCTCACACTATTCTTTTGGCACAATCACTACTAGCAGACATAGATAGGGACACTTTTTGCCATTGAAATGACTTGGAAAAAGTGTCCCAAACAACCTGAAATCACCTCATCTCACCAATTCCTGGTAGTTTTAGGCCGCATTCAATTGCTACCCCATGTAAGGTCTAAAATACAGTTGCTTTTAAGTTTTGCTGCAAATTTTCTGTCATCTAGAACAGAATTTAAAATGAAGATTGTATAATGTATATTTGGCAACACTCTGAAAGTGGCACATACCTGTATAAACAGATATATTTCGGTACAATATGCATAACGTGACCAAATAGGTTTTCACAGTTCACACTACAATGCAAAAAATGTGTTTTGAAATTGATCCACTGGGAGAGCTTCTTAAAACTACTCAGTTTTCTCAAGACAAAATGCCACCTCAGTGTGGACGACTTTCTCTGTTTCAAATGTATCCGGATTAATGTAGACAAGAGCTGCATGATTAATCGTCAAAATATCACAATCTTATTCCTAAATGACAACGAGTCGACTATGTCTATTAAATAGTTGACAAATTCCTACTGGAACATTCATTTCTGCATTGGCGCTGCCACTGACCCAAAGAGCAGATGTCATGTTTAGGTATAAAACAGCTTCACAAACAACCACACAATATCGTTATTTCTGTGTTATTCAAGTTATTACAGAACTACTGAGATTAAAGTTTATAGCAGACTTGATTTGTTCCAATAAAAAGATATCGGTTCAGAAGAATTGATGGTCACTATTAGCTGCATAAAAGTTCATTAAAACATCACCTCTTGTATTCCACAGAAAAAAATAAAAGCACAGGTTTGGACATGCAGGTGAGTAAATACTGGCAGAATTTTAGGGGTTATTTTAAGGTTAGATAATATAAATTATTACATAAGCTTACTTGAGAGAGCATATTTTCTCATTTCTAATTTCAGTAATCAAATTCCACAGCTTACAAAGCTAATGTGGTTGTTTTTTAGCTATTTGTAGAATACATGACCAGTCAAAAATCGAAAGCAGCACCCAAGTTCGGATAACCTTCAACTGAGCTATCTTGACAGGAGCCTCCCACAGCTGCCTTTTGCCATGGGTCACTGCAGGGGTTGAAGACAAAGTTGATTTTTAAGCTGATGTATAACAAGCTATTCAATCAAATCTTGACATGACTGTCTATAAGAAAAGAGCATGATCTTAGATCAGTAGAAAGGAGTGATCAATTTCTGTTAGCTGATTCCCTTAAAACCTATATCCATTTTAACTAAACAATGATTATTTTTAATGCATATTTTACACAACTGGATCGTAATGAGCAGACCTTTTATAGTTACCAACATATGATCATACATACTGTTAAAAAGTTTGAAGTTTGGACTTTTTTTCCACAAAACTATTCAGTTTTTTCATCAAAGAGGATGCATTAAATTGATTAAAGTGACAGTAAAGACATAAAAGATATGAAAAAAATATTTTACACACACACACACACACACACACACACACACACACACACACACACACACACACACACACACACACACACACACACGTCATGTGAAAAATGTAATTTTAAAATCCTGTAGTTCAAAGAACAAGAATGTCTTCTACTACATTGCTAGTTGACATTGGCCAGTTCCTTTTTAAACCCTTAACAGTACAACACACAAAGCGCATGAACTAAACAATTACTATCCAAGCCTTAAGCACTGTAACAGGTCTAACCAGTCTGCTCTACAAAAGACTGAATCACCACATAAGCCCTGTTAGCGAATCTTTTAACAGCACACACTGAATAGTTCAGTCCACACGCTCCACACGGACACGGTCGTACAGTTGTGATGTGTACAAATGACAAAACACTAGTAGAACTGTGCGTGGCTGAATCATCATACATACAAACTTCAAACAAATAACTTCAGGAGACGTCTGAAAACCTAGCACAGGCTTTAAATGTCAGTTTCCTGTACTCTGTTGAGCATTGTGTGATTAAGTTTCAATCAAGCTCTTTGTCCTTCCTTTCATTGATTAAAGTACACGCAACCCTTTACAGCTCAAGTCGACCCGCAGGAGCCATGTTCATACCGCTTTGCACTAATAAAAGCGCTGGACAGCAAAAAAGTAACACAAACGTCCTCTGTGATACTCAGAACTAATAAGCCGTCTTGCACGCAAAGCGCTTTCTTGTTATGCGTTACAATTGGGTAATTCTGAAAGGTGTAAACTGATCACACCCAAGACATCACACCCCTAATTCTGAATTAAAATCAACACTTGACAAATAATGAGTGACATTAAACACGCTAATTGAGTTTCCACATCTCTTAATAGAGTACAAATGGATCTAACGCAAAGTGCATTTGAGGAGAACCACGATGAAAAGCGCACAAGCACTTAAGGGATATAGAATGGCATTTCATTCATCAGAGCCAAGGCTAAGGATGGAAAAACATCCACATTTTATGACTAAAAAGACATTTGCAGAGAGACAAGCAGACAACATGATTATTCAGCATGTTCCATGTACAAAGGGATTTGCCATAGGATTTCAAATGAATGCAAACTACAAAAGACGATTGCCAATGAGGATGATATGGCATATTTTACAACATAAGGGACTTACGGTATGATAAATTAAAACAGCCAGTTCAAGCCAAATTTAGGAAACAGACCATTGTATGTCCAACACATGTAAAAGCTCTGGAACGTGTTCAGTCGAACAAGTCTAATGTTCATTGGACAGTATAATTAGTTGAACTGTTAGCAATTCATTTGATCTACCTTGTAGCGCTCATGTTCATGATCTTGTTAAAAACTACACATTGAACACCACTCACTTAATTTTACATCTGCGTGTGCTTCCAAGAATAAATGAGTTATGAAAGTCACAACAACAACAAAAAAACTGGATTTTCCAGCATAACATGGTAGTTGTGTTTTGGAACATAGTATTTGGATTCTAGCTGCTCTTTAGATGGTCCAAGCAGATAGACCATCTTGGAGCATTTACCAGCTGGTCATAAGAGCTTAAGGTGGTCAAACTGTTTTTCTGGACGCATTTCTTAGTTATCAGCCAGCTTGGAACAGTTAGAAACCAGCTACTATGTTACCAACAGGTCAGGAACCCAGAGAATACTCAAATAAATTAAAAAAAACTGAATCTTTACCATAAAACCTTTAAGTTAAATCTGTTTTTATAAAGTCTACAATAAACTATGAGGAAAATGACACTGTTACAAGAACACAGACACCTAAATTAACACATTAAATTCAAATCTCTCTCTCTCTCTCTCTCTCTCTCTCTCTCTCTCTCTCTCTCTCTCTCACACACACACACACTTAACAGTTAATAATATGGATGAATAACAAATAGGTAATTCTGTGCATAGTAATTAAAGTTATAACTCAAACATCGATTAAAGCACATAGTTTAAACCCACAAACCCATTGATAATGCATGGGATATTTATAGCAACACATCAGACATCCTCTGCTTTTTGTCCAGGAGCCCAATCTGAAGGGCAACACCCCTGTAACAGACCCACACACACTCGACGGGCTTCATTGTCTCCCAATAGTTCAGCTTGTGCCGAAACGATACATTTATTATTATAATTATTTATAAGGCCAGAGTGTCAATGGCGCATGGCAGACTTGTAGCCCAGACAATAAAAATGCGGGATCAAACTGCAAACGTGTTGCCAATGGTCAACCAGTAGAGCAAACCACATCAGACGATTCATCTTAGGCTATTCTCTTCCAGCACATCATCTCCAGCAATCTCTCTGTCACCAATAAGCAACAATGGAAACAGATTCTGGAGACTGCTGGGAGAAACTGTTGTGTTTATATTAAATGAATAATACATTCGTGATACACTGTTATACGATAGTAAAACGAGTTAATAGCGGATGATCCTCTCCACACCTCTTAGTCATCGAAACTGGGTGTGAAACCTTTAGATTATGTTTGATTTGGAATGTCACTAGAATCATATGAAACGTCACGCGTCATACATTCAAAACTTGATACATTCGAAAAGCAAAATGTTACAATGTATCAAACTCTCGCATTATTTCCGGCGTTAAAGGTGTACTGACACAGTAAACCCAACAGGACAGACAGAGAATACACCGACAGCTTGACTAGGACACCTTTCCTGAAGTCATGCCAAAACCGAGTTGTTAGTGAGTGAACAAAAGGCCACAATGAACGGGCAATGGGAAAAGTGCGCTTACCCAAAGATCCGTTCCCCAGCTCATAGCGAAAAACTCCAAGAACTACCGTCTCCTCCGCATAAAACTCCAGGGTTGCTTGTTCTTCCCTCTCTCTGCCGTCGTGTAACTCTCTATACTCCGGTGAAGCCAGCAGCGACAACCTCACGGCTCAGGGTTTTCCCATTTCCGACTAACAATGCGCCTCAGCCGCGGGGAAATGGAGGGATGTGATTGTCCAATAGCGCCTCTTACCCGTCAGAGCTTGCAAGTGGAGAGGTAGAGTAACTACACAAATACTGGAGCATAGAAAAAAAATATTCTACCATTTAGTTTTTCTCAATAGAGTTTGAGTGTAAGAAATGGTATTGTATTGTAACATTAATATATCGGTAACACTTTACAACACGGGTGCAATATGCATTAATTTATGCTTAACTAATGCACAGATAATCATGTGTTAATGTAAGCTATGACTCATGCAGAACTATTAATGATTACTGCATCAGCAACAAATGAAGATTCTCTATGATTAATAATTAATCCAAGAGTTGCTATTCATTTAATGTGTCATTGTGTATTAATTCCCTTACAACATAGGCCTATTATGTTAACTAATAATGTAAATTCATATAGCCTACCAGAATGGTCAAAGCTATGTACTTCAAGTGGTCCGGTTTAATTAGTCATTAGCTAAAAGGTATCAAATGTATCTTTATGTTATTACTTTACTTGTTGATGCACATGGCTATTAAATAATTGTTAATGTGTCATTGTGGTTATGGGTTTAAAATTAATTAATTTTGAATTAGTTAAGGCATAGGGCCTATGCCTCAAAAAGTAAAGACAAAACATGACCATAGGCCTACCACCTTTGCAAATCATTAGCTAATGATTAAAGCCGACAACTGGAAGTTGAAATGCATGACTTCAACCAGTTGTGGTAATTAACACATCTATTTAAACAGTTAGTTAATATAATGTCATCGGGGAATGAACAGATTTTGACACATTTAGCCTAACTAATAACAAATAATATATTACTCAATCTATTAATCATATAGAATCTTCATTTGTTGCTGATGCAATAATCATTAATAAATGGTTTAGTTCTTCATGAGTCATACATTAACTAGTTGATTAGTTAAGCATAAATAAATGCATATTAGTGTAACCGTATTGTAAAGTTTTACCAATAGATCAAATATTTAACATGACAGAAAAGTCCTTAAAAAAGTCAGTCTAGGTATAGTGGGATGTCTGAAGTGTTGAGGGGTTAGTTCACCCAAAAATGATCATTCTGTCATTACTTACTTAACTGTAAGACGTTTATTAATCCTCAGAACACAAATGAAGATATTTTTGATGAAATCTGAGAGCTTTCTGTCCCTCCACTGACATAAGCAACTACCACTTTGAAGCTTCAAAAAGTTCATAGAGATCGTAAAACTAATCCGTGCGAATTGAGCAGTTTAGTCCAAAATTTCGGAAGAGATACAATCGCTTTATATGATGAAAGGATTGAATTTAGGCTTGTATTTACATATAAACAAACATTAGTTGTGGTAAATGGAAATGCATGCAAGAACCAATAAGGTTAATTTGCATGTTACACAGGTTGAGCTTCTGCAGGAACCAATGAGGTTCCTTCCAATGAGGTTTTCCAATTGAACCAATGAGGTTTGTTCTCACGAGTCAAGCAGGTCCGGTTGAGCTTCTGTTTATGTTCGCTGATCAATATTTATATATGAGTAAAAGACTAAATTAAATCCGTTCATCGTATTATAAAGCAATCAAGTCTTCAGAAAATTTCGACTAAACCACTTGATTCATATGGATTAGTTTAAGGTCTCTTTATACATTTTTTTATGATAGTTGCATCAGATTTCTTCAAAAATATCTTAATTTGTGTTGAACGAAAGTCTTACAGGTCTAAAACTACAGGAGGGTGAATCAATTATTCAAAAATTTGGGTAATTAAAAAACAGCATTTTTATACTAGAATTAGGAAAACATTTTTAACACTTTTAAATGAAGCATATTATGCCACAGTGCGAATTAATAAATGAAACAATACAAACTCCCAAACCAACATTTCAACAGTTTCTTTATTCATTATTTACATCAAGTGTAACACTGAGGAAGGACTTCACAGTAATATACTATTAAAAGTGAGCTTTAAATTAGAATCACACAAAATATACTTTTTACAAAACAGAAAAAAATACTGTTGATCTGTCAACCTCTGCCTTTTTAATCCCTGTTAAATTCACATATTCAAAATTAAGAGTGTTTTATTTTCATTGCACTTGAAGGACTAGAGAGGTGGCCTTTGGTATATAAATTTCTTCAGCACTTAAAATCTGACCTTACAAAAAAAAAAAAAAAGAGTTCCAGGATTCAACACAAAAAGTAGATAAATAAATAAACCAAAAATAAATAAAAGTGACAAACAAAAATATAAAAAACGAAACAAAAAAAACTTGGGTAATTAAAATGAAACCGAAAAGGACTGATTTCGGATAAAGGACTGCTTTCTTTGCACCCCAGAGACCTTGTGTGGCTCATAAAGCATCTATTGGAGAAGACCGTTCTCTCTGAATTGTTCCTCTATAATGATACAATCAAATAGTATTTAATATACAAACTTTCAGAGGTTTGGCAATTTACTAAAAGAAAATGTACTGATTATAGCGATAGGAAAACCAACAAATTAAAATACAAATTGCAGTGATAAGTGGCAATGGAAGAACAAAAAAACATCTGTTTTACTAAAATGTTTAAGAGGCAAAACGCTGTATGACAATTATGTAAAACTGACATACGAAACAGTCATTCTTCTCCCCCTCTGCTTCTTGGCAATTAAACATTTTCAGACACAATAATAAATGGAATAGACAACCTGCATGTGTTTGAAAGATATCACACATGGAAAATATTTTCTAATACCGTGATCACAAGAGAGGTATTCCTGACAAAGCAAAACAAATTGATGAGCTCTCTTGTAAAATAAGACCAGACTTCAAGCACTGTCTTTTTTATAAAGGACAGATCATTGCACTTTTTCCTATTCAAGTTGGACACCTCACATCCCTAGATCTCTAAATAGGGTAGCTTGAATGATAATAAAGGCTTGAAAACTCCCATTTGCCACCTTAAAATTGATATTTTTGAGAGCAAAAATATTTGAGAGCAAAATATATTTACATAAACATATCTTTAACATGATGCAGTGCACAAAACATTAAATCTCTCACAAAAGGCACCATGTAATATCAGGAAACATTGCCCAGCATGGCAGAAAAAAAAAGCAAAACAAGCAAGTTAGTGTTGGCAAATTATGCGGTGATCTAGAGACAAAAACGGTTCTGAACAAACAACATGTATGTATTTCTGCTGCAGTGGAACTGAAATGTCATGGACATGTATGGCAAAAACTATTTTGCCTTCCAAAACGTCCATATTACATCCCCTAGATAGTGAATTAAGGCAAGGCAATTAACATTTATACTTTAAAAATGTGCTCCAGTGTAATCGGTACAAATCAGCTTCATTACATTTTAATTATGACATTGCAGGGTACCCACAAAAATCTCATTTATGCAAACTCTAATAGAAATCTATCATTTCATGAATACAGACGTGTAACCGTTTGTGTCCTGAATAAAATGCTTCTTTTAATGTTTCTTTTTAATATATTTTGACAATTTGTAGGGAGGCTAGGGAAAACACGCACACACTCACACACACACACACACACAAACACAAACAAAACATTCCTGTTTTAACAAATGAATACATTCATAATGTAGATGCACAGATGGAGACCGAGACCCTCACACCAAAACCTCACCACAAGGACACAAGTCAGCATGACCTTTCACGCCTGTTTGTGGGTATAAAATAATATGCAATATCTACAATATCATAAAAATGCCTGTGCTTTTAATAGAAAATAATTTAAAATTCAAGTTTACAAATGGCAACATTCTAAAGTGAAATCAAAAAGTAACAAATCAATGTGCTAAAGAAAATGCAGATTGTGTAAAAGACTTGGCAATACTTGAATCTGTAGTGTTGCTGCTTCTGTGTTGGCACCATGACATAGTCATAAAATAAATTCAGACTATCCACACATCAAATAATTCCTCCATAGCAAAGCAGTTCAATCTAGAAATAGGTTTAGAATTGTTGAGCGTTGAGAACCCGGAGTATGAATGTAGTTCTGTGCCGTCTTGCCGATGGGGGAATTATCTAAAGGCCACAGATATAAAAGGCCAAACGTGATCCATGTGGTGACAAACTCAACACCATTTCAACTATGCCACAGCAAACCACTACTAACAACTATAATGCATGGACCATATCAAAATATAGACTAATTAGAGAACGATCTAGAAAATCATCAATGGTCATCAAATGCTGTAGTGTTTAACAAATGTGGTCAAATTAAAAATGACAGTATGGGATGTAGACAGAAGCTTTTTAGTGTGTAAAATGAGACTGAACAAATGTGTATAGAGAAGACTGTGTTTGCAATCCACATTCATTGTATATTCCGATTCATTTTTTAAATGGTGTGCATTTGCATGTTTGCATTGACATTCTGATGCAATATCCAGTTACTGTGAATCAAATTCAAATAAAAGATCTTAAAAAAGTGAATGGAAATAATTTTCTAAAAAAAAAAAAGGACGATAAGTGGACCAGTTAGCGTGTAGTCGACTCACCTTAACCTGTGCAACCCCTGTTTATTTGTGAAAATTCATTCTGTCATACCAAGATAAAACTGTAAATAATAATTACAAAGTAAATTTGTCAAAAACAGAACCATGTGTATTTTGGTAGTGACAAAAAAGCTTATATACAATGAACTCTGTTCCCAACTGGCAATTTCAATGAGAAAGTCACCTGTAAACAATAAAGAGAGAGAGAGAGAGAGAGAGAGAGAGAGAGAGAGAGAGAGAGAGAGAGAGAGAGAGAGAGAGAGAGAGAGAGAGAGAGAGACAGAGAGAGAGACAGAGAGAGAGAGACAGAGAGAGAGAGAGAGAGACAGAGAGAGACAGAGAGAGAGAGAGAGAGAGAGAGAGAGAGAGAGAGAGAGAGAGAGAGAGAGAGAGAGAGAGAGAATGAATGAGAGTGTGTATGTGTATGTGTGTGTATTCATTTTCTGAGGTACTTTTTAGAGAATAATCTCTGTCCCCCAAAATTTAAATAAAACTAGATTGATTTTGGGGCAAAAGTTTCAAGGGGTACAGGAGGAGGAGTTTTGGAGGGTGCAGCAGACACAGTGGCTACCTTTGCACTACATCACTGATCTCTTTAATGCACGTGTGCAAGTTGTCAAGAGCCGGGCTGGTCCCAGATGCCCCTAATCCCGCTCCCCCACCCGCAGAGGAAGCACGCAGCTCCTGTAGACTCAACTCCAGTTTACCCACTGCCTCGCGAAAGGCAAACTTATTACGCGTCTGTGGGATGCAATCGACATACCCCGAGCAGTAGTCCAAAAGTTGGTGTCCCACATCCAGGACCTGGCTGCTGGAAGAAAGCTCGGTGTTGCCTAGAAGAGCACTACTCAAGCATTCAGCACACTCTAAAAGAGCCTCCTTGCTGATCTTCTCCAGGGGGATCCGTTCTGTCTGCTGTCGAGTCCGTCTAAGGGTGGGTTTAGCGGAAGTAGGGCCAGGTCCGCCACTGGAAGCACCATTGGCCATCTTAGTCTGGGTGTTGGTGTTGCTAGTAGGGACTATGGGAGCTGGAGGCACTTGTGGTGGTGGTATTGAAGGACGCGCCCCTCTGGCTTCTCTCCCTGACCTTTTGAGGCCATCTCCATTGATCTCCATATTCCCACTGACCACTTCATCGGCTGCATCGGCACTGTAGGCGTGTTGGAGGGAGCGGAGCATCGGCGGTGGAGGAGGTGCACATTTTGGCTTCACCAGTCGTGGTCGGTCACGATCCCCACTGTCAGAAAGCAGCTTGAAGCGGTTGCCCTGAGAGTCCACGCCAACTAGGCCGTCGGCCGAGCTGTGCTTTAGGGTCGGCGAGATCAGAACTGGAACTTTGTGGTTGTGCAGATTGACTGAACCAAGTGTGGAGGTTTTCGATGGAGACGACCAGCCTTGCCTGTCATCTTGCCCATCTTTACCCCGTGTATTGGAGTCTGAATCAGCCTCTCCCCCCACACCTGGTGCCCTAACTCCACCTGCGACCCCTCGTGGCAAGAGTTTGGCTTTGGGACGATCCCGTATTTGAGCTGTACCTTCATCAAGCTTCCTCAGGATTGCATCCGAAGGTCGTGCTGCCCCATTCTCTGGCTGTGAGGTGGTGGAAGCTGTGCGCTCTAGTGGGGGTTTGCTACGGTTTCTTGGTAATGTCAATGCCATGCGCTCTAAGTCTGGCAATCCAGCAGACATAGAGGAAGTTGAATTGGAGCGAGGGAACGGCTTGGTTCCACTCCCTTCGTCTATCCCAGAAGGCTTACCAGTCCGCAATCCCAAGGTCTTTTTGATAAGGCGAGGGGTGAAGAAGCCTGCTAGGCTTCCCCAGCTACTGCTGCCTCCAACTTGACTAGAGGTTGCTCCAGAGTTTGAACATGAGGGCTTCTGCCCAAACGTGGCCCCACAACAGCGGGACTGCACATGGTTCCCCTCTCCATGAGATGGAGAGAAACTCAACCCATCAGTTTGGGGCAAAGGAGGAGGAGGGCCTGCAAACCCAGCCGTGGGCTCATACTTTTTATGGGGCTGGGTCTCCATTTCCCGGAAAGAGCTGCTCCTTTTGGGTGGCATTGGGAGATTCTGCTGCTGTTGAGGTGAGGACGAAGTAGAAGACATGGACTTCTTCTTCATGAAAGAGCTGAAGAAGCCAGCTTTGCGGTCACGGGTGAAGGTGGTGTCCTGGGAGTCCTCCAGCAGGCTCGAGGGAGATTTATCCCTCTGTTTACGTGGTAGGGCTGGAGAGCTGCTGGAGCGTCCATCACCAACAAAAAGGGATGCTGCAAGACCTGAAAACAATGACAACAGAACCAAATGTCAAAGAACAGCAAAATAAGAGGTAGTAGCTGACATGCAAACTAAATACTTATGCGCTTTCATATTTAAATGGCTTGTGTTACCATGGAACACTTGCTTACATGATTATTCAGTACAGATTTCTTATTGTGTCATATTATGATTGCTTGGCTATACAATTAATATTTAATTAATTACATTGTTGCCAATAGTTGTGCCTCAAGAAAATGTCTCAAAGATAAACATGTAAGAGTAATGTGGTGTAAATAAAGGCCATGGGGTAGTATTATTATAAATCACTGCAACATTCACCCCTTTCACTACCACTCTGCTGCTGACCATTATTATAAATTATATAACCTAACCTGGCATATCCTTTATGCAAGAAACTGTGTAGTGAGCTTATGCGCCACTACTTTTCTCATTAATCAAACATGAGAGAACATGACACTGTGTCTCTTTAATTCATGGGGCAATAGGTTTCATGAGTAGGCCAAGATATTTTGTTATGTATTTTTCACAGGTCTCATTACAAACAGTGCGTCTAAATATTTGCAATATGAAGTGTGCATCACTTGATATGTAGGGGAAAGTAAGATACGGCAGATAAAAGGCAGGACAATAATTACATATATAGTTTAAATGTTAAAAATAACTTTTTGCATTCTTAAAAGGTTTAATAATATGACAAAAGAGGCAGCTTTACCAAAAATAATTATACACATTCCCACCGTAAAAGTTTATTTTACATAAACTTTATGTAATTTCAATAAATAACACATAAATAGTTTTAAGTAGAAAAACAATATTGCACAATACATCAAAATGCTTTAATTGTGAGTAAGGTTAAACAGATTTGAATCATAATATTGATACACATGCAGTTGGTGAAGTGCTTATGTGCATACTTGGGGTTTAGTGACATGCAGGAAATGGGAACAAACCAGCAATAGAATAATAAAATCAGATGCATTACAGAAAAATCAAAACAGGAGGGAAAATTTGTTATGAATGTTTATGAACATGTCAGTCATCTGTTCATGGTACATTTTGAACATATTTAAAATGAATGCAAATTAAAGAAAGGATATACAGAATATAACAACTTTTTTAAATCTTCTTGTAATTGTGAATATGTGTAGGGTTATATACTGTATAGCTCTGTTAATCGATAAGGAACACCACCCCCATTCTCTTGAGCTTCTGTCTGAGCCGACTGAGCTGGAGTTGGGCCTGTATACCTGCAGGGCCATGTGGTCCTGCCTCCTCCATATTCTCTTTGTTTTCAGAGTGTTTCTTCTGGCCACGAGACTTTGAGGGCAAGAGTGGCATATCGTGGCCGAAGGTGTGTGCGAGCCCACCATGCCCACCAGATGCGGTTTTACACAGTTCTTCGGCTACCTCTGGAGAAGAGTTAGCAGAGAGAAGATGCACGTTAATAGTGGGTTTTACGTAAAAATATCATGGGTCAAATCTTTATTACATGTTAACCAACTTTATTTCAGTTTATTCAATGGTAAAGTCAATACAAACTGCACCAAAGTTATTTATTGTTTCCTTATTGTGCATTGAGTTTTCTGTATAAGATCTGCATGAAATGTCTGTTCCTCAAACAAGTCTACAGCTTCCTCTGGCACTCAGAACAGATGATGCAGTAATACCTTCTGAGATACTTGAGTCATGGAACATGGTCTCAAAGGCCTGGTGAATCTCCGCAAATGAGGGTCTATCCAGTGGACTCCACTGCCAACCTGCCGACACGCAAACAAAATATGGATTACCTAATGACCAAAATCTACAGTTCAAAGGCTTGGGGTATTGTTTCTTTATGTTATTATATAAAAGCCATAAAGCATTGTTGTTGACACTCACAGGCTCTCATAAGCTCGTAAACTTTAGGCGGACACCCCTCGGGCTGCTCCATGCGGTAGCCTTTCTCCAGCAGATCGTACACCTGAGAGAGGTCGATTCCCGGGTATGGAGACATGCCGTACGTCGCAATCTCCCAAAGCAAAACTCCAAACGCTGGGGAATTTGAAGAAAATAAGTGAGTCAGTCTGCAACACAACTCTTTATAGAGTAAAATAACTTCCCCCCACACACAATTCACATAACAAAATGAAATAAGAAACTGACCCCACACATCTGATTTGATGGAGAAGGTGTTGTAGGCCAGACTCTCTGGTGCTGTCCATTTGATGGGGAATTTGGCACCTGCATGAGCAGTGTAGGTGTCGCCTGTCATCAGACGGCTCAGTCCGAAATCAGCCACCTTGACCACATGATTCTCTCCAACCAAACAATTACGAGCTGCCAAGTCCCTGAGAAAGAGATCGACAAGCTGTAGCGAGATCTCTCAATAGGGTAAAAAAACGATGTATTTTGTGAGACAAAGAGGATTTAAATGATATACTCAAAATCTCAAAGTCCACTGACATCTGAAGAACTGTGCTCACCTGTGGATAAAGTTCTTCTTCTCCAGATACTCCATGGCGGAGGAAATCTGAGTGGCCATGTAGAGCAGCACCACAGCGTTCACCTGCTCTCTGTCACACTCACGCAGGTAGTCCAGCAGGTTCCCGTGGGGCATATACTCGGTCACTATGTAGAATGGAGGCTCCAGTGTACACACACCTAGAAGGGGGAATCAGGACTAAACAATCAGGCACAAATCGAAGATCATAATTTGAATATATAACTGTTGCTTGCGCTTTGTGTACAAAACCCTGGATTTCTATAGTAGGAGTCATGAGAGTAGTGCATACTGTAGGAATGGGTCATAATGTTTCATTAACCAAACCTAAACAGACACACTGGCAATATAAATCACCATTGGCTACTACATTTTCCTGATGCACTCAGACAAGCAAATTTTGTTTTTTTTTTATGAGGAAAATGTATATCTGAAACCCTTTTAATATATGTTTAATCATTTTTTACACAGTTTTATGACAGAACTTTAATATGTAAAATGTGGCAAACAATTATGAAAATTATAAATGTATATTTGGCATATTAAAGAGAATTATGAGCTGGCAGTGATGCTTGACATAAGTGTGTGTTCACATAAATATTTCTGTAAAAAACAAACTAACAATAACACTAAAATAATAAAACAAATACTAATATTATAACAAGTAATAATATTAGCGAATTAAATCAAACAATCTATTAGCCAATAGCGAATTACAACCTTTAAGACTACAACATATTTCCGCAAGAAGAGAGAAAAAAAGTTCTTTTTTGATGACGTAATTTTGTTCTCGCAGCCCTGGTTTGAGAGTTCTCACAGCTCGTTCTCGACACATCGTCTGAGCAGAACTTTTTTCTTGCGGGAGTCCAAGAACTATTGTGTGATTGGTCATACATTTAAAGTGGGCGTGGTTAATGCGGAGAAACGCAGATGTTCGGCACCTGCTTTTCTCGTGAAGTATGGAATGTACTGGCCAGAACGAACTTTATTCTTGTCACCTCGAGAAAACAAACTCATTTATTTGTTCTTGCAGAGTATGTTCCAAGCTTTAGTCGCCTAGCATGAAATTTAGTCACATATGATGTGTGATTTACTCTAAATAACGGGTTAATGTGATTGATAAGTTTCTATTTTATATTTATTAATAAGATAATGGTGATATGCCATTTTGCACATTCCTAGTGTACTCACCCAGTAACTGTACTAGATTGGGATGTTTCACCTCCTTCATGACTGCAGCCTCCTTCAGAAACTCCTCAACTTCCATGGTGTCCTCCTTTAGGATAAAGTGATATAACAACATAAATATCAATAGAACAAAAAACCTATACAAAAACTGCTCAAAACAGGAATGAGTGCAATATAATCAACATCCTCTTGGTGGCACAACACACCACATAAACTGTTGCTGGGGAACATTTTAAAATAAGGTTTCCTTAACATTAGTTACATTAGTTAACATTAACTAATAATAAAAAATACTTGAACTCATTTATGTTCATTTTAACTTTTACAAATAATTTATTACATTTAAAAATTGTATCTGTTCCTTTTTAATGGACGTGTGCTGACATAAACTAATAATTAACAGTTATTTTTGTATTAACTGACTAACTAATAACAATATAACAATATTTTGCTCATTGATAGTTAATATTAGTTGATGCATCTACATGTTAACTAATTGGACCTTACTCCTAAAGTATTACTTTTTTACAGCAATCAAAAACAATGATATATAAAGAAAAAAACATAAAACACACACCTTTAGTGTTTTTACAGCTACAGTGAGGTTGTACTTTTTCCAAACTCCGACGTACACCTCTCCGTACTGGCCTCCGCCCAGTTTGTGCTTCATGGTGATGTCTGTGCGCTCCATCTCCCACTTGTCGTGGATGGGAGAGACGCCGTACACGGTTGGCTTGTTGCATTTCGGAGCAGGATAGTGAAGTGTGGTTACCAGACCATCCGCCACTGTGGAATGATGATGAACCAGCTCGGCTAACGTGCTAAAGCGACTCTCAGCTGTTACATAGACCTGAGACAGAAGAGAAGAGTGAATTTAATTAGTAAATTAAAGCAAAAGGAGAGCTGGTTTTAATGTAGAGCAGGGCTATTCAAATCTTACCCTGGAGGGCCAATGCACTGCAGAGTTTAGCTCCAACCCTAATCAAACACACTCACCTGTGATTTTCTAATGATCCTGAAGACATTGATTAGCATGTTCAGGTGTGTTTTATCAGGGTTGGAGCTAAACTCTGCACCGCATTGGCCCTCCAGGGTAAGATTTGAATAGCCCTGATGTAGAGTGAAGGCAGCCCTACCTTTCCGTCAGAGGCGGTGTTGATCCGGTAGTGATAGACCCGTCCCTCGTAGCGAAGCGAGATGGAGAGCTGGCCAGGGCTGCTCTCGCTCTCCCTCACCAGGAAGCTGCCGTTGATCAGGCTGCTGAGCAGGTACTCCGCGGCGCTGCGGGACACGGGTCCATGATACCAGCTATGCTTCTCCAGACTGTTCACGGGGGTGATGTAGTTACTGGGTACCCAACCCTGGCCGTTCTTCGAACGGACTTCACTCCACTCTCCATTCTGATTGTACCCCAACACTCGCAGCTTCTCTCCTGAAATACAAAAAAAGATCAAGAGTGAGAAAGATATAACATTTTTGTATGAGAAAGACACCACAAAGTTTGACTAGTGTTCCAGCAATGTAAACCCTTGTTGTTGATGTCAATGCATCTGACTTGAATGGAATGGAATGGAAAGAGAGATTAGACGATGCAAGCCACAACAGGTCCATCCTTCAGCTATAAAAACATCCACATCTGTTTTTCCCCATAAGCTCAGACAGGGAAGAAGTGTTTTATACAAGTATTTTGAGATCTGAACAAATCCTGAGGGCACCTGGGATATGGTGCGCCATGAGATAAATCAGTCGAGTATTTGATGTACTGCGCTGCTTTTTAATTACCCCAAATACATGTACTTCGGACGGACATTTTTGGTTACATCACCTGCCTGAATGTCACATGTTTAAGACACTACGCAAGTTAAAAATAGTATTTTTAACAAGACATGCCTTTAAAAGCACTTTTGAAAACATCTTAAGAGCCCTGTGTTCTGATCCATTAAGCTTGTGCTCCAGCTCTAGCTGTTTGGGAAAAAAACCTCTCTAGAGTGTTGAATTACTGTGTATAGTGATGACGCTGTCAAACCGCTGTTGAAAACAATGCTATAACCTAATTAAAAAAGAGGACAATTTTTGACATGTTTGTATATTTCTGCTGCGGAATTAAAAAATTAAACAATATAAAAGTATATTTGTAGATTCATATCCACTACAATACAAGGCTGTATTTATATGATCAAAAACACAGTAATATAGTAGAAAACGTTACAATTTAAAAAAAAATCTATTTTAACATTTTAAAATCTACTGTGACACTTTTTTCAGGATTCTTTCAAAATCATTTATTTGAAATTGAAATATTTTATAGCACTATAAATGTCTTAGCGTCACTTTTGAAAAATGTAATGCATCCTTGCTGAATAATAGTATAATTATCTTTAAAAATATATATATACTGCTCTTCCTTCACCTTGTTGTGATCCCATCAAGCATTGGTCCAATAGAGGGCGCTCTCATTATGTCATTGAAAGTGAGTTCAGGCGCACTAGCTATTAGACAGAAAGTGCTTTTTTTGCTAATTCTAACCCGACACTGGCGCGACAACAAGGCCCTCACAAAACAAGAAGAGACTGGCGCATTGGTGCCAACCAGACGACATTACATTACTGGCCATTAGCGGCTACTTCAGAGAGAAAGAGCAGGCCGCTAACTCCCTCTCTCTGAACTCTCCTCTCTTGGCTAGTCTGTGTTTACCCACCTGCTTTTCACCCCGCTGACGGATTACACTTCAAAACGGATATTAGCGTTAGGGGTAGCCATTCAGCATGGAGGATCTGAGCATTGAACTGCTTGACTAAAAAAGTCTTGACTCCAATGTTCCAAAGTCTATTACACGCTGGAAAGAGTTGTGGGCGTTAGTGCATATGGCTCAGGTTGGTGCCCATGTGTTCATGCTCCTCAGCTAAATAAAACACAAACTTTAGCCTACGCTTTCATTCTTAGTCTGGTTCTTTGTGCTTTGATCCTACAGACTGCTGCTGGGAAGAGGAACAACAAGATCTGAAGTAAGGACAAGAGGAAGGAGAACGATGGAAGGAAGAGGAAGGATTATGGCATGGTGTCTTTGTTATAAAGAGGGAGGAAGTTATCAATAATGGTTGAGAAAACACTCTCCAGCCATGTTTATTCCAGGCCTTGTTTGAGTTTACACTGCCGATGCAATGTGGTTTGTCATTTGTGTACAGAGATGGAGAGCAAACTTGTTAAAGTGAACGGTGAAACCAAGCCACCTGGTTGCACAACCACTCGTCTCCTTTTGACGTTCGTACCTTTCGTGATGCTCAGCGTGTTGTCACCACTGGCAACAAAGTCGTAAAGCGCAACGAAGAGGTTCGGGTCACTCTCCGCCGCGCCCAAGAGATTCTCCTTCGAGCTCCAGCGCACCGCTTCAGTCAGCGCCGTCGAGTCCAGTCCAAACGGCCTGTGCAGGGCCTCTGTCAGGAAGAAAGAGACAAAAAGAACGCTAGATGAGTAACAGGAAACATAAGGCCTCTGGGAATGGCAGAATGAAGCAATATAAGGGAGGTGAGGTTTCAGGAAAAAAAGGGGTTGATAACAAGCGAACGTCAAGGTGGAGAGGGAGCAGAGAAGTAAAGGAACGCAAAGTAAAAACAAGGAATTTGATTCAAATGGGTATAATTTTCCAAATAATGTGCAACCAATGCACAAAGGCTACACAAAACAGCAATTAATCATTATAATAAGGCTATATTAGATGATGGGGATGACTGCGATAACTGCGACAATGATTTAATTAATTATATTACAATCCACATAAATCATTATTGGAGAAAGTGTTGTATCTGTATTTTTAAACACACATGGTATAGACTTATTAAGGGTGATCTGAACACTTTTAGCCATTAAAAATGACTTGGAAAAAGTGTCTCAATCAACCTGAATTTAGTTTAGTTAACATTTTGTATAAATTAGTTCACAATTACCATCGCACACCTGTAGATAATAGACAGGAATGAAGGATACCCAGATCCAAAAATCTCAACAAACAAACAAACAAAAGGAAATCCCACACACTATCAATACTTACAAAAATCTGAATCTTTTTATTAGCAATGTTTCGGTCTCATGACCTTCATCAGGCATTATTTAGCCTGATGAAGTTATGCCTGATGAAGGTCATGAGACCGAAACGTTGCTAATAAAAAGATTCTGATTTTTGTAAGTATTGATTTCCTTTTGTTTGTTTGTTGTAACATTTTGTATAAAAACTTGTATTCATTATGTATGGCTATATTTAAATAAACTACACCGCCACATCCATACACTGCAAAAAAATGCTCTTCTTACTTAGTAATTTTGTCTTGTTTCTAGTCTAAATATCTAACAATTCTTAAATCAAGATGCATTTATTATACAAGTAAACCAACATAAGATTTTTTTTCTTGTTTTGTTGACAATGTTGACAATGAGAAATCAAGTGAGTTTTTGCTTAAAATCCATCCCAAACAGAAATTTCTCACCCCATTGGCAGATAATTTTGCCTGTTTTAAGCAAAAACTCATTTTTATTTTGATATTTTTTTCCCAGAAAGAAAAAACAAATCTCTTATGTCATTTTACATTTATATTTAGATATTTGGACTGGAAACAAGAAAAAATAAACTAAATAAGAAGAGCATTTTTTGCAGTGTATTCAGGTTAACATTAAGTATTGCTCCATTAGAAACACGCCAAACACTTCCATTTGAGAAAAGCAGATGGAAAAGCCCAAGAGAATATAATTTGACTGGAAAGCTTCCATATTGACCATACAAAATAAACACATCTCTCGACCTGAAATCCTTCACAAAACTTGCTGACACTCAGGGCACCAGCACAGCACTGGCTATGAGACCAGCCAGCTCAAAAAAAGGGCTACCTGGGAAGCAATATTGGTCCACATCCTGTAGGCTGGGCAGGTTGGTCAGTCTGGCCCTTTCTTCCTCAAAACTGCTGCTGGACAGCAAGGTCCTCAATGACATAATCTAGCAGCACTAGATTAATATCTAATCTCCCATGGAATAAAACACAGACCTGATGTGGTGAAGTGTCTGCTTCTGTCTGAGACGGTTTGATTCTTAAGCAAGGTTTAAAGGAGGGGAGGAGCACAAAACTGCTTTGAGGTTGGAAAAACGGTGTGGGAGAGTCTCCACGCCTTCAGCATGCCTGCGTCTGCTGGTCTTCCTCTACAGCTGTCAACCAGCCACAAACACACACACAGCATGTCTGGGCAGCTGCCCCTTTCCTTGGGGAAAAGTGTGGCAAGACAAAACATGGAAAGGGAACTCACTACTAATCATTACAGAACAAATTCTGCTTCCAAGATTTAATAAGAACTAATATGGTACAGGGCAGGGTTTTTTTATACAAAAAGCAATACCACATAATTTGATATATGATTGCCATATTCACACCCCAAGGTATTTACATGAACATAGCAACATATGCCGAATGCCTGGCGAGAGCAACAGCCAAATTATTCATCAACTTGCATCACAAAATCAGCAGCAACATGAAGTCATGACAGTGACACATCATGATAAATTCAGTGGATGGTTACACAATGGTCAGCTAGTCTTTCAAACAACCAACTGGACTTGAATGAAGTGAAAATTATTTCGATTTTATGACCGTTAACTGACAAATGGACAACATTTTAAAACACTAAAAATAAAAAATAAACTACCGTTCAAGAGTTATATTTCAACCTTTTAACTTTCCATACATCAAAGAATTCTGAAGACGAAAAAAAAAAAAAAAAAAAAAAAAAAAAACGGTTTCCACAGAAATATTAAACAGCACAAGGACTGGGAAGCACCAAATCAGCATATTGGAATGATTTTTAAAGGATCATGTGACAAAATATTTTTAAAAATAGAAAGTTATTTTAAATTGTAGTAATATTTCACAACTACAATTACACTATATTATACTATAAACTATATTATATTACTATATTGGCAGCCTTGGTAAGTATAAACATTTTCAAACACATTTTAAAAAATCTTACTGAACCTAAACTTTTGAACAGTACTGCATATGCTAAGAATCATACACTTCAAATATAATGTTGTGATTCTTATCATGTACAGTACAACCCAACTAACTGCACAGGATTAGTATACTAGTTGTTTGAGCAACACATCAACTTGTCTATTTTATGAAGTTTTGGACATCCCTTATAAAGACCCAGAAAGCTGGACTGTTAATACGAGGTGTACGCAATACCTACAGGAACAACCACATAGTGGATTAGACAGAAGTGAGCCAATAACCCTAAAAATGATTATTACAGCAAAATGCAATCAACAAACTCAAAACAATCATTATGCATTAAAGACACGCTGTTGGCTACACAAAGACTGGTCTTCTGCCAGGTCTTACACAACGCAATAAACAAGCAAGAACACGCAGCTAAGACGTTCAAGGCCTGTGTGGCAAACCCAGCTTCGCCACACGCAGGCACATATGCACAGAGATACTTATAGACCTACCTTTATTCCTAACCAGCATGCAGTGCTTCCCAGTCTTGGTCAGCTGACTGATCCACAGTTCCCAGTACATGATCCCAATCCCAGTACAAAGGGTGAAAACACGCTAGCCCCCAATCCTCAGGTTCTGGGTTTAATTCACACAAGACAGCGAGTCGAAAATCTGACACGCTCTTCTTGCTTGAATCATTTCAGAGTCTCCAGTGTGGCTCCAAACTCAGAGTTTCCAACCCCGCAGCCGGAATGCCAGTCCGACTTGATTGCGGGCCTTCATGCCAACTGCCTTGAGTAAGAAATGCCCACATGTGCTTGTGTGAGATATGGGAAGAGTGGAGTTCTGAGGGTGGTTTTATTGGATGTCTTGTGAAGGGGAGGCGTGTGGGGGGCCCGTTGGTTTCAGAAGGGGTTAGGACTGAGCAGATGGTTCCATTTCTACACCATGTGTGCTGCCTACCCAAAATCCTCATGGGAGAGGCTGGAAAAGCATGGAGGTGTGGAAACTCTAGAATGACTGTGCCACATTAAACGTACCCATGAGTTGCAGAGCAACATGTAAAATGTTTTAAGATGGGATGCTCATTGCTGAATTATTCAGGTACACCAAAAACCTCTCAGCACTAAGGGAAATAATCATCACACATAGCTCACTAGACTAGACCGGTTTCTCGACTGCAGTCGTCAGGACCCATCTCCCAAAATGTTTTAGATGTCTCGCTATTCAACACACCAAGAATCTTATGAGCTGAATCAGGCAGTTAAATTCAACTTCTAAAACATTTTGTTAGGTGGGTCCCCAGGACTGGCCTTGAGAAACACTGGAGTATATGACATCTGCTTGGAAAAATGAAAGGTTTATGTGAACATCATAAAACAAAAAATAGATCCAAGTCTTAATGTTTAGACTAGAAAGGTCTGCTACCAGAGAACAGTCTTACCAATCACCAACAGTCATCGAGCCACACATTGAAATTGGGAGCGTGTCATTAAAGGAACTGTATGTAAGAAATGTATTTCAATTAATCATAAAATGACCCTGATATGTTACTAGACATTAAGAAATCATGTTCATTTCAAAAACTTATATCACTGACAACAGAAGTCCAGCCAGGATATTGTCATTTAAAAGTTGTTGTTGCAGCCCTCAACTGATGTTGACATGTTGTGTTTTGGCCTGAAGCTCCGCCCTCCACCTATCGGCCAATCATGAAGTCAGTAGTGTTTCTGCATCCGGGTTGCCAGATCTGCTCTAGTTACCATGGCCACAATCTTACATAAGCCCCATTTCCACCAAAATTACCCGAAACAATTTGTACCAGGAACTTTTTTAAAGGAACTTTTTTCCCCCCAGACCTGCAGCTGTCTGCGTTTCCACCGCGATCTAAAGTCACGTGAAGATTAGGCAAATTAGTCAGGTGATGTAGGACTGCGCGCGACTGCTCCTCCAAGTCAGTGACGGACAGTAATCATTTTTGTGTGTACCGATTGAAAGATTTAGTGGACTGTTTACATGAGACGTTATCTAAACCGATCTGGTGTTTACATGTGATGACTTTCAATCGCCATCATTTTGTCACATGCAGTTTGTCTGCCGCATCAAAAATGTCAACAGTGTTTTCTCCAGCAGCTGGAGTGTGTTAACTGTAGTCAACTCTTAACGGCCACCAGGACTAATCCAGTATTATATAAGCTATTTATTTGTTGTAAAGTGTAATAATCATCTCAGAAAGAAAAAAAAAATATTCTGTCAGGTGCAGTTAAAGTAAAAACTGCCTGGGGCAATATACACACTGTGTCATTATTCCAACATTATCTTCATAACTTACAAAATAAAAAGTTTACCCCTCAGAAAAATGAGCTTTCCTCTCGTCAACATGAGCGCGCGCTGTCACGTCATGTAAGGATGCACACTTAAAAGTAATCGGTCAGGTCGTTTACATGGTGAAAAATATAGACTGTAAAAAAATTAATAACGAGTATGGAAGGGATTCAAGCTGTGCTTCTTTTGCTGGATATGTATAGGTTTACTAAAGAGGTAATTAACAACGACAGAAAAGAGCACTAATATGCAGATTCAGCAGCATGCAGCATATTCAGAAAGCTTGTAAAGTTAGATTTAAAATGACAATGAATATTATTATCAGCTATTACGGACATTGCACGTGAAATGGCTGAGACGAACACGCGCCATCAGACAGAGAACAAGACTGATATTTACTGAACGTAGACCAAACTTCGCAAAAGACTTTTAAAAACCCCGGTTGAAATAAAATGCTAAACCAATCAGCATGTTCAGCGCCCAAGTCCCGCCCTCGAAAGTTCCTGAACTTTGAAAAAGTACTACCTGCGAGCGAGCAGGGCCGTTTAGAGGGGGAAATATTTACCCGGATCTTCATTTAGACCCTGGTTCCTGCGGTCTAAACACACCGAGTACCACCTAAAGTTCCTGGTTCCTGGGTAAAGTTCCTGTGGTGGAAACGGGGCTAAACACTTCCTTTAACCAAAAAAATGAATGGTTGAAGCATATTGGTATTGTCTTGAACATCAAGTTAAAGGGTTAGTTCACCCAAAAATGAAATTGATGTCATTAACGACTCACCCTAATGTCGTTCCATACCCGTAAGACCTCCGTTCTTCTTTAGAACACAGTCTAAGATACTTTATATTTAGTCCAAAAGCGTATGCAAGTGTATATACACTATAATGTCCATGTTCCGAAAGGGAATAAAAACATCATCATATGTGACATCAGTTGGTTAATTAGAATCTCTTGAAGCATCGAAAATACATTTTGGTCCAAAAATAACAAAAACTACGACTTTATTCAGCATTGCCTTCTCTTCCCTGTTTGTTTTCACTCCTCAAATAAAGATTTGAATGGTTATGAATCAGCGTATTGATTCAACGGATCGCGTCTCAAACTGCCAAACTGCTGAAATCACGACACGATCCGAATCATGAATCAATCTGCGGATTCATAACCGTTCGAACCCTTTAATGATGGCAGCAAATTTTGACTTTACAAATTAGTAGGGCTGTCATGATTCCTCGATTTAATTTAAGTGATAGATTAAAAACTAAATCCAACTTTCGATTTCATAGCAAAGCGCTGTTGTTGTTGTTACGCATTCGGCATGAGAGACAGATAGAAATGGTAAGCCCCGTTCCAGTACATTCACAAACTTTGCTCATCCTCATGCAACACTTCCGATTGATCTAGCAATTGACCCACGTAGGGCACGTCGCGTGGCCGCATGTGTTTGTCCTGCGTGTGCTCCTCAGCACACGTGCGGTTTCTGTGTGTGTCTTTGTGTGCAGGAGCTTCGCTGTTAGACAGCTGGGGGAGTGCTGTGTGTGTGGTGTGAATGGGCATACTGAACGGACTGACCTGCATGGCCTTGTCCTGATGGGAGTCTTGCGCAGCTGTTGTGCTGGGCTTAGGCCAGGCTTATAGCAGCTGCACCAGCACCTCTGTACAATGACTGGAGCTGCTCTCAACTAACACAACTTAAGGACAGAACATCCTGATCTCAAAGGCCATTAAAAATCTATTCCTTTACAATCAAAAAACTTCAAACTGCACTTTGGTATGCTTGAGCTTCAATAGCAAGTTCAAGTTAACACAAGCCCAGGCACTATGGAAACATAGAAAGCAAAGGCAGCACCACAAATGTTTAAAGTAGAGATGCACGGTGCACCAATAGCAAAACATAGCAATAGTGTGTATGGACCAATCATAGACAAAAAAGGCGGTACCTTCCCCTACCATCATAGGAAAAAAAATATCGCTTCCCGCACAGGCAGCGTCTTTCTGCAGCATTCAGCGAGATGGCGGAGTCATGCTTTTGACGTGCGTGTCTGCGACCTCAGCGCAAAACGGTCATTTTAAATGTTATCCACTGATCTATATAGAGGACAGTAGTTTCATCTGTAAATGCTACTAATTCATGCGAGTATTTCCATTTTGTATTAAAACGCGTTCTGACAATATTAAACGTAACTGAACGTACGCCGGTGCGGCACGCGCGCATCAAAAACACAGAACGCAATCGAGAGAGACCAGCGGAATAACATTAATTTATCTGAAATATCTGCTGTTGGATGCTAAATTTATGTTTAAAAGTCAACATGTCAAAATGTTATTACAGTAGTAACTGTAAAGGGATAACAACATGAATTTGAATATACATGTAAGATTTTTCTCCAGGATAAAGAAATATCAGTAATAAGTTACTGTCCATAGAGAGAGTGAGAGTTTTCCTGCAGAACATCCTCCCTGGTAGCACTGAATTTGTGTTTTTGTTTAATATAATTTTAATGTAGGGATTTGCTTAGTAACATTTTTGCAAATAATGTAAGCTATAGCACAGATACACCCTTATGGAAATTAACCATGGTTATACTAGATAGTAAAACCATATTTTTATTATAA
Source organism: Pseudorasbora parva (assembly GCF_024679245.1). NCBI lineage: Eukaryota > Metazoa > Chordata > Actinopteri > Cypriniformes > Gobionidae > Pseudorasbora > Pseudorasbora parva. The sequence continues at coordinate 35,421,825 of NC_090184.1, forward strand.
TAAAACCATGCGTTTGCCGTATTGATTACCATTTGTATAACCACATACAATAAATTTAAACTATGGATTTGAAGCAAAACAATGGTTAATTTGTGGTTACTATTGAATAACTACAACAGCCCTGTTATTTATTTATGTATTTATTTTATTAATATTATGTTTTTTTGTTTTGTTAATTGTAAAACCATGGTTCATTTTTGTAATGATGATATATTCATTTGTGTGTGTTCATAGCACTCAGCTGACACATTTGTTTTAAGGACAGCATCGGACAGAATGTGGAATAGTGTTTTGTCAATAGAATAAAAAATATCCCTTTCATCAAAAAAATAATCAGCCAACTAATCGATTATCAAAATGATCATTAGTTGCAGCCCTACTTTAGTAACATATACAGCTGAGTTAACTGATCTGTGCAGGTCTTAAACCAGACCTGATATTCTGTTTGATTCATATTAATCAAAAAACAATGAAAAATAGAAAATCACCACATGCTTGGCTAAATAACTTTAATATACCTATTAAGAAGCAGTGTAGGCTATAGTTAAAATATAGAGTGAAGACTAAGAAGTTCTATATTTGATTATTTTATTTCTTTCTTGACTTGCTACTGTTAAATAGACCTAATGTAGCTGAAAAATAAAGCACCGTTTTTGTCATATAGTTTGTAATTTGCATTTTTTGCTAATTTAAAAACAACAAAAAGATACATTAAAAAACTATATTTATTATAATTATAAAATTACATTTAAAAAATATTAAATAATTTTTATCATGAAATAAGATGTTAGTCATCCCAACCTGTTGAGAAGTGAAAGGTTAGTGAATGATGATAATGTGATCTCTGTAGGATGTTCACACTGGCAGTTATAGCAATAAGAGGCGGGAATGGTCAATAACCAGGGCAGGAACATGCTGGCCAAAGAGAAATTTTAGTAAAAAAATAAAACCATGAACAATAAGTTCTGTTATCATATTATTCAATTACTTTCTAGGTTTTATTTTTTAACCATGGTATCGGTATCGAGGTATTTTTCACCTCGATACCGATACCATGCACACCAGAGCTCACACCAGTCATAGGACGAGAGGAGGCAGGATTTAGAGATGGGTCAATTGTCTCAACTCCCCAAAATCCAATAAACCAGACACCTCACCTGCCCATCACCAGCTCTGGAATTCCCAAGGCACAGAACAGCCCCTAGCATTACACTGGAATGTGACAAGTACATCTGTCATGCAGGAAATTATGACCAACATACTCATGCGCAACAGCAGCTTGCAGGAGAAACGGCTTTGTCCAAGGACAAACGCATTCTCTGATTCTGTGGGATTTTTCTCTGTACTTAAGAACTTTTCAAAACAGACTAAGGCCCCATTTACACTGCATTGTTCAAGTGACCCTAATCCGATTTTTCCCTCTCATGTGGCACAGATCGGATATGACATGTGAACGTGTAAGCAGTAAAAAAAACGCATGAATTCCGATATCTTCAGATCGGATTCAGGCCTCACTCATATGTGGTAATAAATCCGATATAATTCGGATGCGTGCATTAGCGTCTGCCATGTAAGCGGTCAAATCGGATATTCCCCAGTAAATGCGAGTCGTACGTCATTGAAAAAAGGACGGAGGCGAATGACGTCAACTCAGGTGGACACAAACTGCGTTCCAGTGTCTGCGGTTTTCATGCGGAATTGGGCTACTTTAACACAGTTTTGAGTTGCAATTGGACGGGTTTTGTTGTGAAAACCTGGCAACCCTGTCAAGGGCTCTCCTCTTTTTCTCCGCCTTTAAGGGGGGGTGAAACACTCAGTTTGAGTCAATCTCATGTCAATCTTGAGTACCTATAGAGTAGTATTGCATCCTTCATAGCTCCGAAAAGTCTTTAGTTTTATTATATTTATAAAAGAAATATAGGCTGTACCGAGTCTTTCCGGAAAAAAACGAGCGCCTGGAGGCGTATCGTGTGGGCGGAGCTAAAGAATGACGAGCGCACACAAAGCGGTGACGTCCTCAAGCGTGGAGAAGCCCATGGCCATCGATCCAGAATCAGATTCGGAGGCTGAAATAAATTGAACAGGAGAAACAGCAACAGCAGGACGTCCGTCTCTGTGGTATGTACTGTATTTAGTGGCCTGTCAACATTTGTGTGCCTTTACTCGCAGTTTATGAGGACATGATTCGGTTTATGGACTATTGTATGAGACTAAACCTTAGCAGTAGCAAGAAAAACGGTTTTGCACGTCAGACTAGTGTAACGTTATACATAGAACAACAATGGAGTCCGTTAGCGCATTTGAATGACGAAGCACGCGATCGTGTCGTTTACTGATGTTTACTCACGTGACGATAGCCGACAGCATAGACATTTGAAGCAGTTTTACTCACCGGCTGCTTCCAAAGCAGGACCGAACCTTTATCGCTGGGACCGCTCCGTCAAAAAAACACTTCTTTGGTATGATTTGGTGAAGTCCTGTGACAGCAGTGACCGTGGAGATCCACTTTGCGACGCGACTGAAGCGATGTTGTGAAGCTTCCCGTCATTTCTGCGTTCAAATCGGTTCAAATGCAGCGCTGCCTTCCCGGAATGCTGTGCTGAAGCGTTGAAGTCGCTCAACGTCACCCATAGGAATAAAGTGGAGCGCGGCGCGGACTATAGGATCTGCAGCTGAGAGAGTGTTTATGGGCATGCATTTCCTCTCTCGCTCTAGTCACGCGCGCGCGCACCCTACCGGGAGAAGAGCCCGTACGGCCCATACAAGGACCTTCCTCTCTATTAACGTCAAGCCGAGCCATACTCGAAAAAAACTCTCTGAAACTTGTGAGAAACAGAAATACTCCATCAAACGTCCAACATTAGTTTTTGAAACTTTGTCTATGTTTAGGATGGGAATCCAAGTCTTTAACAGTGTAAAAATCTCAGTATGCATGAAACACCATTTCACCCCCCCCCCTTTTAAAGAGAAATGTTTTGCCGACTTTAAAGATGTGTTGAACAGTGCAGACAGCAAAACATTGTGCAATAATTTTGTCTGCGCCCATTGCATATCGCGCTGTTTTACTTCCTTTCACCGGTTAAGAACGTCTTGGGCTGTTTTCCCAGTGTACAGTGTAAATGCAAATATTGGATACGGGTCGCTTTTGAAAAGATGATGTAAGCAGGTCGTCAAAAAAAAATCGGATATAGTCACCAAATCGGAATTGTGCATCAAGACCTGCAGTGTAAATGCAGCCTAAGTGCCAGCATAGTGAAGCATATGCAAGTTGACAGGTAAACACACTGCTGCCAGGTCTCCCGTCGCGGTGCTAATTGCCTGCATCATAGCCTGTGTGCGCGGATGGACAGAAAAACAACTTTTCCCCAAACAGAATAGCTGTTATTTTATCCAAACAAATTCATTTATTCATTTATGATTAACAGGATTCTTTCTTTTCCTTCTGCCACTGCACCAAACATTTTCCCATGGCACAAGTACAGTGTACAAGCAAAAAGTTATTATGTTACTGACACCAAAACAACTTATAACCAAAACAAAAATATGCAATATGCTTATAGGCAAGATTATCAGTGAATAATTGCATACATTTTTGTTCTTCACAATCTCTTACAAACTTCTAACGGAATTGGAAAATGGCCCAAAAGTTGTCTGAACTACTTTTCTGTTTTAGTTTTGGAGCTTGACAATCTAATCATGTTGATTTTTCAATTTTTTATTTACTAGCAGGCAGCATACAAAAACAATACCAGCATACAAGTTTTGAACAATATGAGTGTAAATAGGACACTTACATTTTCTTTGTCAACTAATTCTGAGTGGAATAGGAGAAAGTATGTCATCTTTTGAGGTGTGATTCAATGACAGCTCGAGCTCATCTGTTTATCTGAAAGTGCTCAGCGCATCACAGCAAAAGCCACATGGCGCAAAAGGCGGCCTATTTTTAGTTCCAGCACAAAACAAAACCATCTTGCCATTCTTACTCCCAGAATAATCACACCGTGTACATTCACAGAGGAACCATCGAACAATGATTCTGCAAACAATGGGCCCATATAAACAGAACACTATGAAGGACAGATCCTGTTCATTCACAATGATGAGGATCCAACAAGAGCCCTCTGCAACAAAGAATGCACAGTTGTCCCCCTCTCACTCAGTCTCTTCCTCCTTTCCAGTAAATGGCTCTCCAGTTGAAAAGACTAGTGCAGTATTACAGGACAACAGACAATCTGATGAAGACAAATGTCCATAGAAAAAGGGAACTTGAGAAATTACAGCATGCAATCAAATGTGCCAACAATAGGGATAGGAAATAATAATGAATGTAAAGAGATAATTTACCTCCCAAAACAAACTGTCATTTACTCACCCTCAAGTTGTTCCAAAATGGTATTTCAGCAGTTTAACACGAAAAGATATATTTTGAAGAATGTTGGTACCAGACAGTTGGTTACTGACATTCTTCAAAATATCTTCGGAACAAAGAAAGTTTAACAGGTTTGAAAAACTTGGGTAAGTAAATAATGACATTTTTCATTTAGTGAACTATGCCTTTAACAATTCCCATTCAGAAAGTCCAAATATGTCCTTTAACCTGTGCTGAGTGGACATTCAATCGACCTCCATTCCTGTGCTCATTAATCTGACAGGCTGTTTTGAATAACGGCACATTGGATTATGTTAAACTGCCTGGTGCCATTCATTCAGCCCTACTTTTCACAGCTTACACAGCAGTTAGAAGCCCAGCTACTGTGATTTACTCATTCAGTGGAGGTGCTAATGGGGCTCTTTATGCAGTACACCAACACCTGCAAAGCATTGTGGGATTGCTTTATGCTTCTCCTGGGGACCCTCTTTTCTTTTAAGCTAGATCAGAAGACTAGAACACCGAGCTTGACAGGTCAGCGCAAACATAATGACCTGAAGGAAGGAAGTTTGGCACCTGATCAATATTTCTACCCTGTGGTGTCAGCATCAGACCTTCCACCTAAAACACATCCCTTAAACACGCGCTTACTCTTTTGAAACAGAAGTTTGATGGAATATGCGCATGAACTCTAAAGTTTACAGGGAAAATCTTTTGCAAATTCTCTTTGTACAAGCATGCACAAACATGAAGAATCACACGCCCAACAGCTTAAAGGTACTTATAAAGAATGTATGCAACACAACACCACCTCAAGACACACTAAATGTGCCATCAGAAGGAATTATATGTTCTTTTTATATTTGCATAATTTCAGATCATCTTTTGTCAATTACAGTCAACAATAACAGTGGAGATTGCAAGTGTTAGATCGTACGAGTTAGCATCGTGATGGAACCAGAAGGTGTGATTTTACACGGATTTACATCTTAATCAGACAATCAGTATCCTCTGTCCATCCTTGCCCTCTTTCTTTCTTTCCCTCTTTGCGGTGAGTCATTTTTGTCCTGTGTGCAGGAGGCATCCAGACCTGTGGCTCCTCCTGAATAACATCCACCCGATGAACCATTGCTATCTGTGGTTGCCACAACAAAGTGGGTAAAACAGAATTCATCCGACTGCTCATTTAAATCTGATGAAATGTTCCCACCGGCAGCATCCGCTGCTTCTAACAGAAACACACTAACCTCCTCATAACTTAGTCCATTACTTAATTTGACCTTTTAAGAGCCATTTGTTGAAGATCGACACATTCAGACCATTCCCCGCTGTTCACCAAAGTAAAACAATTACACAAATCATCATTAAATATACAAGCATTACAACTGTATTTGTGCAGGTCTAAAAAGAGCCTGCTGAGCCAAGCAACGGCTACAGGGCCTTCATTTCATTAGGATGTGAGGACGGTATTAAGACATTTTGATGAAGGCTTTAAGAAGAGACATTCTCGAAGGAAATTAACAACCATGGTGGTTAAGACGACCACGTCACCAGATGAGTGAACACATAAGCTTGTTCTCGGAGATAAGACGGCATAAGCCTTCAGTGTTTAATGAGCCTGGTGGGCCAGACCCATTACGGTTTATGGAAAGCAAATGAGACGGAGAGATTGAGTCAGTCAAAGTGGTCTTGCGAACAGGAATCGTCGTCAGGCTGTGGGGGTCCTGTCTGAACACGCATGAACTCAATAGCGGCAAGGAGGCGTCGTCCATTTGACTACAGTGGTTGTTGGGTGTTGACAACCCTTTTCAGTGAATATATGCCATTCAAAACAGATCATAACATGTTTGATTCAAACGACCAATATCAACTGAAAAAGAGCTGTAATACAGCCCAAGGGTGTGATAAAAGAGTTATATAACGCAGTGAATGCATGTTATTAGCGAAACCGAACTCACTGTTTGGGAGACTTCCTGTTGAGCGAACATGACGCCATGTTGATTCATAACATAAAAACGCATAAAGGCTGGAAAAGGGAATGGCAATGACACTTCAACTAAGCAGATGCTAGGATACGTCTGATGATGGTGCTGCTGCAGATCTCCTGGATTTAACCCTAATCTGCCCTCTGTCCCATCTGATTTCATGACTGAATTGTGAGACTATTCACTCAGCATTCCAAGACATATAGTAGCGCTCAGACAGGCCATTCTGTGTAGATGGAATTCAACTGGGATTCATTAGAATGACTTTGATGTGTATATGACCCAGAATGAGAGGATAAACATGTTTTTTATTGGGTAATTTTTTTTGTACACACATGAAAAGCTGCATTGCTATATGTTTTGGAGTATCGCCATCATATTGCATTGCGAGTTCAGTAATGTGATGTGCATCGAACAGTGACATGAGGGTATCTATCACTACACCCCTAAAAACAATGATCTGCAAAGAAAGGCAACAGAGAAAGACATTATACAAAAGTCCAATAACTCCATCACTGCCCAACATAGAAGAATTACTCCAGTGTGTCATCTAATCCAGACCTTAATAAGGATGCAATGAGAGGATGGAACCGGATAAGGCTGTTAAAATGAAGCAGGATTAGCAGAAGTCTAGGAGAGCACAGCCATCCACTCTCTCACCACTGACACAAAGATGAGTCTCCACTTCACATGTTACCAACTAGACAAGTTAAAAAAAAAAACATTAAATCCACTGATACTTTATACCTAGTGACAACAAATTGTGGTGTTCTAATGACCTCTAGTGGCGCAACAACGCCCAAATCGAACCTTGGGCCCAGCAGGTCTTCACAATGAGACAGAGAGATACTTTATAAAGCTTTTTGCTTCAAATCCATCCAGCATATCAAAAAAATGGATTGCCTAAAGTAATTTAGTCCTTGATTCCTATTATCTTGCACCCTGGGAATTTCACACGTGTCAGAGCGCCGTCCACTCAATCCTTCAGGACAAACTGAGATGAAAGAGATATTTATGTAACGTAATTACAACTCAATTACAGCAGCACTGTGCCTGCTTACCAGAAACAAAACATAATCTACGATATTCTCTTATAGTTCTTAAACAGACAGGTCTGACTCTGAATTTGGCTTGGATGGGTCTCATTTGGAGCTGCTGCCAAATGCCAACATTGTATCATTAAGTTAAAGGGATACTTCACCGCTTTTTCATATTAAACTATGTTATTCCCTTAACTAAGATGAGTTGATACATACCTCTCTCGTCTCAGTGCGTGTACTTAATCTCTCTGAAGTGCGGTGACATTCTGATAGCATTTAGCTTAGCTCCCTAAGCCCAGTTCATTCACTATGATACCAAACAGAGATCAAGTTAGGGCTGGACAATAATTCAATATCAATATATATCGCGATATAATTTTTTTCAATAACGGTGATATGATTTTTAAACACATTTCCGATATTTCGATATATACATTACAGCATTCCTCACTGACTGACGTTCAGGGCGCAGCCGTCAGAGAGAGCAGAACATGATTGGCTACTTGCGCGATGACGTACACCACAGTGCTCAGCAGTAGTAGGCTGATAGATCCAACGCGGCAAGTTTTAGCTACAAAGTTTCCCTGACCGGCCGCAACACAAATGTGACTGAACGAACTTCCACAAGTAAGGAGAAAGAAATAGTTGATAAGAGAAGAAAGACTAACGTTAATTCAGTGGGGTGGAAGTGGTTCGGCGTGTCCCCCGCACTTTTAATAAAGTGTATTTTCATCCCCCGCACATTTACTGGGTCTCACCGGTCCTAGTCGACCCGCTCCGAGCGGGATTCGAAACGGCATTACCTGGAGCGAGGGCGGGCAAGTTAACAGGGACGCTATAGACCGCTTTCTCTAACCTCGGTTGATTGCGTGCTTCTTGAGGTCACGTGCAAGTGTAGCCTATACATAGAAACCAACGTGAATACATCAAGATTTAATTTCAGAGACAAAAAATAATCTATGCATGACCTGTCATTTTATTCTTATCTAAATATGAGGAGGACGCTCTCTCACAGAAATCCAAAAGCGGATTCGTAGAAACTTACTGTCGCGCTGGAGCTGCACATAGACAGTAAAAGAAATGGACGGAGCGTTCCCATTGACTTCAACGGCGAAAGAATGAAGTCAACCTAGGGGCGCTCACTTCCTGATGGCTGAGCGAACTGCGCAGGCTCAGACTGAGCTTGACGACGTAGATGTGACGTGAGCCTCCTGTCTGACAGCTGTGAGTCTTCTAGTAGGTGTGGAAAGGGAAATCTGAATCACGTTGTTTAAATATTTTCTCCCGTTGCTTTTGGCTCACTATGGGCTTCTCCCCATTCTTCCCCCTTGACTTTATCAGACTAGTCTCCAGGACATGTCTCCACGTCCCCCCGACTGTCTCATAGACAGTAAAAGATTGCCTGCGAGCGTCTCCTCAGGTCTATACGGTAATTTCTCAACTGTGCGACAGGGTCGCGTTGGTTATGACGCAATCGTTAGCCTATTTTTACAAAAACAGCTTCTGCGGGGCGATAGTGTAAGATACAAGGTAATGGAGCCTTTTATGCATTGTCGTGTTTCTTTAGAAATAAACAATAGACAAATGGAGTCTTTAAACGTCTCAGATGTAAAGTTATTCACTGTCAAAGTGACTCAAAAATGAATGGGAGTCAATGGGATGCTAACAGCAGGTGATGGCTTGGTTAGCAATGGCCGCCCCTAGGGGTGGAACGCTTTCCGAGCGCTAGATTACCCCCTTGGAGCTGCAGCTGAAGGAAAACAATCGTTATGAGCTGAAAGGTGACGACGACAGTCAGACGATTGCGACAATATATGAAAGCAATGAAGGAGCATCATGAGCAACAAAACTGTTTTCAACACTGATAATAATCATAAATGTTTGTTGAGCATCAAATCCTAATATGAGAATGATGAGTGACACTGAAGACTGGAGTAATGATGATAAATTCAGCTTTGATCACATAAATAAATGACACTTTACTATATATTCACGTAGTGAACAGATGATGTAGATCAGAATAATATTTCACTGTATTATGTTGTTTACTGCATTTTTAATTAAATAACTGCAGCATTAAATATATGCTATAGTTTTGCATAAATGGAAAATAGAGCGCTATGAATTGTTCTTCACTGAAATTTAAAACTTAAAAGAAAATGCTCAATAAACTGCGTCTGCGGCATAGGAGCACTGTACGCTGTGAAGCAGATCCACCATCTGAAGCAGATCCATCCGCTGAATATTCTGAGTCTAAGAGTTCTAAAAGCACTTTTGTTTAATCTATATTAAGAATAATATAATCAGCCTATATTATAGTTTAAACTTAAAGATATTAATATTAATAAAGTGAGAGTCTTATGTTTATTTGATGTTGATTTCACATTTCTTTTTCATATAAAGGCTAAATACAAATAAAAGGTGAACATTAATTTATTAGTTCTGGTTTATTTTCTAAAAAATTATATAGTTTTATAGGAGGACTATTCATAGACTTGGCAAATACATTTTTCAGAAGTTTGTAGGTACAGACATCCTTTGTGGCAGTTCTTAGTAGTTTTTTCTAAAGCTTTTATATAATTCATATCGATATCGGAATTATATCGTATCGACCGAAATTAAGAAAAATATCGTGATATGAATTTTGGCCATATCGTCCAGCCCTAGATCAAGTTAGAAGTACCAAACACCTCCACGTTTCCCCTATTTAAATACAATTACACGAGAAGGTGAACGATCAAGTATGGTGACAAAATAAAACGTGGCGCGTTTCTAATCGGATTAAAAAGGAGAACTATAATGTATGGCGGAATAGCACTTCTGAGAGTACTTCGGCTCGGCGCAGTAAAAAGTCCCGGCCGAAACATCTTCCCTCACACCTCCCTATTGACAGAAATGAGAGAGTGTGTGGGAGGTGTGAGGAAAGATGTTTCGGCCGGGACTTTTTACTGCGCCGAGCCGAAGTACTCTCAGAAGTGCTAATCCGCCGTACATTATAGTTCTCCTTTTTAATCCGATTAGAAAAGTACCACGTTTTATTTTGTCACCATACTTGATCGTTCACCTTCTCGTGTAATTGTATTTAAATAGGGAAAAGATGGAGGTGTTTGGTACTTCTAACTTGATCTCTGTTTGGTACCATAGTGAATCAACTGGGCTTAGTGGGCTAAGCTAAATGCTATCAGATCGTCACCGCGCGTCAGAGAGATTAAGTGCACGCACTGAGATGAGAGAGGTATGTATCAACTCGTTTAAGTTAAGGGAATAACATAGTTTAATCTGAAAAAGCGGTGAAGTAACCCTTTAAACACGTGCACAAAAACCATGGTAAAATCACTGTAGCGGACGGCCTCGTGTTCTCAAACACTGGAAATGTCCGATATATAAAATGAAAAGAAAAAAAAGGAAACTTTTGAGAGTTCTTCTGAACCTTTGATCTTTTATCCGTGTGCCAAATAAAGGTCCGCACTGTTCTGAGCTCTAAAAATCAATCGTTTTGGGTTCGTTTGCATTAAGTTCAGGGCAGCACTTTGCACCAGCCGACTGAAGTAGTAAAAGCCTGCTGGTACAGAGTGGATAAATAAATAAAAGGAGTGTGGAACTGGCCTCGTGACCTCAGAGCAGCGACGGGCTGACTCATTGGCTGTCTGCAGGGGATGGGCAGATGCAGACAGGACCTCTCATTTATCCCTCCATCTGACTGCACGGCTCAATTAAGCACAGTTCGTCACGGTCATATCTGACGAAATTCCATTAGTTAATGAAAGTGATGAATATTCTCCTGGATCTGACGGAATTTCACTTTGAGCGGGAGATGCGTCGCCTGTCGATGTCCTGAACGCACAATGGGCAGAAAAGCTTTGGGAAATCGAGTAGTCTACCTCCCCTAATGCTTTTGTGTAGTCATCAGAGTCTGAGTGATGACCGCACTGCAGAGTTTTAAAATGAAACGGTGAAGAAGCTTCCTGTGGATATTGTATATCAGACTGTTAATGGCAGTACTACACTGTACCCTCCAGCTACTAACCCTTTACCCACCACTGACAAAATATATCTGCCCTTTAAGACACAATCCAGCAATCCATGTTTCCACTGCTTTATGGTGGGGGTTCTGTTATGCATCTTCTGAAAGAGACAGAATTTAATCTCCGGATCCAAAAACAAGGAAAGAACAAGCAGAAACAAGTGACTGAAGCATTTCTTACATATACACTACATTGCCAAAAGTAAACCTAGGCATGCACAAACATTTGTCAAAGAATGGCTCGCCTACCTTAACTCACCTTAAATGACATTCCAAACCCATGCTGTTTTGCAAAAGGTATTTTTGACGAATTATCATTATTATATATAACTATTATTATATATAGCCAATGCTGCAATCTGACACCATCTCATTTGAAGTAAAAAAAAATGCTGCAATTCATTTTTATTTATTTTACAAAAATGTTAAGCAGCAAAAACATTTCAACATTGATAGTAATAATAAATGTTTCTGGAGCAGCAAATCACCATATCAGAACGATTTCTGAAGGATCATGTGACAGACTGGAGTAATGATGCTGAAAATTCAGCTTTACATCACAGGAATAAATTACATTTTAAAATAATGTATATTAACAGAATTTTCTTTTAAAATCATTACAAACTGGCAGGTACTGTACAACAGGGATGGAAATTAGCACCCGCCACCAGCCAAAAGCGGGTGATTTTGAGTTGTGGCGGGTAAACTCGCTTCACCTACCGGCCACCGTGGCGGGTAAATAAAAATAGCATACTGTTTCCCCTCTTTGTAAACTTTGTTCAATGCATGCGAGTGCAGCCGTTTGTCCGAATATGACCAGTCGTTTTCGCCGTCATTACCCGGATGTAGTACCAGAAGACGCGAATACGAACTCGCGCGCGCTGAAAGAAGATCCGTCACTGCGCATCATCCGTGAACGCGCACTCGTCCCACAGCGCGCAAATATTGAGTTCCCTTTCATGTCTTGCGCTTAAATGGACAAACTCACACAAAAAGTATGTCGACAACATGTCCATCTTGATTAGTATCCAAGCAGACATAGTCTGAATATGCCTCAAGTGAACGTTATACAGTCGAGAAAGAAGAGCATCCCGGCCTCAGGTCTTAAAGGGGCAGTAGCCTTTACTGCTGTCTGTTTAATGTCAAACAAAAGGACATCACTCACTGCTCTTGAATAGCTTTTGTAAGTTTAATAAGGATTAATCTTTAATTTAAACAGTTAAAATATGCAGTTATTTTACATTTGATTACTTTATTGAATTTCTGTACCTTTCTGCAGGCCATTAGGCCTGTACATTAGCTATTATTAAATGCACACATGAGTGAGGTCAAGTTAAACATTTTAGTTTGAATTGTATTTTATACTGTGGATTGTTGCAATGTGCTAAGTAAATATTTGCATAATTTGTAATTGATTAATATTTGAAACTTTAATATTAATTTATGCAATCGCAATGCCTTGATTTTTAGTAAAGTTACACAGTCACAGCATTAGCCATAAATGCAATGGTACTAATAATTGGCATAATTTCTTTTGGTGTTTCGCTTTCGGCCAAGAATTTTTATTTCTGTGCATCCCTACTGACAATGTTCTGCTCGGTGTGTCGTCAACACGCTTCAGAAGATGCCAAAACTAATAGTTTCATTGTTGGGACATCCAGGTAAAAAAAAAAAGCGCACAAAGCCCTACTCATTTAATGAAATGTATATCAGTTCATGGTTTGTGTATGTATAAGAGAGATAGAGAAAATGTCAAATGTCATTTCATTGAGACTTGAGATTAAATAAACTGCTTAAGTATTGTAGAGCTTGTAGTATTAATTTTTCACATGCAGTTACACATTGTCGGTTAAAAACAAGAAAGTGGCTGGTAAAAACATTGAGTGGCTGGTAGATTTTGAAATCCACCAGCCACAGTGGCCGGTGGACAAAAAAGTTAATTTCCATTCCATCCCTGCTGTACAATATACTTTTTACTTAAAATCGGTCTAAAAACGTATAATTTTATAAAAATACTGTATTTGAATATTTGAAATTCATATTTGAAAAGTACAAAAATATTGTCAGTGGTGTCAAAATAAAAGTACCACTTCTGACACTTGTTTACAAATATGCATGCATACTGATATTATTATGTTATTAACATAAATTAATGCATTAGCTAAAAACAACTGACATTAAGCAATATACGTTTTCATAATTATGTTGTTAACATAAATTAGACATTATTGTAAAGTATTACCACCGGAAAAAACAATAACATTTTATTTTAAGGTGAGCTATCACTTTAACCTTACAGATGAGACTCTAATACTCTGAGACAGAGCGAATAATAGAACAAAATGTGCCCATGGCCATATGATTGGAGATCAGACATAAGATGTTCTAGACTCCAGTGTTAGATATACGGTTTGTCTGATGAAGTTCATCATGGCAGTTAGTCACCACTGGCATGACAGTCAGGCCTGGAACCATACTATTATTGTTCAGATTATTCAGATGACGACTTTTAGCCACAGCTATACGTCTGGCTATAAGGGATGAGAGTAAAAATAACTCATCTGCTACCCTCACATGTCAGTGTTTCCAGCCGAAGGGTTCACTGTCAAGATGTGACGAGCTCCATTGATCAACACACCCTGTGGAGAACCGACCAACGTTGGGCACGAGCCTCCAAAGAGAGCCAACGCAACTCCTGGGTAATGGATAACAGACATCACTGTTCATCTAAAACCTATGGAAGCTCGTTTCAACCAGAGAATAAAACATAAAGAGATAGATAATTGAGACTTCTTTATCTCACAATTGTGTTTACATTCCACAATACTGACTACTTTTCCCAGAATTTCACGTTTATATCTAGCAATTCTGACTTTATATTACACAATTCGGAAATAATCAGAATTGAGTGAAATAAAGTCAGAATTGCGCGATATAAAGTCAGAATTGTGCGAAATAAATTCTCAAACACAAGTTATAAAGTCCAATTCTGAGGGGAAAAATACAGATTTTTTTTTCTTTCAGAAAAAGGCAGAATTGTGAGATAAAAGTCACATTTACCTTTTTTAAATTTTATTCTGTGGAAACAAACTTCTATAAAAAGCACCAACAAGGTTTGGTAAACGAAAATCAGAAGTTTTTTTGTGCTTGAACTTGCAATTACACACAAAAGTACGCCAAAATATCCTTGTAAACACAGATCAGTTTTGTCAGTTTTGTCTTGAGTGAACATAAACAGTTGAGAAAGAAAACACGTGTAACAGTTAGGGATGGCCGAAAAACTTATGTTCGAGACAGCTATTTTTGGTTTTGAGGCGAAATGGTTTTGGAGGGCTGAAATCGGTGATCAAAACAGATTAATTAGCGCTTCTCCAATGGGTCAGCGTCTATGCACACAACGTGGATAACCTACAACAATTCAACATCTCAGTCAGCTGTGTGGACACTAGCTCTGGACTGACAATATTGTTTAATCGATTTTAATCACAATTGTATTTTTTTTTTTATTATTATTATTATTAAAATCTTTTAGTTTAGTTTTTTTAGTTTTGTAGTTTTCTACTGATGCGGAGCATGAATAAAAACGTTGGTAAATAAATGCAGTTATGTGTACATTCCACATTAATTTGTGGTACTGTTCATTTGTTTTTATTTTATTACCATTTACTTTATATGATGTCTGAAATGTATATTAGTTAGCCCAGTTGTTTCGCTGTGGCATTTGTCAAAGAGTTAGTTCAACTAAAACCAAAGTTATTTCATTAATAACTCACCCCTCATATTGTTCCAAATCAAATGTTTATATGTAAATAAAACCATAATTCAATATTTCACCATAAAGCAATCGTGTCTCTTCAGAAAATTGACTAAATCACAATACACATGGAATAGTTATAAGATCTCTTTATGAACTTTTTGAAGCGTCAAAGTGGAAGTTACGTAGCTGTCAATGGAGGGACAGAAATCTCTCAGATTTCATCAAAAAGATCTTCATTTGTGTTCTGAAGACAGGCAAAAGTCTTACGGGTGTGGAACGACACCGGAGTGAGTAATTATTACCAGAATTTTCATTTTTGGGTCAACTGCCCCTTTAAAAGCATAGGAAAATGTTAGTGTAGGAAATCAGCTGCAACAAAACATTATAAACAAAATATGTTTGATTTAAATGTTTTTACCATACTGGAATCGAAAAGACGAAGAATCAGAATAGACGAGCAGAATCACAATCAGAAAAGCTCAAATTCTAACTATACCCATCTCGACTCCCTTGCCATTCAAACCCCACATCTAACGAAACACCAACCAATGTGTCAGTCACAAACAACACCTCAACATAAGATTTAAGTGTGACATGCAGACAGTATTATGATCAAATATGTGCATTGTGTTACTGCCTGTAACCAAATGAGTCAGTGAAATCACTCACGAGCGAAATCCGAGAAAGCAGTGGCTTCCCCAGCAGCTTTCCCACCAGCAAATGCTTCACAAGAGACAATAAATGCCAGTCCCTATCAAATAACAGTCATCAGATTTCTACAGTTAGGACAGTATGGTGCTGAACTTCCCCTTCTCAGTTGAGTAACTGCCCTTAAAAAAACATAATCTTCAACATCAAATGAATACCAAATTTCCACTGTTATGGTGGGACAGAAGCACTTCTGAAGTGGCAATTATCTGTCTACATAGACTGTTTAATGCTGCTCAGAGATAGCATAAGCAATCGTAAGAGCACATTTTATATTGGGTCAAATCAGTCTGGCTTTTATGTAGCATTATGCCTTTGCTCAGAATTTTGAGCAGGCACAGAGCAGACTTCATACAGCTTTTATGTGATGATTGTGGGAAATTCTCCATTCTCCAAGATGATGTGCATGTAAACCATGGCAATATCACTGATACACCTCAAAAGCATGTTTTGGATCATTTTAAGTGACAGTGAACGATCTTGTCATTTAACTGGTGCTTTAATCCAATCAGAGCCCCTCACAATATACTCATTTCAGTGGCACTCTACCTGGAATGGGAACAATAGTGCTGGTACACAGATCGACACATATGGGGTTCGAACCTACAGCAACAACAACACCACCACTATCAGTGCCATAACCACCACAGACACTGAGGGAGACGATTATGATCCCCTGTGAGTGGAGTTAAAATGAACAAAATGTTTAAAAGGGTACATGTTAGGCATTAACCCAACCGGAACTGATTGACCTGAGCTCCTTTATTAGAGCTTAACTGGCTGACCTGAGCTCCACATTTCTGAGGTTGTGACAGACAGCGAGTTTAGGCATGAAATAAGTGTTTGTCCGCATTTATGGTGTCAATATAAAGCTGTCTAGATAAGCAATACACTAGATTTTGCAACACAGCCTGGGAGTCATGGAGTATTTCCGCTGATCCTGACGGATCGATCTCAACTTCTCACTGGAGTGCAGATCCACATTTTAACGACTATGATTTGCATATTGCCAGTGACTTAAACTGAGAAAACTGCGAAATGAACCAGCTGAATGGGCTCATACCTGAGTGCAGGGTGAAAACATTGATTCCTGGATCCGGCATGATGTTCGCTGCAGCGACGGCAGTTCTGCCCGGTGGCGTCCCCGTGATGTTGTTGCCGCCGCAGTCTCGGGGTCTCCTCCCGGAGCCGCTGGCCCGGTTCGATCTGCTCTGCTGCTGTTGCCCCTGCGGTGGGGTCTGAATCCCCGCGGAAGCCCCTTCTCCCACGCGGCCTACCTGTTGTCCCATCCTGCGAGTGTTCTGGGTGGGAAAATAACACAGATCTGTGGAAAGACCCGCCGTCCGTTTGGACCGCTCACATCCCACAACGAACGAACCGCGGGACGACGGCCTGTTCTGCTAGGGATGATAGTCTTTCCCTTCCTTGGTCACCCCTCCTTCTCCTCTTCCTCCTCCTCTACCGGACCGGACCGAGCTCCGTTAGCTTAGCTTAGCAATCTCTATGTGTGTGTGTATGTGTGTGTGTATGAGAGAGAGCGATAGAACCCACCCACCACCTAACAGCTAACAACACACTGTCTAAGCGCTAAATTATACTAAATGGCACTGGCTAAACGGGAATGTACGATCCTCCAGCCCCCCAGCACCGTTTCTCTTAAAACGAACCCGCCTGGGGTCGTTCCGTTCTACTCCAGCCGCTGCGCGCCCCCTCCGCCGCCGCCATCTTTACCGCAGAATCAGTGGCGTGCGCTGCACGAGCCAATGACGGAGAGCGCGCAGCACACCATCATCGCTGTGATGCAAAAGAACTCTCTCCTTTTCTTTTTTTTTCTTTCTTCTTTTAAATAAATATATGGATATCAATATTAACATTAGCAAAACCAAGAGTTGTCCATTCTTATGTACAGTGAATAGCATGTTACCGGTAATACCTAGAATAACTAGTAGGCTACACAAGTAAACACAACATAAAAAGGTTTTATGTCTTAAAAGCACAATATAAAGAAAATTCTACTTCAATTATACATCAATATCATATTTAATAATAGGCCTACGTTTTGCTCAACCAAACACTAGGCATACAGCACGCTATTGTTTATTAATAATCTGTCATTTGATTTAGAGCCAGACCATTTTATATATATGGAAATTTTCTAATAATATTACTATTTGAAACAACTTCACTTCCACTCTTTTAAATTATTTTCTTCTGCCAATCCAAAACGCCCCCGTTCGCGCATATGTGTAGCTCTCTCTCTCTCTCTCTATTTATATATATATATATATATATACATACATACATATAGTACCTGTTGAAATTATCTTCTGACCAAGACTGTTTATTTAATCAAAAATACAGTAAAAATAGGAATTATTTTACAATTTAAAATAATTCATACATTTAAAAATGTAATTTAAACCTGTGATCAAAGCTACATTTTCAGCATCATTACTCCAGTCTTCAGTGTCATATGATCCTTCAGAAATCATTTTAATATGCTGATTTGCTGCTCAGGAAACATCTGTTCTTAAAAACAAACTTTTATTCATCAATGAGGCATTCAACTGATCAGAAGTGACACTGAATACATTTAGGTTACAAATAAATGCTTTAATACATTTAATAAATACATGTAATAAATGCAAATAAATACTGTTCACTGAGCTTTCTATTCATCAAAGAATCCTGAATAATTATCACAATTTCCACAAAAATGTTCCACAAAAAAGAAGCAAGTGAAGTAATTGAAAATGTTTATTTGTCCATTACACAGCATGCTGGGACAGGCTACGCACCTAATAAATTCACCAAATAAATTATGAAGAAAATTAGTAAAAAAAATTATAGCATCCTTTTTGATGTTTCAAATACATTGATCACTTTTTATGTGACGAAAATTACATTAATCGACTATTCTGGAAATTACAAATCATTAATGCCTTGTACAGACATACAGTAGTCCTAACACACAACTCTCCACCACCACCTGCTGGTCATCACAGTTATTGCAGGTACATTTGTTTTTTTAAAATATATACTCAATAACAGACACTTAATTTTTTTGCACTGATAAATGACATTCAAAATGTCTTAAGAGTTTTTAGTGTACCTAAGAATAATTTATAACTAACTAATAAAGGGATTGTGCTTAAAAACCGTTGGTAATAACAATGATCACATGGGTGCAGCCAGCTGCAACACCTCAACACTTCCAAACATCTCATACACTATTTTGTAATAAATAAGACCTAAATTATGGATTTAAATTAGTATCCAATTAGTTGAGCTCTAGGAACAAACAAGTACAAATATCAAGAACTCCAGACTACCAGTCAAACTCTTAAAAAAAGGAAAATTGGCAGAATGGAGAATTTTCCAATGTTCATTAAAACTCTGGTTTCACAGGCAAGGCTTAAACTAGTTCCAGACTAAAATGCATGTTTAAGCTGTTTTAACTGGAAGCAACTTGCACGAACTTATCATAGTGACATTTCTCTTCTCAAGATGCACACCAGAAATGGTTTTATTTTTTAAGGCACATTTATAAATCGACTACATGTCCTAATTAAAAAAAGGCCTAATCCTGGCTTAATCTAAGCCCTGTCCGTGAAACCAGGCCTAAAATTGAAAGGTAAGTAAACAATTGTGTTTAACAGAAAAATGGCACATCAATTAAAATCTACTGGGGTTTTAGAATTCACAACCCCACTTGTAAACATTGTGAGGTTCAGGCCAAAACCCTTCAAAATGTGCCACATGGCCTCTCCAGTACTGGAATAACACCACTATCTCAAAGACTATCTAAGAATAACACGTTTATAATCTGATCTCAACTTTATGACATCACACAGGCTTTTAAAAATAGAATCTCTTTAGCAGATCAGACAGAACCTACTATAGATTGTCAAATGCTAACTAGGCTGTCACTTAGATATTCTACATTCTGTTAGATGTTATAATAAATATTAAGATCTCAACAAATAAAATATCCAAGGCCTCTTTGTAAAATGTCTTCATGATTATGGAGCAAGATTGTCACTTTTCACTTTGTTTGGTCATAGTGCAATACCTATAGAATGCTAAAAAAAAGTTCCAGAATAAGTTGCGTTCCTGTCATTTCCCTCCAGTATCTGGAGGTGTGGCTTAGTGAGCGTCCACAGCAGAGTTAGTCTGTGGATAACAAGTCCAAGATCGAGGCTTCAGCAAGTCTATGAATGAAGGCTGAGGAAAGAGAAAGAAATGGATAAATCCACAATAACCAACATTCACAGATGAATATTAACACCAGCACATAATGTTTACCTCATCAATGGAGCAGTAGCGCCGAGCGTACCACTCCTGAGAGTACAGGCAGATGAGAACCCCCTGTCCTAAGAACAGTGCAGTCCACATGATCACGTTCCAGATCGGCCCTTTTCTTCGGTCATGAAGAACGAAGTTAAATGCCACTGAGAGAAATATGAGTGGATTACATATATTTAGGCTCTTTCATGTTAATCAGTCATGGAAAAACACAGTCATTGTAACCAAAGCCTAAACCAATTTCTGGGTGGTTATCTGGCATCCCAGCCTGGCCAAGCTGGTTAAATTGGTCTGTCTGGATGGTTTTTGGTAGACCAGCTGCTGACCAACTTAACACCAGCTTGGTTGGCTGTAAGACCAGCTTAAACCTGCTAAGACTATCAGTTTGCCATGCTCATGTAGTAAAAGAGGTTCTTACTTCCAAAGCACATGAAGATGCAGAACAGGACAGGGTAGAAGAAGCCAAAGCAGATGGCCAGAACGTACTCATGCACCACAGCAGACACAGTAAAAACAATTAACATGGCCGCCGCTCGGAATCGCTTCTGTGTCATCTGTAGAAGGGGATGATCAAACATGATTTGGCTTGATGCACATTTGGTCAAATTAAGTCCGTGTAAATAAGATAAAACAGATTGTTTAATAAAATACAGAACAACACAAGGTTAGCAAAGGGGTCCAAACTGAAACATTGCTTCCACCAATGAATTTCCGTGACTTTTCCAGTCGTTTGTGATTACTGGATAATTTTTTTTGAGAGTGCATTTAAAAAGTGCAGACATCTATATGTAGCCAATTAAATACAATTATATATACATAACATATTTAAATAAAAAAATGAATTATAATAAAACAAAAAATAATAAATTACATTTTTTAAACAAATACTTTTACTTTTTAATAATACATTATAATAAATGTATATACAATACATACACACATACTTTAGAATTAGAATTTATTAATATTATTTATTAATATCATTTTTAATAAATCATTTATAATAAATTAATAAATCATTTATAATAAATAAATAAAGTAATTAATACTGTGTGTGTGTATATATATACACAAAATGTGTTATATATAAACACACTTTATTTATTATAATTAACAATAATAATAATTAATGTGTATTTACAATAATTAACAATTAAAATAAACAAATTATGTGTGTGTATATATATATATATATATATATATATATATATATATATATATATATATATATATAAAATGTTATTTATATATTTATTTATTTAATTTTTTACTTACCCACAGGAAGTCCCTGTAGACATAATAATAAAGCCAATCGTGTACTACAACATTCCATGTGCGGTAATAGTTAGCAAATGAAGTGGAGTTCCACCAGTCCTAGAAAAAAAAACATTATTCAAAACAAACAAAAAATAGCGTACAATGGGAACATTAAGCAATTAAATACATCGCAAACGTGAGCCTTTCTTGAGTCTGTTGGTGCTGTCTGTTACCTTATAAAACATTCTGTCTCCAAATCGCAGCATTTCAGCAAATGCGTTAAGCCAGCAATGCAGAAAGGCAAAGAACGCCAAGAATAGCACCAGCACTCCTACAGATACATCAAAATATCATCACACAAAACTCATTCATTTGTACCCCTTTTTTACTACATTTGTGACCCTGCTCAGTGTGTACTCTTTATTACAACTCTTCCCTCACCATCTTATCAGTATAAAGGAATGAGAAGATGAGCTACAGTTAAATATATTGGCCCTGCTGACATGATACCTGGCAGTATAGAGTTGAAGACACACAACACCATGGCCCTCAGGTCAAAGAGCTGCATACTGATAATGCGGAACTGAGGGATACACAGCCGCACAAATATGTAATATGCGTAAAACAAACACCCCAGCACCTGGAACGACACAGAAGTAAAAGAAAGTCAGCATAACATTCACAACACAAACATGCACTCTTTTAAAAAACCCACCTGTAAAAACTTTGTAGCCACATAACCCCACCGAATACAAGGATTCCTACAGAGACAGAAGTACTCACGGTCAATGTGAAATTAAAACAGATAATTTCAATGTGAAATTATCTATCTATCTATCGATCGATCGATAGATAGAACATTTTGAGCTATCTATATATATATATATATATATATATATATATATATACACACACACAAACACAAACTCACCTAAAGGATTATATGGTACACCATACTAATACTGTGTCTGACCCCCTTTCACCAACTGCCTTAATTCTAGGTTGCATTGATTCAACAAGGTGCTGAAAGCATTCTTTAGAAATGTTGGCCCATATTGATAGGATAGTATCTTACAGTTGATGGAGATTTGTGGGATGCACATCCAGAGCACGAAGCTCTGGTTCCACCACATCCCAAAGATGCTCTATTGGGTTGAGATCTGGTGACTGTGGGGGCCATTTTAGTACAGTGAACTCATTGTCATGTTCAAGAAACCAATTTGAAATGATTGGAGCTTTGTGACATGGTGCATTATCCTGCTGGAAGGGATGGACATGGTCAGAAACAATGCTCAGGTAGGCCGTGGTATTTAAACAATGCCCAATTGGCACTCAGGGGCCTAAAGTGTGCCAAGAAACATCCCCCACACCCTTACACCACCACCACCAGCCTGCAAAGTGGTAACAAGGCATGATGGATCCATGTTCTCATTCTGTTTATGCCAAATTCTGACTCTACCATCTGAATGTCTCAACAAAAATTGACACTCATCAGAACAGGCAACATTTGACCAGTCTTCAACTGTCCTATTTTGGTGAGCTTGTGCAAATTGTTGCCTCTTTTTCCTATTTTCGCTCTTCTATCAGCTTAATTCAGTCGGCCCATTCTCCTCTGACCTCTAGCATCAACAAGGCATTTTCGCCCACAGGACTGCAGCATACTGGATGTTTTTGGTGGTTGGTGGTTCGATTGGTGGTTCGATTTTCCCATCTGACCAAGTTTTGAGGTGTCCTTGAGCAAGACACCTAACCCCACCTGCTCCCGATGAGCTAGATGGTGCCTTACTTACATGGCTGACATCACCGTCGGTGTATGAATGGGTGAATGTGAGGCAAAAAGGTAAAGCGCTTTGGATGGCCATAGGGTCTGTTAAAAGTGCTATATAAATGCAGTCGATTTACCATTTACCAACAACCATGCCACACTCAAAATTGCTTAAATCACCTTTCTTTCCCATTCTGACATTCAGTTTGGAGTTCAGAAGATTGTCTTGACCAGAACCACACCCCTAAATGCATTGAAGCAACTGCCATGTGATTGGTAGATTAGATAATTGCATTAATGAGAAATTTAAAGGGATACTTCACCGCATTTTCATATTAAACTATGTTATTCCCTTAACTAAGACGAGTTGATGCATACCTCTCTCACCTCAGTGCGTGCACTTAATCGCTCTAACACGCAGTGATATTTTGATAGTCTTTTTACTGCACCGAGTCAGCACGTTTTATTTTATGTCACCTTACTTGATCGTTTAACTATTCGTGTAACTGAATTTAACTAGGGAAAACATGGAGGTGTTTGGTCGCTTCAAACTTTATCTCTGTTTGGTACCATAGTGAATGAACTGGGCTTAAGGCTTCATCATATTCCGCAAGAACAGAGAAAGTTCTCGCTCCCAAGGGCTGCTATAACAAAATTACGTCATTTTGTTCTCGCAGCCCTGGTTTGAGAGTTCTCGCAGCTTGTTCTCAACACATCGCCTGAGCAGAACTTTTTTCTTGCGGGAGTCTGAGAACTATTGTGTGATTGGTCATACATTTAAAGTGGGCGGAGTTAATGCAGAGAAACTCAGATGTTTGGTACCTGCTTTTCTTGTGAAGTATGGAATATACTGGCCAGAACGAATTTTATTCTTGTTTTTGCCACCTCGAGAAAACGAACAAATTTCTTTATTCTTGCAGAGTATGTTCCAAGCTTTAGTGGGCTAAGCTAAATGCTATCAGAATGTCACCGCGCGTCAGAGCGATTAAGTGCACGCACTGAAACGAGAGAGGTATGTATCAACTCGTCTTAGGTAAGGGAATAACATAGCTTAATATGAAAAAGCGGAGAAGTAACCCTTTAACAGGTGTTCCTAATAATCCTTTAGGTGAGTGTATATATATATATAATTCATTATTGATTATTCTTTTCCTTCCTTAAAACCAATAACAATCAGTCTTACCTTGGATAATTGTCTCTGTATATTAGGGTGGGTGCAAAGAGAAAGTAAATATACTGGGTGAACTGAGGTACAACTACCGAATCTAAAATAAAAAAAGAAAACAAAATTTAAAAAAGAGCCATATTAATCCTGACGTTTTTTTTATGTCAAGCAAAATCTACATTAAGATCGTACTTGTTTTGTTTCGTTCTAAGGATCGTACTCTTGGCACATTTTCCCTGATGAAGGAGTGAGCCTTCATCATCAGCCGCACCTGTTTACAACAGAAACAACAGCAACAACTAGATTTAGCAGTACAATTTCTTTAAACTTTACATTCAAAATCTACCTTCATACATTATTAGAATTCTTACTAGCAACACATTCAAATAAACACACAAATGCAGAAAATAGAGCAACGGAGGGATAAAAATAATCCTGTTGCCATGGTTACGGAGTACCTGTTCTAGAATAAGTATGAAGCATGAAGCAGGAGGAAGGCCGTTCTTCAGCACCACATATGTGGGCAGGAAACCCAAACACAGCCCCTGGTACAGCAGTAAGAGAGAACCGGCCAGCACTGTCCACAAGGCCCGATAGTTTGACATGGGGTAGACACTGGCCCAGACACTGAGCAGTACATATGGAACCACGAGGGCGGACAGGATCATGCACATCCACGTGACAACCACTAGGGGGAACTGGCCAAACGCGTACACCAACAGGTCAAACTCAAGCACCAGTCTAGAGAGATAAAGAGAGAAAGATTTTGCACTTTACACAAATTAGTGCTTCTTCTATTGTATAGATAGATAGATAGATAGATAGATAGATAGATAGATAGATAGATAGATAGATAGATAGATAGATAGATAGATAGATAGATAGATAGATAGATAGATAGATAGATAGATAGATAGATAGATAGATAGATAGATAGATAGATAGATAGATAGATAGATAGATAGATAGACAGACAGACAGACAGACAGACAGACAGACAGACAGACAGACAGACAGACAGACAGACAGACAGACAGACAGACAGACAGACAGACAGACAGACAGACAGACAGACAGACAGACAGACAGACAGACAGACAGATAGATAGATAGATAGATAGATAGATAGATAGATAGATAGATAGATAGATAGATAGATAGATAGATAGATAGATAGATAGATAGATAGATAGAGCTGCAGAAAAATGCAGAAAAATCAATGTTAAGTGGTCTCTTAAAAAGCTTTATGAATTTATAAAACCAAACGGTTGGCAAGGACAGAACTTTAACAGAAGCAAACTGGATTCCAAAAGTGTTGATGAATAGCGAGTGTCCTAACCTGCCCTCATCAATGAAGTCCACGACGAGCGTGCTGAAGATGAAGAGGATGAGGAGAGCGATGAACATGTGATAGATGGTGCGGATGTGGTTCACCTCAAAGAGATCACTGCGGAAAAACACGTTAATAAGCACTATTACTTCAAATATCTATATGTAGTACAACTGGATGTTTCTGGTCACACTGTTTTCTAAAAATACATTGGGGGACAGCAAAATGATTTTTACATTCCATATATTGTGATATAATAAACAGGATTATTTAGGTCAGCTAATCAAATAAAAGTCATAGCACAGCTTTTTTACTTCATAGCAAACAAACAAATCACAAATCACAAAAATGTTTTTGTTCAATAGCTTCATGAAACATACTTCAAAAAAAGTCACTGACATTTTATATATTAATGGAATCACACAATGTTGAGGAAAAAATATGGAATGGGCTTTTAATTTCCATTTCTAAAACAAATACCAGGGCAAGTCTAAAAAAGCTCTTTTGTCAGCAGTTAAAACGGAGCTCTTACACACCTCGGACTTGGCTAATGAAAGGAAACATGGCCCCAACCAGAGAGTTGTCAGATGAATCAATGGAAAGGATTATAAAAGTCCTTCAATTTCAACACAGAATGTGGCCAAAGAAGTTGGTTGCTCCCAGTCAGCTGTGTCTTAAATTTGGTGCAAGTATAAAATAAATGGGAAGGTTATAAAATCGAAACATACAGGCAGACGTCAAAGCGTCAGGATAGAAAACTCAAAGCAATATGCCTTGAAAATAAAAAATGCACAACAAAACAGATGAAAAACAAATGGGCAGATCAGGAGTCACTGTTTGTGACAGAACTAACAAGCCAGCTGAAAGAAATGGGATTTTCCTTTAGAAAAGCCAAACTAAAACCAGCACTAACACCAAAACAGAAGAAAACAAGGTTACAGTGGCCTAAGGAGAAGCATTTGTGCCGTGTGGATGATCAGATGAAAGTGATATTCAGTGATGAATCACGAATCTGCATTGGTCAAGGAGATGAGGCTGGAATCTTTGTCTAGAGCCATTCTAATGAAACAAAATGATGACTGTCTGAAGAAAATCAACCAAATTTCCCAAAGCATTATGAAATGGTGTTGCATGCCAGGCAAAGGACCAGGGGAGATGGCAATCATTACACTAACAGTCAACGCACACGTGTACATTGAAATTTTGGACACTTTTCTCATTCCATCCATAGAAAATGGCTTTGGTGACGGTGAAGTAATTTTTCAGGTCCATCTTTTCACAGAGCAAAGATTGTTGAAGCTTTTCTTCAGGAAAGGCATATCAACTCAATGGCATGGCCAGCAAACAGTCCGAATCTCAATCCAATTGAAAATTTAAAAAAAACTGGTCCATGATAAGGCTCCATCCTGCAAAGCTGCTATTCGAAGTTGGAACCAGATTGATGGGGAATATTGTTAATATTGTTTTCATTAGTGAAGTCCGTGGCTCAAAGGATTCAGGCTGTCATAAAAGCCAGAGGAGCAACAAGGTATTCCATACTTTTTTCCCACAACATTGAGTGATTCCATACTTTTTTCCTCTACTTGATCTGGAAAAATACATGCCATTAATATATAAAGTGTCAGTAACTATTTTTATTTAAGTATGTTTCATGAAGTCAGAATGGTAAGATATTGAAAAATATTTGTTTTGTGTCATTAGTGATTTGTTTGTTTGCTATAAAGTAAAAAGGCTGGTTGAACATCCTCCAAGTGTGATGATTCCATCATTTTTGCAAGGGGTTGTATAACTATATCTCAGTTTCGGCAAGATCTCAGAGAAAATACACCCATGACTCACTCTAACAGGGATCGACGAATCACAAACTGTTTGCCTTGGCCTTGGGACGGTTGTGTATGTCTACAGGAATAGAGAGGAAGATGAAAAGGTTAGAAAACAGGGGGAGAAGATATGAGAAAAGCACTATGCTGATGTACCAAGAACATGTAATGTAAAAGAAATCACAAATGCAGTGAATTCAAAGGGGTCATATAATGCCATTTTTGTACACGTTAATATGATTCTTTAGTGTCTAAATGAAAACTTTGTAATATAGTTTAAGTAAAAATTCTCATTAGTATTCTAAGAAAACACAAATTTTACCTGGTCAAAAACAGCTCTGTTTTCACCAAGCCATTTCAGTGCATACGGCTTTAAATGATAATGAGCTTTGCTTACCCGCCCCTCTGTTCTGTGGACCGGTTTGACACACACACACATGGAGCTGTTGCCTAGACAACAGCAGAGGGGAAAGAATGGCCACAAGAGTCTCTGAGGACACATCTGTGCAACCGTATCGCTTTGAACCGGAGTCGGACCCGGGACGAGATGACAGCTCCAACGAAATTCGACAATTAAGTCTAAACAGGACGTTTCTGAATGGGTTAATGTAATGTCAGTCTGATCTTTCTTTGTATGTACTGGCAGGGTAACGTTATAGTAGTGAGATACGTATGCTGTGATTTTACTGATGTATACGTTAGTTCATTGACAGATTGATGTTACAGCTAATGCTAATAAAAACTTTTTTTTTCCTGTTAATGTCAGTTTGTCAGTGATGCGTAACGTTATCTATGCATTGTAATACTGTTACAACACAATTTTTTTGTTAACAGTAACAGACACTGTTATAAACCATCTACATAATTAAGCTTAGTGTAGTGTTACCACGTCCACATTACCTTTAAAACCAGAGTACCCAGTATTAAACCATATTGTGTTATTACAATGAACACGTTGTTCATTATAAACGAGGGATTATGAATTATATTGAGAACGTCATACATTGAAAACATGCCGTTATTTAACGTTACCCACTTTAGCCGCATTCATTGTGAAGCGTGCAAGTGTTTTTAAACTACACTCACTTCTTCTGGAGAGGCAGTAGAAACATGAATAGCTTGTACCGATCCTTTATTCAGGAGCAGCTTCTTAGCAAAACCTGCTTTATACTGACCCTTGGTTAAGCAGTCTGGTGAGAAATGCTTCACGGTTCGCACAAACATAAAAGCATTGATAAAATCAAAACGGTTCAGATTTAGAAACATCAAAATGACTGCTGTGTTCATTATTACACCCAAGAACAGAACACTGCAATCGCTTAGACGCCATTCTGCTCCAGCGAACCAACGATGGCGGACTATAATGAGCTTGCTCAGGGCGGATCTGAGGTGAAACGCTGCTTGTCAATCAAAAATTGTGGGGGGTTGTCCGACCGCGTGATGTCTCACGATCAAACGGCATGAATTGAGACAGGAGAAAACATATAAGGAGATTTAAAAAAAAACACTGGATGGATTTTTATCATTATAGGATGGTTTCCATACAATCAACTTGTAAAAGTGCATGTACCATTATATGACCCCTTTAAGCTGATTTGCAGATGAGAACAATGAAGTGTACTAGCCAGCCATGGCACTCATTGCAGTGCGGTTTATGTTTGATTTCAGTACCTGAGTTTGCTTTTCTCCTTATCTGAGAGAGACTGAAAGACTGTGCTCACATGGGAGGAACCCAGACCAGCAGACTCCTCTATCAGGTTGTCCATAAACTCATTCACTTGAATGTCAAACTGCCTCATCAGATCTGCCTTCAAATGCTGAAAAAAGTAAAAATACAGAACAGCTAGTGTCATATATCCAAAGAGGGTCTTATGAACTAGAACAAAAGATTTGCCTTATGAAGCTCAACACATCAGAATATAACAGTAATTCATCCAGAGAATCTGGTCTCATGTGATGATAACTCAAGCCGTCATGGTCATTTTGTTTTGACGGTGGCTGCTTTTAATGGAGAAAAATGAAGGTCTTTGTATGCCCAAGAAACTTTTAGAGATACTAAACATGATCACAGGGAAAGCAAAGTCAAATTCATTCTAAAGTTTAATCCTTTGGCTGCACTTGTAATTAAAGGTGTCTATTGTATTAAAGTGTGTGGTAGATACACATATACACACACACGCACACGTCATCATTTTCCCACATGTTTCTGAATGACCTCTGTGTCTGTAACATACAACCACATCCTTCCCTCTCCTATCTAAACTTCCTGTAATTTTTAAGCACTTACTTCAAGCAGTAAAAACAACAGTTGATCCTAAAAAAAACTAAATATTAATTTGCTTAAAATGTATTTATTCTGGGTTTTTTTCTTCTCTTTATTCATTCTTTATTTGTGAATTGATCATTTTTGTTTAAATCAATTCAATTCAATAATACGCTAAAAAGCAATACACACGGTTACTATTTTGTATTTATTTACAAAGCTATTTTATATTTTTCTGGGATTTAAACCGATTGTAATGGGACCAGAAAATATATATAATATATTATATACAATATATTTATTATATTTTATATAGTTTACAAATATAATGATTAAAATATAAATGTTTAGTTTTAAAATATAATGATTAAGATGTGTAGACTGTCCATCATTCAAGGTATAAGAAAAATATTGTATTACTTTACTAATATATATATAAGAAAAATATTTTACTTTTACTTTTACTTTACTCAGTGGGTAAATGGTATCAGTGGGTAAATAACATCTTTATTTGTCACTGAACTAATGAACCGTAGAAATATTAACTAAAAATTAACTAGAGACGTGTGCTTTACAGAGAGCAAAACTTCTTATCAAAGAGCTTGATAAACAAGAGCAAAGCAGAACAAATATTTTGAGCTGCTAAACTAAATCAGTTTTTCACAGATCAAAATCACAAGAATAAGCAATGCATTTCCATCGCTGAAAGGATATAGTCCAACCAAAGGTCACACAAAGGAACGTTTCGGATCTGATAATCTATGACGTGAATGTGATAACAGATAATCTGTGATAACAGTGACTGTCTGCAACAATGCAGTGATAAAGTACAAGATTCGCACACTTGCTCTGTTGGTCTCATGGTTTGCATATCCTGAAAGACACTGAGCCACTGGGATCGACATCTTACCTCAGCTTTCTTTTTCAGCTGTAGTTTTGCACTGATAATATGCTCCACTTCTACTGTTCCTGAAATGAGACATCAACATAGATCCTTTATGAATGCCCACATTTACATACAGATGGACGCAGGTCGTTCTGTGGCCCTTGTGGGCACTGTATCCTGGTTACCAATGCCATACCACTAATCTTTAACTAATCCAACATAACGCAAACAGAATATCTGTATCCGTTAGAAAGCAAACAGAAGAAACAATGTTTCATACAACACTTTTAAAAAGATTGCTGGATTTCACTAGTCTGTAGGACGAAGGTATTCCCCAAAATAAAAGATCATATTTACTATTTGACTTGTATTCTATAGTCACCACCAGTCAGTAAGATGTTTTTTTTTCAATAACAATTTAATTCAGCAAGGACACATTAAATTGATCAAAAGTGACAGACATTTAAAATGTCACAAAAGATTTCCATTTCAAAAAAATTCTGTTCTTTTGAACTTCTAAAAAAATATGAAGGAGTAAAACTGTTTTCAACATTGATAATAATCATACATGTTTCTCGAGCAGCAAATCATCATATTAGAATATTTAGTTATATTTACTCCATCTAGTTATGGAGAAACATAACACGCGGTTTATTTGATTTATTTGCGGTTTATTTGATTATAAATTGAGCTCTGGTGAGTGACTTTTAAATACTATAAATAATCGTATGACCCCAAACTTTCGTTGATACAAAAATAAATGTTCGCATTACAAAAAAACAAAGTCACTTTCATTTAAAAAAAAAAAAAAAAAGGTCTTTACATTAAGATAGATGAATTTGAGTCAAAAACCAATGGATTATATGATGCAGAAAAATGCATGCAATGTCTTAATTTTTATGGCAGGATATTCAAAGAAGTAATTAATTAATAGTGAGTGTAGAACCTGATGACTTTTGACAGGACCAAAGTTTACCCCATTGAAAACACATTGTTCAATATTATTTTAATATATAATATTATCTTAACTTATATACTTTAAAAAAGGTTACACTGTGAATCACCCTGTGTAGATATCTGTGCTACGCTGTATTTGACAGTGTGGTTTCACAATAAAAACCTACTCTAGCATTTCCGGTGTCATCATGTCAGAGTTAATAGGAATGACTGCATCACTGATAACAGTACTGGGAGGGGCCTGGCAATTTCTCAATCAGGTCACACGGTAAATCACATGGCGGTTTGTTCATCCCCAGAATTAAGCTTGATGGTTTCACTAACGTAACACGAATGTGTTGTGACTATTGTTTCCTCTTTTTGCTTTAATCCATATATGATTACGCAGCTCTATCACCCTAACTATAACAAATACAGCAGTGAGAATAGGCTGAAAATTATTAACAAACCATACCACAGCACATTTATGGCTATCATGGTGTTATATTAAAAATGTATTATTTCCTGCCATTTTTGCCAATCAAAAGCCTTTCAATTTAGAACAGAAAAGCAGCATTTAATTAAGAACACGCCCATTTACTAGCACATAAAAAATCTATTGCTTTTTTGTTCTTCACACAAAACTAAACTGACCAGACCAACTGAAATAAATCTCTTGAGCTTTGTAAATGAATGACATGCCAAAGACACATAATGACAGCTGACAGTGTCATACAAATAATGGGTTGTACAAGTTGAACAAGCATAGAACATAAATGGTTAGGAGACTAGGTGAAACATGTCGCAACTGATTCCAATGGGTGAGAGTTGAATGACCTACATTAGACCTAACAAAAGAGAAACTCTGTCTCTTCATCAGAATCTTAATGTGACTGTTTTGCATTTGCTCAATTTGAATAGTCTACATTTGGAGGATAAATTAACCTTTATTTAACCAGGTGAGTCTCCAGGTCAAGTTTATTTTAGTGTTTAAATCTCACCATTACTGGGGCAGGGCATCTCTCCTGTGGATCTTTCAGACCCTGTCCCATCCTGGTCTGACGACGAGACAGCCTTATGGGACCCCTTGCGACTGCGTGGGGTCCCAGCACCCTCAATCACCATCCTGGTGCTGAAAACACAACATAAACCAGCAGCATGAACCATGTGATCTTAATGAATTGTTTAACATGTACAGAAATGAATTCAAGCTAATAAATGACAATTGTTTTTTTTTTAAATCTTGATTACAACAATATTTTTTTTTATTTTTGTAAGTGTCATTTAAATAAAAAAAAATAAAAAAAAGTAATTCTGGCTAGTCAATATTACATGGCATAGAAAAAAAACGAACTAGTGAGATGAGACATTTTTTTATTAGTTTACTATTGCTAGTAACTAAGAAATAAGAATGTCTAATTAATCATTACAATTGACATTTGAACCCCAGATGCTCATAAAATTAAATGACAAAATTGTCAGTAACAATGAAATAATTACGAGTAATCAGTCACGGAAGCAAAATAGTAATCACTCATTTCAATAGATACTAGTCACTGTTGTAATAAAGACAGTACTTTATCTAATAATAATTTCAAGCGAAATGAATTAAAAGAGTCGTTAATGTAAAACTTAACTGAATGCAACTGAATTAACGTTAAATGTCAACCTTACGGCTGTATTTTACAATAAATGAGATAGCTGTGTTGATGCTATACTGTCATCTTTTGAGAGGGTTTAAGTACTGTCTGTAGTTATTTAACTCACACTTAAAACGAACGATACTCGATAGTAAACACAGGAGACGTTCAATAACCAGGTAATGCGTGATGTCTATTATATTGGCTCCGTTTATGAAAGACAAAAAATAACATTTAGATCACTTACTTATGCTTTCTTCCAAATTACACACGTCCTTTACAGTCACTTCGGCTTATGAAGACAAACTCCGTGTGATGGAAAGAGATCAGTGTGACAGCAGAGCAACATCAGGCCTGCTGAAATCAACTGAAACAACGGGCAGGCGCTCGTTCTCTACCGGGGCGGAGTCTGCCCTGAAGCGCCATCTGATTGGTCAAACTGTTTCGACTGTGTAAATTGGTCTTAAACGTACAGTAACAAGAATACCAATAATGTTGAAGCGTTGCCTAGTTTATGCAATAAATGTTTATCTTTTCTCAAATAGGTAATGCTCATATTTCACCCCTAAAAGAAAAAGGAAAAAAATCTTTAAAGAAATGAAGCAAGTTGTTTAATAGCTAAGTCTTTGGAATAAGCAAGTGTCATTTGGGAAGGTTTATAATTAAAATAATGTCCTTATTTCATTTTATTTGTCCATGACACATGCAAGAAATGTTATCCAAGGACTTGTTTGCATTTAGGTTTTTATTGTATTATACTGAACTGTACTGTACATGTACATATGGTGATGGATGCAAGTGTCGTCTTCAGTACCCATGGGGTTTATGGTGTTATATTAATGTTCCCATTGTTCCCAGAATATAATTTATTAATGTGTGTGAAATGTTGCTATAGTTTTAAAGTCCAGTAAAAAGCAGTAAGCTATTAGTAATCTAAGGTTTGTTTATTGCATCATATCATAAAAATACGGGCATTTCATGACATTTCTAGAAAGAACATTGTATTTTTGCAATATATATAAAGTAGGAATGCCTTGTAAGGTTTTTAATTTTTAATATCAGTAGTAAAACTATAGTAACACTTTTCCTACAATACAAATCACATAAATAAATATTTATCATAAATATTCACTACACAAGCAAACAATTAGCTATTGCACCACTTTCAGTCTATAGAAAATATGAATAATATAAACCCAGAGAGCAAATTCAGGAAATCACTGATACAATACTCAATACAATACAAAACTCAGTCTCATAATAATGTACTGTCAACTCTGTGAAAGCCCTCTATTTTTGGAAAGAGACTATAAAAAGCACAAGCGTCCAAGGACAATGCTCACATCTCCTTCACAGTTCTCCCCTCCATCCTCTAAAAAAACATCTCTTATGGGAAGTAGTTGCACATCTCCTCTGTGGATCTCTGAATTCCCCAGAACCCTCACCTGTGCTGTTATCTGCAATATAAGGCAGGGAAAACACTTATGCTCTTGTTCTACAATAGCTTTACTACTTGACACGGTTTGGCTGTGTCACTTTTGGAAACTTCTCATTTAGCAAAGTTGTTGTCTTGTGTCATACACTAATTTCAGAGATTACTCTTTACCTCACAACCATGTTGTGATATGATGACATGGGATGGATGGATTTCTTCATTGGAGTCTCCTTGTAAGTGTACCTCTTGCACCCTCTTGGTGGTATCCTTGTGCTTAGCATTGTGTTTTTTGGGATATTTTAGGGTGATGCTTTGTGTGGCAGAGTTACTGTGTAACCGTAGGAATCGCAGTTGGACAACATCGAGATCTCTGTACTCAAACTGTGGTGTGCAAAAATCAGAAAATGTAATTCTTTAAGACACCTGTAATTCTAGATAGGAATAATGATATACATAGCACTGTTTAGTAAAAAAAAAAATGTTTTAGTAAGTTCAGTCATTTACCTTAAAGCCTCTGTGAAGGTCACTAAACCACTTTTTAGATCTGTCCACCGATGGCCATTTTCCTGAAATCTTACAAAATTGTGACCATAAATACAGTATTACTTTCAGTATAACAGAAAATGTGTTCAAAGTAACTCTTCTTCTGTATGTGTCCGTATGTTATTGTATTATGTATTATTCTATGTCTAGCTAGAACATTTCTTTGACAACTGGACATTTCAGTTTGTTTTTTGTCAGACTAATGGGCAACAAATCTCTTTCAGATTCTAATTTAATCACACTATTGTGTATCTCAGAGTAAAAAAAACAAAACATTAGTTTATGTGCAGTGTTGCCAACTATTTTCAATGGAAAGTAATACTTGGATACTGTATTTTACTATCACATTTAGCTGATGTCCAATAAAACTGTTCTCAATGTTTTCTGTCAGGCAATGGAATGAGTATGCTATAGCGACTGACCACTACATGTTAAAGTAACTATATGCTATGTATCTTTTGGCCCTGTAGGAATAAAAAAAAAAAATTGCCAAGCATACATTTCGCAGAAAAACATTGTTTTGGTTGAAGAGATATACCTAGTTTAGATGGAAAGGATCTCAAGCTGACTAGCTGAAGGCGTTACTGTAGCTATACCCATTAATAGACATGGTACTTATTTGAAAATAAATTCCAGCACAGCGCTTCAACAACCAGAATGAAGTGACCCTTCACAATAAATAATGCTTTAAATGATCTCTGTTAGAGAGCTACATATAGCAGTTTACCTGATCAATTAAATACCTTACTCACTAGTTGAGTGATCGTCATCAACATTTCAAATCAATCAGTTCTCGCCATCTTGAAAAAACAATGTTGATTCTTGTTTTATTACAAGCTCTGTCACTTTCTCTTTTAGCCAGCAGACTCTCCTCTGTGCAGTGTTTTTTTTTTTTAAATGGGTGATTCCTCACTAAAGGGTTCTGAAAAGTCGCTATATTGTCAGCACTGTTTATGTGTCTTAGAGTCATCACAAATATTGATAAACAGTGAAAATCCTCTTACTTTAGACTGGACAGGAGACACACAAGTTAGACCACCCGCAGTGAAATTACAGAACACATGGAGAGCATCAAAAGGACATCCGTGGTTAGGATCAACATAGTAGTGCCCTATGAATACATGACCACAGTTAAATAAAAAATGTCCTTTGTGATTTTTCTTTTTAAACAAGAGCCACATTTTCTGGTCTCAAGTTGACAGTGGTATTCTGCTCACCATCTCTGAGGTGAGGCTGTATGAGACTCTCATACAGCTGCTCTCTGCTCTCTGCAGGTGGTTGCTGGGCTGTCTTTAGTGCCTTGTGGGCAGCTATTATCCTCAATCCCATCTTCAGGGTCATCAAATCGAGACTTCCGTGATAATAACCCTGCTTTCTAAAAAGAATGCGCAAAGATACTAGTAAAATCATATTAAAAGCTTAATTTTGTCTTTCTGCTACCCGACCCCACTTTTTCCTCCACCTTGCTGTATTTGACAATAAAAGTGTGTTTCAGTGCTCAACTAATCAAGATTGACTGTTTAAGTTTGTACCAACATTTTGTGAGGCTCTTCTCTGAGCATGAGGTGGAGTACGAAGCCCTTGGTTCAGCTGGCTGGGAATACCTGGTTTTCCCTTGAAAGAAAATTAGATAAGGGCAAGTTCACCCAAAAATGAAAATTATCCCATAATTTACTCACCCTCAAGCCATCCTCGGTGTATGTGACTTTCTTTGGATATTTTCCTGGATGGATGTGGTTTTTTGGGCTTCAAAGTTACCATTCACTTCCACTATAAAGCTTGAGCCAGGATATATTTAATATAACTCTGATTGTGTTTGGCTGAAAGAAGACTGTCATATACACATAGCATGGCTTGTGGGTGAGTTAAATTATGGGATCATTTATAGGTGAACTAACCCTTAAAAAGGAATAAAATAAGTATGAAATTAAAGTGTTTACATTATTAACATTCAATCAAATAAAAATAAAGGTAACATTTTTCAACTTACAGGTGG
This sequence comes from Pseudorasbora parva, assembly GCF_024679245.1. Lineage (NCBI taxonomy): Eukaryota > Metazoa > Chordata > Actinopteri > Cypriniformes > Gobionidae > Pseudorasbora > Pseudorasbora parva. Next base: position 35,459,049 of record NC_090184.1, read on the forward strand.
TCCTCTCCGACCTTTCACACCTTTTCGTCCTGGAATTCCCTGAACTCCTTTCATACCCTATTGATATGAACAATATTTTAAAAAGTACATTTAACCCTCTTAAGCTTTTTTTAATAATAAAAAATGTCACACCTCGCTGTGAGAGGGAGTAAATCTTTTGCACTTTGGAAGTTCATTGTGGTTGATATTTAGATTTTATTTAACATGTATAAAACAATATGAGCACTTTTTCTTTGTTCAGATTACATATCGCACTCATATTGAGGGCATCATTTTATAAAAATCTAAATAAAATGGCTGAAAAGGGTTAAGAAACACACCAAGCTTAATTTACTTAAATACCAAAATACAGTAAACAATTATATTGTAAATTATTTTCAGTTAAGTCAGTTTTCTATTTGAATAATTTTAAAGTAATATATTCCTGTGATGGCATATTTCTTACTTTTACACCATAACTTTTCTTTTCTGTACAATTTTCATAAACTTAAAATGTAATATATGTTGAGGTTTAAATCCTATTTTTAATCCCAATATTTTCAATGTTTCAGTGTGACCACACTGTACTTTGTTTTTTGAGTCATTATGGCATGCCAGGGCACTACCGGTCAGCCTGACTGTATTAAGATCTGTATCTGTACTGTACCTACCTGATTCAGGTACAGGGTAATGATAAGCAGAGCTATATAAATTACAATCACACCTGCAATTTTAGTACACACCTTCCTTCCAGGTGGACCCTGTTGAGCAAAACAAGAATCTGTCTGATGTGTGCCATTGTTCTAAAGCAAAAAAAAAGATCAATTAGTTTACAAAGAGACATACAGTTGAACCAGGAAATCCTTTGCCACCAGGAGGCCCACGAGCACCAGCGTCACCCTGCAACAAAAACATACTTATGAATAAAGAAAAAAAAGGTTACTGTAAATATATGCACAATAATAACGGCAGGCAGTTATTTACCTGTATGCCTTTTGGCCCAGGCCGCCACTTGTACCCTGGAGTGCCTTGTTTTCCCTGAAAGATGAAGAAAAACATTTAAAATCAAAGCTTCAAGCAGTGATGAAAGGGCCCTCGCACCCGTGCCACCACCACCCGGTGGCTTTAGGAAAACTGTGGGCAATATGCATTTAAGTAAATAAATATAGGAGGACTACGTGTCATTTATATTTGCAACACTTCCTGCTACCAGATGGTGGCACTATGACTAACTAAATATTGGCATATAGTGCTGCGTTACACGCCACTATTAGACACGCACTTGCAAACTTCCCTTAGCACTTCCCCTCGGGGGAATCTTCTCCGCCATTTTGAAGTGCGTTCCACTTCATGAAGTGAACACGGGGAAGTTTATATGGACAGACCTTTGCTCCCTCCCTTTCTCCCATTTTGACCAAGGGAGCGAGTCTACTTCATATGTACACTTCAGGCAGCTTCATATACCACAATGCAACGTGATTGTGACGTCAGAGCATATTGCGTTTAATTTACCCCACCACAAACAACTCTATGATGTTTTAAATATTTTTAAAAACATTTACACCTAATACACCTATATACACTCACCTAAAGGATTATCAGGAACACCATACTAATACTGTGTTTGACCCCCTTTCACCTTCAGAAGTGCCTTAATTCTACGTGTCATTGATTCAACAAGGTGCTGAAATCATTCTTTAGAAATGTTGGCCTATATTGATAGGATAGCATCTTGCAGTTGATGGAGATTTGTGGGATGCATACCCAGAGCATGAAACTCCCGTTCCACCACATCCCAAAGATGCTCTATTGGGTTGAGGTCTGGTGACTATGCGGGCCATTTTAGTAGAGTGAACTCATTGTCATGTTCAAGTTGGGTTGAGTACATGGTGGTCATAAAGGGATGGACATGGTCAGAAACAATGCTCAGGTAGGCCGTGGCATTAAAAACAATGCCCAATTGTCACTAAGGGGCCTAAAGTGTGCCAAGAAAACATCCCCCACACCATTACACCACCACCACCAGCCTGCACAGTGGTAACAAGGCATGATGGATCCATGTTCTCATTCTGTTTATGCCAAATTCTGACTCTACCATCTGAATGTCTCAACAGAACTCGAGACTCATCAGACCAGACAACATTTGTCCAACTGTCCATTTTTGGTTAGCTTGCGCAAATTGTAGCCTCTTTTTCCTATTTGTAGTGGAGATGAGGGTCTTCTGCTGTTTTAGCCCATCCGCCTCAAGGTTGTGTGTGTTGTGGCTTCACAAATGCTTTGCTGCATACCTCGGTTGTAAAAAGTGGTTATTTCAGTCAAAGTTGCTCTTCTTTCAGCTAGAATCAGTCGGCCCATTCTCCTCTGACCTCTAGCATCAACAAGGCATTTTCACCCACAGGACTGCAGCATACTGGATGTTTTTCCCTTTTCACACCATTCTTTGTAAACCCTAGAAATGGTTTTGTGTGAAAATCCCAGTAACTGAGCAGATTGTGAAATAATCAGACCGGCCTGTCTGGCACAAACAACCATGCCACGCTCAAAATTGCTTAAATCTCCTTTCTTTCCCATTCTGACAATCAGTTTGGAGTTCAGGAGATTGTCTTGACCAGGACCACACCCCTAAATGGATTGAAGCAACTGGCATGTGATTGGTTGATTAGATAATTGCATTAATGAGAAACTGAACAGGTGTTCCTAATAATCCTTTAGGTGAGTGTACATTTAGAATGTTGCATTTTCAAAACAATTTCGAAAAGGAAAAAAATACATAATAAATCAACTCCATAATGGATTCCAAGTGATCAAGGGCTTTGTTGTCGGAAAGAATGGAGGACTCCAGGTTCATACTTTTGTGCGTCTTGGGAAAATGTTATTTTAACACTATAACCATTTAAGTCATTTCACAACACAAAAGCATATTGTTTATAATCACATTCACAATAAAGGCATAATCTAGAGAAGGTAAGGCTGCTTAAAGACTAAAATGTTAATAGTTTTCAGCCATAACTTTATATATTGTATAGCTACTTTTACCACACTATCTAGATAGCTTGCTCACTATTCAAAAATGATGGTCAACTACATGCGATTTTCGATGTGTTTAAAATACACAATATGCTTCAAATGATTATTAATTTATGTAAATATGTACATACAGTATATACACACAAACATATGACATGACAAGATAATGACTGTTGCGAAAAAAAAAAAAAGAATAAAGCACCTGCCACAGTAAAAATTAGTCTCCGCCATTTTAATGGTTATACCACGCCCATCTTGGGAACTTGGGTATCAAAATGATTTCCAAACTTTCCAGTGGTAAACACGACATCAGCATTCATGTGCAATTCTTACCTCGGAAACTGGTATTTACAATAATTCAGAGAGCTTTTTATCAAACGTGAAGTTTGGGGCAGATCGGACATTGTATGCCGGAATTACAACAGATTCCTGCTTCATGGAGAAACATCAGACTTTGTCAGGCCGCACCGGACATGGCGTTAAACGAAAACTCAAGATCTTTGCAATTTAACACTGCTAAGGCCTTAAGATTAGACCTAATATGATGTTCATCTGATAAAATCTAGTCAAAGTACAACATCTAGAAATGGCAAATCTGCAATAAAATTGCAGAGAACATTCTAAATATCTCTCTTCCTATTGGGTTTTCAGCTTTTGCTCCCAGGGACTTTTCTGTAGGTATTCGACTGTTAAGTGTGTGCACCGAATTTCAAACTTTTAAATGAAACGTAGTGTGAATGGCGCTTAATTAATTTTTTTTAGGTTGCACTATTGAGCCATTTTGCCACACTTAATTCTGAAACCCATATCAGATGTAAACTTTTCACCACTTCTGACATGTGTGCAAAGTTTCATGAGTTTTTGAGCATGTTTATGCCCTCAAAAATGCGATTCATTTCAGAGAAAAATAGAGCAATTCCAATAGGGCCACCATCGGTGCTCGGGCCCTAACTATTGAAAAAAGCAACTGATTGTTTTTGATGTGTTTCATTTGAACTTACCTTTTCTCCAGGTGGTCCAATGGGCCCTTGCAATCCTCTAATTCCAATATAGCCCTGTAAATTTTATTAAATGACCAGGTTAACCCTATAAAGCCTGTTGTATCATATTTGTATACATTTCTAAGGCTCCTAAATTATCAACCATTTAGACTTTTGATTAACCATTTTAGAAGTGACTTCTAAATGGCTTTTAACCATTTAGAAGTAAAAGACCTTTTAGTATAATTCTAAAAACATCCCCTTTTAGGTCATGGTACACAATTGTTTTTTGGGGGGTTTTTTGCAGCAAAATCTTTACTGATTTTACTGATTCTTTACTGAAGTAAACATAAGAATAACTTTTATATTTTTAGTAATATTTCAAGATGAACCCTTACTGGACTGAAGCAACTTTACTTCATCATCCATCCATATAAAATCATGTTAAAATGTAAGCATCAAATACAATCCATCAAGCTTTTGAGGAACATTTATTTGTCCATCTTTCAATTATAATTGTTTTGATTTTCAGTTTGATCATAAAACATCTTATCTTAAAATATATTATAGGCGATATATAGAGAGGCACCTGATATTTAAATGCAATTTATTTAAGTAGACTGCATTTATATACTATTATAGTTATTGATTTAATTTACAAACTTTCAGAATTACAACTTCATTTTTAAATCAGTAACTGCACCAAACTGCATATTTTTGCACAGTTTGGGCCAGAGAGGTTTGCTGTATGAACTCCATATTCTTCAATATCATACTATGAGCCATAGACCCCTGCTGTATCAAATACGATACTCAACAGAAACCATACAGGAAATGCAAATCTGTTTAGATTTTTTTGTATTTTGTTGTATTAAACTTTTCTGACTATTATTTCATATGTCAGGCTTTACAGGAATACCTTAGGTCCTTTCTGTCCAACATCTCCCTTTTTTTGACCTTGAAGTCCTGGAATCCCCTAAAATATAATATAAATAAATACATACATAAATCCACCCATCCATCCCTGTGGATTGTAGAAGGCACAACAATGACTGAAAAATACCTTCGGTCCTATCAGACCAGTAGGCCCTGGTTTCCCTTTTGGTCCTGTAGAGCCCTGTAATGAAGAGGCTGGTAAACTGACTGTAGTAGAAAATATTTATTTTTAAGTCAGAATAGAAATTACCTTTGGTCCAGACAGTCCTAGACTCCCTTGCAAACCCGGAGTTCCTCGGGCACCCTGTGAATGTGTATTTGACACCATTCTACAAATTATGACCATGTTCTATGGCTGACATTCTTTATAATTAATGATCCAAACATTCTGTATAAAACAAGATTACTTACAGCACTGCCAGGTGGACCTGGTCTTCCCGGAGGTCCTCTGAATCCAATGTCACCCTGGGAGTTAATAAAAACATTCACTCAGCAGCACCTGTACAATGAGGTAGTAAATCAGGGGTCCCCAATCTCGGTCCTGGAGGGCCACTGTCACGCTGAGTTTAGCTCCAACCCCAATCAAACACACCTTAAACAGTAATCAATGCCTTTATAGGTCCTATAACATTGATTAGCGGGTTCAGATGTGTTTGTTTGGCCTTGGAGCTAAACTCTGCAGGACATTGGCCCTCCAGGACCGAGATTGGGGACCCCTGTAGTAAATGGTCACATTTGTGCTAAATCTGTCATTTGACATAAAGCTATTCTACTCTAGGAATATTATATTTCTTAGCGATCTGACTAAGCTTGATCCAGACATCCCAGCAACAACAATAACCTAGCAAGCACCTCTATAAAATAAATGTGAATAGTGAAAAAGGTCAAGCTACTCACTGGGTCGCCCTCATTGCCTATAACTCCCAGCAGTCCATCTGTTCCACTACGCCCCTTAAATGGAGTTAATGTAAAAGACAATCATATTTGGCACAATCATTAAACAGTTAAAAAGGTTAAGGATTTGTCCTAGGGATACTTGCTGGCTTTCCAGAGAGACCAGGATTGCCATGTTTCCCTTTTGGTCCTTGAGGTCCCTAGAGAACAATAAAGCATATGCATGAACTTTTTATTTGTTTGTGCTAGAAAAATATGAAATGGTAAAGCTGCTGATTATCAAGACCATAAATGTCACACAAAAAATCTTGAACCCACTGGCTTTCCTGCAACACCTTTACTTCCTCTCCTTCCAGGAGAACCGTTCATTCCCTGTGTGAAAGAATCACATTAACACAAAACAAAACATGCAGTCATTGTTATGCATTGTTAAGGATTAAATAATGCATCTGTAAAATATCGATCCACTCACTTTTGGCCCTAATTGACCCTTGACTCCTCTTTCCCCTGGAGGTCCTGAAGATCCTGGTTTTCCCTTTAGACCGTGAGGACCCACAGCTCCTGGCTGACCCACTGGACCCTAAACAAGGACATAGACCATTAAAATATGTTAACACTGTACACGTTAACATACTGTATGCCAGTACAAAAAATCTTTGTCTTGGTTTTGTTGACAAAAGCTTCTAATCATGTTCGTTTTGGAAAACAATCTGGGTGTAAAGTGTTATCGCACCATTTTGCCTCTTGTTCCAGGCTCTCCTTTCTTCCCACTTGGACCTTGAACACCCTGTAAGTAACATACAAAATTAAGGTAAACAAGCACAGAGATCTTTTTTAATAATCTATACAGCTTCAAAATTAAAAAACCTACAATTGATCCTATCTTCCCAGGGCCCCCCGAATCCCCTTTAAGTCCAGGCTCTCCCTATAGGAGACAAAAACAAAAGGAAATGCACTCTCATACGATAGTGTAACAGAGCACACATTTTTTTATTTCATACTTCCACACAAACAATCAGTCATCATAGGTGAATAACTTGATAAGACAATATTAGGTCAATTGGCAGTAACCGTCAAATGTTGTTCATGCCGAATTACCGTAATTAGATAATGTAGGTAAATATGACATCAGAAGACGTCAATAAAAAAATATAAACATACTTTCAGCCCATGCTTTCCACTTTGTCCAGCAAATCCTTCTTTTCCTGGTAAACCCTACATTTGATAGAAATACACAAATGTTGGAATATATATCCTAAAATAAAACAAATATGTCAAACCTAACTCTTACCAGTGATCCAAAAGCACCATTTGGACCTGGAGGCCCATTTGTTCCCATCTCGCCCTTTAATATCCAAAGAACATTGAAAGAAACTAAATTAATATATTTCTCCATAGGTTACGCCGTCTGTAATTGAGGAAGTGGTACCCACAACAAGTCCACGTAGACCTTTGTCGCCTTTATCACCAGCTTCTCCCATGTTCCCCCAAGGACCGTACTTTCCCACCAAGCCAGATTGACCTCTTAAACCTGGCTGACCCTGAGCAGTAACAAAAACACACAGAAAACGTAATAACGATCAGAATACAACAAAATATTTGACTATTTCATCCAAATACCTGTGCAAACTTCATCAAAAACTCACTTTTTCGCCAGGGGATCCAGGATCTCCTTTCTGCCCTGGAGCACTTCTCAACCCCTTATGAAAAAACAAACACAACATATCTTTTATTAATTTATACTATTGCATACTTGAGAAATAATAAAACAAACAAACAGATGATCTCACATCTATTCCAATTGGTCCTTTCGCTCCAGGTGGTCCTCGATTTCCACTCTCGCCTGGGATTCCTTTTAGGCCATGTTCACCAAGAGATCCTTTTTTACCCTTCTCACCCTACAACCGACAGTTCTGTCCTGTGTATCATTTACATAAAACACCATAACACAATGCACACGTATGAAATAGAGATGGGAAAAACACAGCATCAGAGGATTTGTACTCACAGGCAATCCTTTACTTCCTGCTGGTCCGACTGCTCCAGTTTTACCAACTTGGCCCTAAAGCAATGCATCTATTTAATACAATTATACTGCTATTAAAAAGTTTCAGAAATATTGTGAAATATTATTACAATTTAAAATAACCAAGAGAGCGCAGTGTGAAAGAACAGCGCGAAGCAGGTGTTGTGATGGCAAATGAGTGCCACCTGCACCTCACACCAGTCTCGTATATCTCACGGAGGAGCTTGGATGCATAAAAGGAGGCTTGGATTTTTCGCTGTGTTTTATTATGTGTGTGCGCGGAAGCTGTCCATGAGGGGCTGTTTGCGTTACTTTCAGTTTGTGTTTAATTAAAGTCTTTGAATGTTCACCGTTCCTGCCTCCTTCTTTCTTCATACGAACTTTGTTGCAGGGCTCAATAAATATTTTGTATTATCGATGTTGAAAACTTGTGCTGCTTAATATACATATTTGTGGAAACCATTATCCATTCTTTTTTAGGTTCAAAAGAACAACAATGAAATTTTTTGTTTACTGTTACTTTTGATCAATTTAATGTATACTTGCTGAATAAAAGTATTATCATAATTATATTTGCGTTAAAGGGGTAGTTCAACCAAAACTATTAGTTCATTATTTGCTCACTCTCAAGTTGTTCCAAACCCGAGGTGCTTTCTTCTGTTGAACACAAAAGATGATATTTTGAAGAATGCCGGTAACTAGTTGACAGTAGCCAATGACTATTATAGCATGGAAAAATAATACTATGGAAGTAAATGGCTACAGTCAACTGATTACCAACATTCTTCAAAATTTCAGAAAAACAGAAAACATGGAAATTCATACAGGTTTAAAACAACTAGAGGGTGAGTAAATGATGACAGGATTTTCATTTGTGGATGAATTATCCCTTTAAGTTTATCAACAATCAAAATTTATAAGCAATCTACCTCCTCACCATCGATACCGGCAACTCCCTTCAGTCCACTGGCTCCTCTGAGACCCTTTGCCCAAAACATTAATGAAAAAAAGTTCTCATAAAAGTTCACAATGAGAGAAACAATAGATTTTAAATATATAATGAAGATAAAACTAGAGAGAAAAAAAAAAAGCCCACCTTATTGCCTTTTTCTCCTGGAGGTCCGAAGGGTCCAGGCAGTCCATCTTTACCCTGAATGAAAAAGAATACAATATGGGATTAGAGCTGAAACCTTCCTACAGTCCTCACAACCAAATAAACCAAAAACACATACTGGGTACCCAGCCACTCCATATGGCCCAGGAAGTCCTTGGGGCCCTTGATTTCCTACTGGCCCTTGCAGACCTGTCTCACCCCACTGGCCTATGTTTCCTTGTGGGCCCTTTAGACGATTGCATTGGAAGATTCAACATTGGATAAACACTGCATCACTTTCAAAAAATTGTGCATGTATGTTAAATGTAAGTCATACAGGTGGTCCTATGTAGCCCTTCTCTCCTGGTATGCCTCGAGTACCCTAGATAGTGAAATTTATAGATTTCAGTCAGTGTTTCAGAGATTAAAGGAATAGTTCACCCAAAAATGAAAATTTGATGTTTATCTGCTTACCCCCAGGGCATCCAAGATGTAGATGTGTTTTGTTTCTTCAGTAGAACACAAATGAAGATTTTTAACTCCAACCATTGCCATATAATGCATGTCAATAGGGTGTTTTTCTATGAGAGCCACTATGACAGTAAAAAACACAAATATAAGAATTTATATTAAACCCTGTGGCTCGTGGAGACACATTGATGTCTTAAGACACGAAACGATCAGTTTCTGTGAGAAACCAAACAGTATGTGTTATTTTTTTTACCTCATATCAGACAAATCATATCTAGTATTCCAATACCATTATACCATTATGCATTATACGGCAACGGTTTGAGTTACAAATCATCATTTGTGTTCTACTGAAGAAACAAACACACCTACATCTTGGATGCCCTGGGGGTAAGCAGATAAAAATCAAATTTTCTTTTTTGGGTGAACTATCCATTTAAAGTTTAATGGCAATGATTATTATATATATATATATACACTCACCTAAAGGATTATTAGGAACACCTGTTCAATTTCTCATTAATGCAATTATCTAATCAACCAATCGCATGGCAGTTGCTTCAATGCATTTAGGGGTGTGGTCCTGGTCACGGCAATCTCCTGAACTCCAAACTGAATGTCAGAATGGGAAAGAAAGGTGATTTAAGCAATTTTGAGCGTGGCATGGTTGTTTGGGCCAGACGGGCCGGTCTGAGTATTTCACAATCTGCTCAGTTACTGAGATTTTCACGCACAACCATTTCTAGGGTTTACAAAGAATGGTGTGAAAAGGGAAAAACATCCAGTATGCGGCAGTCCTGTGGGCGAAAATGCCTTGTTGATGCTAGAGGTCAGAGGAGAATGGGCCGACTGAATGGGAGAGTGGGACAATACCCCACTGGGTACCACTCATCTCTACAACAAATAGGAAAAAGAGGCTACAATTTGCCCAAGCTCACCAAAATAGGACAGTTGAAGACTGGAAAAAATGTTGCCTGGTCTGAGTCTCGATTTCTGTTGAGACATTTAGATACTAGAGTCAGAATTTGGCATAAACAGAATGAGAACATGGATCCATCATGCCTTGTTACCCCTGAGCAGTCTGGTTGTGGTGTAATGGTGTGGGTGATGTTTCCTTGGCACACTTGAGGCCCTTTATTGCCGATTGGGAATCGTTTAAATGCCACGGCCTACCTGAGCATTGTTTCTGACCATGTCCAGCCCTATATGACCACCAAGTACCCATCCTCTGATGGCTACTTCCAGCAGGATAATGCACCATGTCACAAAGCTCGAATCATTTCAAATTGGTTTCTTGAACATGTCAATGAGTTCACTCTACTAAAATGGCCCCCACAGTCACCAGATCTCAACCCAATAGAGCATCTTTGGGAACGGGAGCTTCGTGCCCTGGATGTGCATCCCAAAAATCTCCATCAACTGCAAGATGCTATCCTATCAATATGGGCCAACATTTCTAAAGAATGCTTTCAGCACCTTGTTGAATCAATGCCACGTAGAATTAAGGCAGTTCTGAGGGTGAAAGGGGGTCAAACACTGTATTAGTATGGTGTTCCTGATAATCCTTTAGGTGAGTGTATATATTATATTTAAGAAGGTACTTACTGGCTGACCAGTCTTTCCTTTTGGCCCCTCAGGGCCATTTTTCCCCTAATATCAAATGAAAAGATTGTATTGTATTTGGATAATGAATTATAAGAAAAGAATAGTCTGACAAACATACAGCATGTGAATTAAAGGAGTTTGAATGCAATGAAAGGAAACTTTCTGCTTCTGTTGCTGATTAATGTTAAGTGTAGATAATAATGTTTTCAGCTTTTTGTTGCATTACATTTTGTCATTATATGCAATGATGCCTCACATGACTTATACGATTTACAAAACCACTAACCTTTTCCCCAGGACTGCCATGAAACCCTACAGAACCCTCTTTGCCTTTGACACCCTGAGGAAAACAAACCATAACGCAATGTATTGTTAAAAGACGGACCAAAACTAAAACTAGCCACATAAAATGCATTGCCAATTGCAATAAAATAGCACAGGAAAAAAATTTGGACAAAATCTATGCTGGAGAACTGGGTGTCATGTAATATAAAAAAAGTTGCCTGGAATTTTATGAAATCATTACTTACCCTGATTCCAAGCTTTCCAGGTTTGCCAGCGAGACCTCGACTCCCTGGTTCCCCCTTTAAAAAGTTATTTAATGGCATTGTGCTGCAGGTCATATTCTTAGACAGTAATGTCAGAACTGGCAAAGTGTAACATATTTAACAGCTAAATATACCACAAGATGGAGAGTTACGTAACTTAGACACAGAAGTGTTTGGAAACCCTGTCAATCAGCGAAGGAAAATGAAACTCACAGTTTTTCCAATAGGACCTTGGATTCCTGAGGCACCAGGCTTTCCCTGTAAACCCTGTTCAGAATTTATATTTAATCAGTTGTGTTGTCCAAGTCAGTATAAAGATGTCTAACAAAGCATAAAAAAATTAGAAAAGCTCTCACCCGGGGTCCTGTAGATCCTCTATCTCCATCTGATCCTGGTGGTCCAGTAGATCCCTGTAACACAAATTACTCTTAGTGACTAATGAGGCAAACTAAAAGGGCATTCGTTATCAAAATGTGTATGCGTGGCTCTTACAGGTGGACCATGGTTGCCATCCTGTCCTCTACTCCCCGAAACCCCCTGCAGTCCCTAAATGATGATAAACATCTTGATCTGGCTAATATAACATGATGCATGCTAATCCATGTTAGTCTATGCTATGCTAAGTCTGCAGTGACATTCAGTGTTGGATTATGACATGCATTTGACTAATCATTAGGAAACTCAATTTACCCTTTGACCTTTAAATCCAGTTCCTCCGGGGACCCCTGGTCTACCCTGTTCAATGAATAAAAAATAAATGAAATGTTCATGTACATAAATGTGATTTTCTGTTGTAACTGAAATAATTCTGACCAAAGGAATTAGAAAAACACGAGCAAACCTTACTAAATAATGATTCTTGGAGTTGATAAAAGACACATTTTAATACATTTAAAAAAAAGTAATGATCTGATGTACAAGGGAACCTTAATACCGGGCTCTCCTTCAGGTCCTAGTTCTCCTGATTTTCCCATTTCCCCCTATAAAACAAAAATGTAGTAATACTTTTGATTTCTTTTCTTTTTTTTTTTTTTACTAAAAAATAGTTTTCTCATAATTTTTCATTTTCTGGCTTGGAGTCTATCAAGTAGTAAAATATTTATTTATGCAAAACATGCATGAAACAGTTCATCATTACCACAGTGCTCTTTGATTACCATGTAAACATGTTAACAGCGCCACCTTGAGGTCCAAGCTATTAGTAGTTGTAGGTAATGAAAACATTTTATTTTATTTTTCTGTAATTACCACTGGGGGTGCTATAATCAAATGAATCTACTCAAACTTACATCGTTTAAACCATTGGTGTTCTTGCCAATCTAATTATAACTATATTTAATAAATTATACTTACCAAAGGTCCTGGAAAACCAGAAAATCCCCCTTGGCCAATCCGACCCTTTTTGAAGGTAAATCATGTTGTTTTATTGCAATTGTTTATGAATGTGATATATATGGTATGGCATCTTTCCAAAAGAGTAATTATAGTCACCTTGTCACCTCGTTGTCCATGAACACCTTGGATACCCATAGGACCTCTCTCTCCCTGAAGATGGCATTTATATATACGATTACTGTGTTTTTCTGGGATACTACATTATATTAGATTCCTTTGATAAATAGAGATTCAACTCAACCTTAAGTCCATCTTTTCCCTGTCTCCCCGGATCTCCAATAGGTCCGTCATAGCCCTGAAGAAAAAGCAATACTGTGACTTTTCAAGTGGTTGACTTTCAATTTTTAACCAGTTAAAAGCAGGCGCTGCTCACCGTGAGCCCAGGTAAACCAACAGGTCCTATAGGGCCTATCTCTCCCTGTACACCAGACTGCCCTCCTCTGCCTCTGAATCCCTCTTTACCCGGCAGACCCAGAGGACCCTGACAAAGAGAAACCACAGATAAGAAAATACAGATATGTTCTTTCAAAATTTACTCCCTTAGTTTAAAAAAAAGTCTGAGAACAGTGTTTATCTGGCATTCAATAAGTGTTGTTTACTTGGCCAGAGCTTTAATGTTTTAGTGAACTCACTTGATCTCCCTTTTGGCCAGAATCTCCTTTCAATCCACGCTGGGCTTTCAAACCCTGAGGTTTACAGACAGACAGACAAGACAAAGACCACAAGCACAATTATATATTATATAATTTTGTCACATTGTGATTATTGTGACAAATACTATTTAGTTATTTTAACTGTTATGATAATCATTTAACATCTAATAATAATATTTTTTTTATATTTATATAGCGTTTTTCTAGGCACTCAAAGCACTTTACATATGGGGGGGGAGGAATCTCCGCAACAACTACCAATGTGCAGCATCCACCTGGATGATGCGACGGCAGCCATATTGCGCGAGAATACCCACCGTACACCAGCTGATTGGTGGAGAGGAGACAAGAGTGATGAAGCCAATCAGGAGAGGGGGATGATTAGGAGCCCATGATGGGCAGGGGGCAAATTTGGCCAGGATGCCGGGGTTACACCCTTACTCTTTATTGAACGACGTCCTGGGATTTTGAATGACCACAGAGTCGGGACCTCGGTTTAATGTGTCATCCTTAGGACGGTGCATGTTACCTCATCACTATACTGGGGCATTAAAGAGTTAGTTCACCCAAAAATGAAAATTCTGTCAATAATTACTTACCCTATATTGCCATTCGACACCTGTAAGACCTTGTTTAATCTTCGGAACACAAATTAAGATATTTTTGTTGAAATCAGATGGCTCAGAAAGGCCTTCATTGACCCCAATGTCATTTCCCCTCTCAAGACCCATAAAAGGCACTAAAGACGTCGTTAGAAAGCCCATCTCACTACAGTGGTTCACAATCATTTTATGAAGCAATGAGAATAGTTTTTGTGTGCAAAAAACATTTAAATAACAATTTATTTGTGTTCTGAAGATGAATGGAGGTCTTATGGGTTTCGAACAACATTAGGGTAAGTAATTATTGACAGAATTTTCATTTTTGGGTGAACTAACCCTTTAAGACCCACACAGACCCCAGGGTGTGCACCCTCTGCTTGCCTCACTAACACCTCTTCCAGCATCAACCTGGTTTTCCCAATTGGTCTCCCATCCAGGTACTGACCAGGCTCAGCCCAGCTTAGCTTCAGTGGGAAACCAGTCTTGTGCTTCATGGTGATATGGCTGCTGGCAAGCATCTATACTGCTACTTAGATTTCAAGCATTAAAGAAAAATCAATATAAAACTTTTACAATTTTCGATTGTATATAAGTATTTAAACTGAAGCTTTATTTTCAAGTTGTTTAGCCCTAGTATTGCTCTACAAAAGAAAACACAGTCTAAATCATAGTAAACGTGTCTCACAGCAATAAGACAAAAAATATTAAGAAGCTTTTTGAAGTAATCTTACTGGTTCACCTGAGGGTCCAAGTATTCCTGGTTTCCCATTAGCACCCTAAAACAAGAAAATTGCTTTATGCTTGAAAAAATACAGTATATTGCTGCATTTTCACAGAAGCACTTTGGGTGACAAAGGAATATAATATACATCTAAAGAGATTTTAAACCATTTATGAATTGTGAACCGCAGGCATACTTTTATACCCGGTGGTCCTGGATCCCCAATGCTTCCCTCAATTCCTGTATCTCCCTGTTTGAATAAGGCTTCAGATTAATGTAGGAAAATCAGAATGAGACTGTAATTTCAAATCTTTTATCAAATAACATGAGGTGCACTTACAGGGTCTCCTTTTTGACCTGGTGGTCCATCTCCCCCTGGTTTTCCCTGAAAAGATTATGTAGGATAGTCAGTCTAGTCAGGTGAACACATTGTGTAGAAATTTGAGAGGGGAGAAGAAAGAGACGAAGAACATAAACATTTTGATTCTAATATAGGATTTAGGTCATATTCCACATTTTTAGCAGGATTACAATGTTCATTTATAACTGCACATATTCAAATGAAAGCTTAACCAGAAAATGGATCCTAAATGCACAATAATGTGCATGTAAGTGATGTAACTGAGAGAGGACATAGATACATGATTAAAGGAGAAAGATCAAAGTATAGTTCACAGCACCTGTGGTCCAGGAACACCAGGAATGCCAATAATACCATCAGGCCCTTCCTCTCCCTGTAAAAATGACTCATTTCTATGAGATATTTGACTTGCTACTTGTGCTTTAGTCAAACATAATACAATCTTATTTTCTTAAATATTAAAATGTAACTTTTATTAAAATATATATATATATATATATATATATATATATATATATATATTTTAAACTTACCTGCTTGCCGGGTGTTCCTCTTGGCCCTATATCACCAAGCTCGCCCTTATAAAAGAGAATGAAAATTATGTACTATTCAGATTTCAAATTCACATTCAAGTGGAAATATTTAGCCAATTAATTTTTTTTAAAGCTTAGCAAAAGTAGAAATATGTATATTGTTGTGATAATTGTTGTGAACCGGATAATTTTAACTACTGGATTTGAGCTTGAAAAAGCACAGTGTTTCTTACAGGGGGTCCGGTGACACCCGGAACGCCCTTCAACCCTCTCGGTCCCGTACGTCCCTGTAAAGAGAGGTCAAAAGTACAGTTATGAACATGTCAGAATTAAGAGATGATACAGAATAATTAAGTTTTGTAACATACTGGTGATCCTGGGGATCCAGTGAAGCCAATTCCCCCTGTCTGTCCCTGTGACAGAAATCATTACAAAAATTAGACAATCAGCTTGCTCTACTTTTTTAAATGTTAAATAAAAGTCAAATAAAATTATATTTTAGCACATACAGGTGGACCAGTCGGTCCTATGAATCCCCGTGGTCCTCTGGGACCAGACGGGCCCTGAATATAAAAAATATTTTGTTAAAAAATGTCATAGAACGGTTTTGATCTTGTAATGTATATTCAAATGTTTGGCGTCAGCAATATATTTTTAATGCTTTTATTCAACAAGTGTGCACATTCAATTGAAAGAGAATATATGTTTATAATTTATTAATTTATAACTAATTAATAAAAAATAAATGTTTCTTGAGCACCAAATCAGCACATTAAAATTATTTCTGAAGGATCGTGTGACACTGGAGTAATGACTGCTAAAATCCAGCTTTGCCATCACAGGAATAAATTACATTTTACAATATATTAAAATAGATAAGTTATTTTAAATAGTAATAATATTTTACGATACTAAGGTTTTACTGTATTTTTGACTCAATAAAGGCATTAGTGAGCTTAAGAAACTTCTCAAAAACATGAAAAAATTGTACCAACCCCAAACTTTTGAATGATAGTGTATATATCTACTACAGTATAAACGCAGACAGAATAACGTAATAAATAAATAAATGACACAATCAGAATTGCACTGGAACTCACAATATATCCTATTACTCCGGTTAGACCCATCTCTCCCTTTTTTCCCTAAAGAAACAGAGTTGGATGGTAAGTGA
This sequence comes from Pseudorasbora parva, assembly GCF_024679245.1. Classification (NCBI taxonomy): domain Eukaryota; kingdom Metazoa; phylum Chordata; class Actinopteri; order Cypriniformes; family Gobionidae; genus Pseudorasbora; species Pseudorasbora parva. The sequence continues at coordinate 35,476,047 of NC_090184.1, forward strand.
CATGATCATATCTAGTGAAAGTATGGAGCTCAAGAGTGACATCTTACCTTCTCTCCTTTTCTTCCTTTAGTTCCCTGAGGCCCCTGTTCCCCAAGGTCTCCCTGAACACATCAGACACACTTTAAATGTAAAGAAGTCAAATACAGGGATGGGAATCAATTACTTGTTTACACACACACACACACACACACACACACACACACACACACACACACACACACACACACACACACACGGATAAAAAAATATTCAAAATATTCTGTTTCACATAAATAATGTTCTATTGAACTTTCTATTCATCAAATAATCTTGGAAAAAAATCGTCTCAGGTTACGTATGTAACCCTAGTTCCCTGAGGGAACGAGACGCTGCGTCGAAACGCTGTGAGAACGCCTCTGCGTTAATGCGTCGTGAAGCGCCTGTAGAACCATTCCATCGGAAAAAAGATCGATCGTCGGCGTGATGACGTCATCGACCGGAAGCTATAAAGCGTCCGTGAAAACAAACAGGAACTAACTTCTGATAAAGCCTGAAGTAAGTGATCACGGACACGCCGGGAGTATGGCAGAGCGACGCAGCGTCTCGTTCCCTCAGGGAACTAGGGTTACATACGTAACCTGAGACGTTCCCTTTCGGGGAACTCGAGCTGCGTCGAAACGCTGTGAGAACGCTTATACCCACATCGCCATAGGACCAAGTGTCTCGTATGTGTGACGCCGAAGCGCACACGGTTACGAAAGTACCTGTGCCCCAACTGTAGATGCCAGGTCTAGTTCATAGAACCTGACGAAGGTTAAAGGAGACGACCATCCGGCCGCGTTACAAATATCGTGGAGGGAAGCCCCCGACAAAAGTGCTTTTGAAGCAGCCATACCCCTGGTTGAATGCGCCCGGACAGCCAGTGGAGACGGCTGCCCGGCCGCCTCATAAGCAAGTGAGATGGCCTCGACCACCCACTTGCTCATCCTCTGCTTAGATACTGGGGCCCCTTTCTTAGGGGGCCCGAAACAGACAAACAGCTGATCAGTTTTCCTCCACAGGGCAGCTCTGTGGACATAAGTATCTAACGCCCTGACAGGGCACAGCAGATTCAATCTTTCCTGGTCTGACGTCGTGAAAGGAGGAGGACAGAACGCCTGAAGAGTGATGGGGCCCCGTGGGCTCGTAGGAACCTTGGGGACATAACCCGGCCTGGGATGCAGAAATGCTTTCACCATCCCAGGCGCAAACTCTAAACATGAGGGCCCTACAGACAGGGACTGAATATCTCCTATTCTCTTTAGAGATGAAATAGCCAACAAAAATACCGTCTTGAGGGTAAGGAACTTATCCGAAACCTCCTCCAAGGGTTCGAATGGAGGCTCGGACAAGCCCCGTAAAACAATGGCTAAGTCCCATGCTGGGACCCTCGAGTGCATCACAGGCCTCAACCTTAAAGTGCCACGGAGGAAACGTGTAATCAGAGGGTGTCTTCCCAAAGACACTCCACCGAAAGGGACGTGGAAGGCACCCAAGGCCGCCACGTACACCTTTATTGTGGAGGGGGTCAACCCTGCCGAGAACCTTGCCTGCAGAAACTCCAGCACTGTACCAACCGGGCAGTTAACTGGGTCCCACTGGCGTTCTCTGCACCATGCTGAGAAAAGTTTCCATTTCAGAGCGTACAGTTTCCTCGTGGACGGAGCTCTGGAGTGAAGGATGGTCTCTACGACCTCGGCCGAGAGACCTTCCTCTATGAGCCTAGCCCCCTCAGAGGCCAGGCCCACAGTTTCCACATCTCCGGGCGTGGGTGCAGGAATCTCCCGCCTGCCTGAGAGAGTAGATCCCTCCTGGTCGGAATCTCCATCGGAGAGCCTTCCAGGAGAGATATCAGGTCCGAGAACCATACTCGGGTCGGCCAGTACGGAGCCACTAGAAGTACCTGGGCCCCGTCCCGGCGTACCCTCTCCAGAACTCCTGGAAGCAGGACAATCGGGGGGAAGGCGTACAGAGGTAGCCTCGGCCACTCCTGTACCATGGCATCCAGCCCCAGCGGGGCTGGATGGGTCAGAGAAAACCACTGCGGGCAGTGGGAATTCTCCGCCGAAGCAAATAGGTCTATTTCCGCTTTCCCATAAACCTTCCATAGGAGCTCCACCACCTCTGGGTGGAGTCTCCATTCCCCGGGCCTCGGCCCCTGTCTCGACAGGCTGTCTGCTTCCTGATTTAGGACCCCGGGGATATATACTGCCCTGATTGACAGCAATTTCCCCTGGGCCCACAGGAGGATCCGATGTGCCAATTTGTCCAAAGGACGGGACCTCAGACCCCCCTGGTGATTTATGTAGGCGACCACTGACGTGTTGTCTGTCCTGACTAACACATGGTGGCCCCTGAGGTCGGGCAGGAACTGTTTCAATGCAAGAAACACTGCGAGCATCTCTAGCCGATTTATGTGCCAGTGCCGCTGATGTTCCTGCCATAGACCCTGGGACGAGCGACCACTCATGGTCGCCCCCCAGCCCGTGAGAGAGGCGTCTGTCGTTAGCGTTACGCGACGAACATGAGCCCCCAACACGGGACCCTGAGATAAAAACCCCGGGTTTTTCCACATGACCAGAGCACGTAGGCATCGCCGCGTGACTTTGATCGTGCGGAGCGGATTTCCCCTCGGGGAGAACCCTTTCGTTTTGAGCCACCACTGCAGTTGCCTCATGTACAGTAGGCCAAAAGGTATCACGTTGGACGCTGCTGCCATGAGACCTAACAGTTTCTGGAACTGTTTCACAGTGACGGCCCGGCCTAGCTTCTGTTCTTTGACGGCTGCCAGGACCGATGCTATGCGTGTTGGCGATAATTGCGCCCGCATAATTACCGAATCCCAGTTCACACCTAGAAAAGTGGTTCTCTGAGCCGGAGAAAGCACACTCTTCTTGGCGTTCAGCCTCAACCCCAGCTTCGACATGTGGGCGAGAACAGCATCTCGATGCTGAACCGCCATCTGCTCTGTATTCGCTAGAATCAGCCAGTCGTCGATATAGTTCAGTGTGCGGATGCCCTGTAGACGCAGCGGCGCCAGAGCTGCATCCACACACTTGGTGAACATGCGGGGTGACAGTGCTAGACCGAAGGGAAGTACACGATATTGGTATGCCTCTCCCCCGAAGGCAAACCTCAGGAACTTCCTGTGATGTGGAAGGATGGAGACATGAAAATACGCATCTTTGAGGTCTATGGTGACAAACCAATCCTCCGATTTGACCTGCGCTACAATCTGTCTGAGTGTAAGCATCTTGAATTTGAGCTTGGCCACCGAGCGATTCAATAGCCGCAGATCTAATATCGGGCGTAAGCCCCCATCCTTCTTCGGCACGATGAAGTAACGGCTGTAAAAGCCAGACTCCCTGCTGGGAGGGGGAACCCTCTCTATAGCCCCTTTTTGCAGGAGTGTCTCTACTTCCTGTGCCATTACCAGAGCCTGCTCCGGGCCCACCTCTGTAGGTAGGACACCGCAGAAAGGAGGTGGCCGACTTCTGAACTGAATGGCGTACCCCTTTTCTATTATCTGCAGGACCCAATGAGATATATTTGATAGACGTTTCCACTCGTCTAGAAAATCTACTAAGGGAACCAGCCTCTCGAGGCTGGCCTCTGGTGTATTTTGAGCAACAAGCACAGTGCCCTGAAGCGGCGGACCGGCAGGGAACGACTGACTTGACTGCTCGGGGGCCCCCCGAAGGGGGTGCGGACCACCCTCGGGTGGCCCGCGGAGACCGACTGCGCCCCGGCATTGCGGCGGGGTTGGCAGCGCGGCCCCCCGAGGGTGCCGTAGGGAAGCGGGTACCGTTGGCAGGGGTAAACACCGCTTCCCTACGGGGGGAACCACCCTCAGCGTCCTGGCGCTTCTGGCGTCAGGAACGCTTCGACGAGGCCTTCTTGGCGATCAGGACTGTCCGCAGATCAGCCCTGCCCCTCGAAGGCCTCGCCTGAGAGCGCCGCCCCTCGTCCCCGCGCTGAGGGGGAGCTCGAGCGGCGACGCTCTGCTTTTGTTGCGCCCTGTGAGCGGAGCTCGTACTCGGCTTGGGCTGCCTGATGTCAGCGGCAGCCCCAGGGACCTGGACCCGGAGAGGGAGAAACTGCTTTAGCGCCGCAGCTTGCTTCTTTGACTCCTGGAACCTCTCGGTGACAGTGTGTACTGCGTCACCGAAGAGGCCACCAGGAGACAGCGGCGCGTCGAGCAGGAAGCTTTTCTCCCTCTCCTTGATTTCAGTGGGGTTGAGCCATAAATGCCTCTCCGTAGCCACCAAGGCTGCCATAGAGCGGCCAACACATCTGGCCGTCTCCTTGGTGGCCCGGAGAGCAAGATCAGCTGATGTTCTGAGCTCATTTATAATATCTCCCCCCACTTCATCACGTCCATCTAAGTCCCTGAGCAGGTCAGCCTGATAAGCCTGCATTATAGCCATAGTATGCAGGCATGCAGCAGCCTGACCTGCCGCCGAGTACGCTTTGCCCACCAGTGCCGACGTTGTTTTTAATGGTCTGGTGGGCAAAGTCGGGGCCTTCAGGGACGATGCCGAGGAAGGCGAGAGATGGCTCGCGAGCGTCTCTTCTACCTTTGGCATCGCCCCATAACCGTAGTGCTTCAGCCCCATGATGTTGCTATAGACCGAAGTCTGAGGGCTGAACACACGGTATGATGCCGGTCTCCTCCATGACTTTGCCACCTCGGTGTGCAAATCATGGAAGAACGGCAGGCCCCGTCGCTGAGGTTCTGAAGCGCGAGCGGGCAGGAATCTTTCATCTAATTTACTAGATTTTCTTCTTCCTGCCTCAGATCTTTCTATGGGCCAGTCAATATTTAGTCTGGCCACAGCTCGCGTTAAAACCTCAACGAGCTCCTCACTCGCAGGGGACTGAAGTGGCGAATCTTCAGTCGCGATGCTCTCAACGTCCACCTCCTCGGAGCTGGATAGTTGGAGCACCGGCGACTCTCTCGGGGGGGAAGAAACCGCCATGCGTGCTTCCATGCCCCGAGAAGAGCCGCTGGATGGAGCAGGTGAGGGCAGAGATAAGGCAGCGCCCGTCTCTAACCCCTCTGCAACATCCAATTGTGATCCCCACGACTGCAGCCTTCGCTCCGCCTCGGCGGAAGCGGGACCAGAGCCGTGGGGAACACGAGCCGAGGCACCCTCCTCGAAGAGTGCCCGGCGGGAGCACAGCGTTCTCAGTGGCATACGCTCACAGTGCTCGCAAGCAGCCCCCTCGAGGGCTGCCTGGGCATGCTGCGCTCCCAAGCAGGCTACACAAAGAGAGTGTGTATCCCCGCTCGTGATGTAGCGTGGGCAGGGATGAACACACCTCTTAAAGCTGCTTTCACTCGCCATTTTACTCTATCTATTTTATTTTCTCTTTGTTTGTTAATATATATTGCAATATTTAACAAAAGGGTGGAAAATCTCTGGATATAGACAGACAAAAACACCAAATAGACAGACAGGTTCACACAGATCGCTTGCTGAAGGCTCAGAAGCTAGTTCCTGTTTGTTTTCACGGACGCTTTATAGCTTCCGGTCGATGACGTCATCACGCCGACGATCGATCTTTTTTCCGATGGAATGGTTCTACAGGCGCTTCACGACGCATTAACGCAGAGGCGTTCTCACAGCGTTTCGACGCAGCTCGAGTTCCCCGAAAGGGAAATATGTTTTCAACATCGAAAACAATAATAAATGTTTGTTGAGCAGCAAATCATCATATTATAATGATTTCTGAAGGATCTTGTGACACTGAAGACTGAAGTAATGATGCTGAAAATTCAGCTTCATAATCACAGGAATATAGTACATTTTAAAATATATTCAAATAGAAAACATTCACAAAATTATATATTTTTTAATCAAATAAATGCAGCCAAAAACATTTTAAAACATTACAATTCGTACTGATCCCAAACTTTTGAACAGCAGTGTTGGCACTCTTATTTTGGTCTTGGATATTTAGATTATGTTAAGCCTAGGCACTTGTATGTGCAGACTTCTGTAGAATGGATTAACATATTCTAAAATGTCTTTAGCAACTGGGAGTACTATTATTGGTAGCTGAAAGCATAATCAAATTAGTTAAAAAATGTGGCACAAAAAGGAGCAGAGTTTGTAGAGTTTAATGCATGATGTAAGTTCCAATTCTGTGGAAAACTGTGTTTCACTGGAGTTCTGCAGACACTGATTCCATGACTGCCTAGCTATGGCATTATCCACAGAAAAAAACCCTGGTGATTCTTACCCACTCACCCAGCTCCCCTTTATTGCCCTTCTCTCCCTCATAACCTTTTGGGCCCTGCAAAAAAAAAAAAAAAAAAACACACACACACAAATATATATGCAATTATAACCGGACGTGTACAATATATCTCACATAAAACATCACTTAAACAACTACATAGATACATGTGGTGTATTTAGATTCCCATAAGTCTTACATCCTCCCCAGGTGGTCCAGGTTGGCCCATCTTCCCATCCTCCCCAGCTGTGCCCTCTGGTCCTGATCTCCCAGGTGGTCCTGGCATTCCAACGGGTCCTCTTCTTCCCTATGGAAGACAAAGCAGGACGTACATAGCATAGCACATGCTTCAGTATTTTATAGACACTGGAGTGTTGTAGTCTATTTGTCAAGTTCCATCAAGATCTCATTTACTTGGAATCTTCCTGCGAATAAATGGTCTCATATAGCCCAACTATGCTAGATAAAGCAATCACATAACAAACTCTTACAAATAAAGGTTCTTAAAGTTTTTTAGGTGTATGGTTCCATGAAGACACTTTAATATCCAAAGAACATTTCCATTGCCCAAAAGTTTCTGTGTAGTGCAAAAAGGTTCTTTAGACTATACAATGGTTAGAAAAAAAGGGTTCTTTAAAGAACCTTTCACAAAATGGTTCTTTGGGGAAGCAAAAATGGTTCTTCTATGGCATCACTGTGAAAAAAAAATGTTGGTTCTTCCTGGCACCTTTATTTTTAAGGGTGCAGGAAGATACAAATACACTCAGATCAGATTTAACATATTTTCGACCCGGGTTAAATTAAACATAGGAGGCATCAGAGCTATCTTGTGCTTTAGCTTGAATGAAAACATTTCACCTGAACCAAAACTGATCTCTAAAGACAGAAAAGAGTGCTGTTTTCTTTCTTATTATTGTATTTCCTGTTCAAACAGGAAGATTTATTTTCTTTTAAAATAGCTAGTGTTTGGTTTAAATCACAAGAATCATGAATAGGATGATTTATAAAACCTGTTAAATATCCTTTCACTTACAAATGCGTAAAAGCCTGTAAATCTGTGAGCATGCATGAGGATGCAGCCAAAAAAGTTGAGATGAATGTCACATTTCCCTTAATGCCAAAGATTAAGCTGCTCTTGTGATCTGAATGGCAACAAGCCTGCATGAGTCTATGCTTTTAAATCAGCTGAAGTCTGAACAATGTGACTCTTGTTGACTTCATGCTTGTCGATGCTCGTTGACCCGTTGAGGTTGTCAAATTCTTTCTAAACCGTCTCGTGTCTCCACGTGGTTTGATCACACTTTTTTGAAACTGCCCACCATGTTTCTCTATGTAACAGTGACCTAGCATTTATCTGTTGCCAGAGACGATTGTGTGATGACGAGTGGAGACAGAGATACCTACGAGTTTCCCTCGCTCTCCCTTCCTTCCCTGTTTGCCTGGAACTCCAGGAGGGCCCTACAAGTAGAGATAAACTGTAAAAAAATGTCCTAATATCACATAAAGAATATCCAGCAGAAGCAGAATATATCTAGAAAAAAATGTGGTCCCATTGAATAAGGATCATCATATTTGGGGGATCATATAGTACATTAATAAGTTACAGGCTGTGAAAATTACATGGACAAAGAAATGGCGATGATATGTAGTCAAATATTATATTTTTAACTTACGGGTGGTCCAGGATCTCCAAGTGGCCCTAAAGGTCCGGGTAATCCCTTCACTCTCTAAAGAAAACAGCGGGGAAAAGGATTTCAATCTGTATTGTGCTCATGCAACTCAAATAGAGCTCTCAGTAGGGTTCAAACGCAGACTACCTTACCGGCCACATTGACACTAGTTTTTTGTAGAATTTCTTGTTCTGCAAGCAAAATGAAATGTCTAAATGAGATGCTCTATCAGTGTTTTCGAAGAACGTAAGAGTGCAGGCAGAATTTGAATTTCAACTGTAAACACAGAATCAGCTATGATCAGACTAAATTGAAAATGATCTAAAATTAGCCAAAATCTTGTTCTGCACCTTGAACGCTTGCCACTCTTCTTCTGATGTGTACCAGACTATGATAGCAGGCATGCCGGGGGGTCCGATCGGTCCTCTGTACCCTGTCCGGCCCGTCCGGCCCATCACTCCTGCATAGCCCTGAGTGACACACGGCAAACACCCATTACAATTCTCATTCGTTTGACTGAAAAAGTAATATGACACGATTTTATTTTACAATAAGATTTATAATAAAAATAAAAATAAAATACAATTACAATTTATGTTATATTATTATAATATTATTATGTCGTAAATACATACTTTGTCTCCTTTTTCACCTGGAGGCCCTGGTAAGCCGTGTGGGCCTGGATACCCCTAAAAAAAGTAATTGTAATAATATAATATAATACCTGTTAACACTTGGTATTAAGATGCATTATGGTCGATCGGATCACAAGTGGACGACGCTAAATACAGGTGTAAACGGGGCCTAAAACGTTTTGAGCTTGTTTAGACCACTTCCAGAGATGGAATTCAACTGGATTGCTTTCACAGTGTGATCAAATGCTTTCGAACAGCCACAAAAGACCGCCTTCTCTCCACCAGTGACATTATGGGAAGTGCGCTAGCTAGTATAGTTCGAAGACAAAAAACTTACCAAGCACAATGTTTTCTCATAACTCCCGATTTCTAACACACACACACACAGCGTTTGCCATAGACTTACGGCTGTCAGAGCAGAAACAATGTCTTTTTCCGTGGTGTTCGGTGGGTTTGTATGTAAAATATTTCATCCATTAGATTTAAAGACTGGAGAAAAAATGTCCCGCCCATAAACCCTCCCTCAAAGAAATCAGGACAGATATGGTCGAAAGTGGACAAAAGAAACACCAACAGTTTTCTGTCTACATGTGATCCAATCTACTCAAATGCATTTTAATACTCAGTGTAAACAGAGCCTGCCTATCTGTCTGTCTGTCCGTCCGTCCGTCCGTCCATCTATCTATCTATATCTATGACATACCCACGTTTCTCTTGATTTCTGGTTTTATTTCGTAGAAACCATGGAAACATCAAAGACACTTTGATATTTTATTATGTTTTTTATTAGACTAATTATCTATCTATCTATCTATCTATCTATCTATCTATCTATCTATCTATCTATCTATCTATCTATCTATCTATCTATCTATCTATCTATCTATCTAGCTAGCTAGCTAGCTAGCTAGCTAGCTAGCATCAATTGGAATGGACTCCAACTGAACTGTCCAAGCACACAATTAAAAAACCTCTAAGCTGAAAATTATTGAAAATTAAAATTTTAAACAATAAATGATCTAGGCAACAGTTAAAGCTTTGATGAGCTTTGTTTTTATAGCTAATTTTGTTATTTACTTCCTCAAAAGACCACAGTACTTTACAGACACACTTCTACCACAGGAGGGTGCAAGTGCTCAACTAATGGCCTCTACTACTCTCTCTCTCTCTCTCTCTCTCTCTCTCTCTCTCTCTCTCTCTCTCTCTCTCTCTCTCTCGGTGTGTAAAGGAGAACATTGCTAAAGTGTTCTAGAATTTACATAACAGAGATACATGAAATAAACAGGTTAACAGTTTAATGTACAAGATATTTACACTAAAATGTTTCAAAAATGTCATGCAGTGTCAGTCTCGCCTTTTCTCTTTCACTCTTTAGCGCTGGCAATGGCATTATTAAATAATTTCTGTAATCCTGTTCCTCTTTTTAAGATAATATTTCTCTCTCAGTGTCATACAATGAGTCAGTTCTTGTTCATAAGCTCCATTCACTGAAGGTAAATGACCCTTCTTCTCCTCTATTCCACACTTAATTGAATAATGCCTCGGCAAACTCAATTTCCTATAAAGGCTAGCAATGGACCTGAGATGACCATGTGGGTGAGAATCACAGTATTAGAGCAAGGAGAAAGGATTTTTGTTCAAAACAACCATAACAGAATACATATTGATATGTATTCAAGGTTCAAATCTCATAGAATCCTTCATATCTGTAAGATTGTAATGATTTTCTTAAACCTTCTATGACATTTCTCGCTCATTTAAAAATAAAAAAGTATATCTGGCAGAGACTTGCAAACACCATTAGCATTTCAGAATAAACCACACTGAACTCTCAATACAAGAAAAGCCTTTCATTTCAATGAGGAAAATGTAATATAAATAATATTATAGAATATAATATAATGAGATATATATAATGAGATATAAGAGAGATAAGTGTGTTTCTTACCCTTGACCCTCTGAAACCCAGTGAGTCTCCTTCTCTGTGTACGTTTCTGTGTACCTGATTGGCTAGGTAGACACACACACAAAAAAAAAAACAATTAGTGAGACTTATTATATTGTTTATCTGCATTTTTTATATATTGTTTATCTGCATTTCTAAAATAGAAATATTTCAGATATAATGAAGAAAAGGTATTTGCAGGAGTCTCTAAATTTTGTATAGGCACAACAAAATTAAGAAATAATAAATCAACAAGTAAAATAAACTATAAAATAAAACAAACAACAAAAATAACAACAACAGTATAATAATAATAATAATAATAATAATAATAATAATAATAATAATAATAATAATAATAACAATAATAATAATAATAATAATAATAATAATAATAATAATAATAATAATAATAGTGCTGTTTTGATATTATTTGTTTTTAATTTATAGAATATCCAAAAACCACTAGAACAATGTTATATATTGTGTTGACTTGTGTACTTACAGTATCCCAAATCTTTCCAAGAATGTTTAAATCCAGAGAAATAAGCAATTTTAAACAGGACACGTCGCCTATCAATGACATACCCACGTTTCTCTTGATTTCTGGTATTAATTTGTAGAAACCATGGAAACATTAAAGACACTTTGATATTTTATGTGTTTTATTAGGCATATAAGCAGCTGTTTAGATAAATTCATAGACAGAAAACGAATCACTGTTATATAGATCAACACAGCTAGTCTTATTTTTTAAATCTCGTTTTCTTGATTTACCGCGCGTACCATGTTTTAACAGGCCCAACAAGTGTCTCATATTAGCTGCTAAGCATGATAACATAACTTTCAACACACTCAAATGTATCTAATTTGATAAACAGCGCTCCGTTTATCCCACATATGCATGAATGGAAGAAGCGAAAGCGGTCGTCTGTGGCATAATAAAAGCTCAGAGAAATCAAGACGTCATCAAGCTACGCCTTTGTTTTGAATAAGCGACATCTAGTGGTGAAAAATTACATATTGTGGCTTTAATTTAATTTAATTACAATATTTAAACAATATAATTACACAATTATTTTGCTCACAGTCTTTACACTTTTTGGGGTAATCAACATAATCAACAAATGGCTTACATATGTATTAATTTGGGGTGAGAAAAATTTTTTTGGCATTGAAAATGTACACACTTCTATGGAAGCCACAGAAGTTCTATTTTCCACCACTAAATAAAAAATGTACTTGTTACTTTTTTCTCCCATTTTTAGGTTATAAAGTCAGACTTCTGAGATATAAACTCACAATTGTGTGATATAAAGTCACAATTCTGAAAAAAGTCAGAAATGTGACGCAAATATCATGCAATGCGAGTTTATATCTCAGAATTGTGATTTTATAACTCGCAATTGTAAGAAAAAAAAGTATTTGAGAAAAAAATTCTGATACATGCACTTCCATAAACTCCAGTTTCCAAAATGACTCTTTTTTTAACTTACAGTGTGTCTCTGTACTTGGCGCAGTGGTGGGACGTCCTGGACAGGCACCAATAGCACCTGAATAACAATCATCAGTCTCTGATTCTCTGTTCACAGGGGCTTTTTGTTCACGCCTAATCTGTGAAGTCCCATTGTTGTCTTTTATCATTTCTTGCTCTCTCTCTCTCAGTGCAGCACTAGCTTCCCCTCTTTCAACCCTGGGACTCCCAGGTTTATGCAAAGGTATTCTCTGAGTAACTGCTACGGGTTGTGTTTTCATTGGTGTCATGGGTTGACTGGTCTCTCTGATTTCTTTATATTTCTCCCATGACTTTACTTTACTGACTGAGGTGTTTATTATGCTGGTCAAGTTTTGAGGTGAACCACATGGCGCTGTGGTTGAATCCTCAATGGATTTTGTCAGTGACGTGTCATTTGCTGAATCTAAAACATCAGTCGTATATGTGGCTGTTGTGGCTGTGTTTATTGAAACAGCTGTACTGTTCTTCAGAGTTGAGACAGATAACTGTGGTATCAGCAAGGTCTCCTTCTTGGTTTGACCTTTGTCCTCTGATTCGGCCTCAGTGCTCATCTCGAAAGACTCTTCAGATTGTGGAATGTAACCACCTGCCGTTGAATTAATATTTCTCACCCTCATGGTCCGAGGTAGAGGCTGGCGTTCAGGTTCAAGCACCCCTGTGGTTTCTGGAGTTGTTTCGATGGGCTGGACTGTGAGAAAGGCCTCCTTCTTGTCTATCCCATTTCCAGATGCCGTCTCTTCCTCAAAACCAGACAATTCATTCCATTCAGATTTTGTTTCATGTGTAGAATCAGCTAGACACCTCAATGTGACCATCTCTAGGTTAGGTGATGTTTCCAAAGATCCACTTGCTAGAGTCTGCGAATCTGAAATTGCCCTTTGTTCACTTAAATCATCAGCTGACAAAGGAAATGACATCATATGTTGGCATTGACGACCGTCCCTTTCTGTGTGAGTCTTCGCTTTTTTATTTTTATCCTCCATTTCCACCATGGCAACAGAGGGAGAACCAGAGATGGCAACATGTGCTTCTTTTCCCACATCTTCTTCCTTGAAATAAGATTGAACAGAAACATACATATTTTAATATAGTTAATGGCTCAGAATATAGATAAAGAACACCAATCCTAAAATCAACTCATGTTTAATATATCGGTTACATCTGTCTGGTTTTTAAATGAAACACTAAGAGATTTCCAGGAAGAGAATCATACACAGAGAAACGCTACATCTCTCGGGTGACAGTATTGTGTACAAAGTAAACAGAATTTTATCAGCTCATAAATGTAGCACAGTGATGTCGACTGATTCCTGGCCCCCTAGATCTCCATAACAGAAAAATGTTTTCTGTCAGCCTGAGACTTATTTGTTTCCTTTTTGGTGAGAAAGGGTCTTAACATTTGCCAAAAATAGAACTTTAAAAAAAAAAAATTTTTTTTTTTTTTAAACAAACAAGCCTGTCCAGCTGAGGTGAGAAAAAGTAACACAAAAGTAATGTAAAGCATTACTTTTAATAAAAAGTAACTAAATAATGAAATTAGTAATTTTGCAATAACACTAATTTTAAATCATTCCCCAACACTGGATATCTTCTTTTAGCCAAAGATTAGCATTTTAAGTAGGCAGATACTGCATGGCAATTGATAAAGACATTTAAAAACACTTAAAACAGCACTGGGTAACTTTTGCTCTCGGGGTCCCCCTACAGTTGGGAAAAAATAATGTCCTCAACTACTGTCGTAAGATCTGTCATCCTACAACAGGGGATGCCATCGCGTGTGCATTTGTTGACATGACAACCCTGATAGCCCTGAACTAGTGATGCGCGGGTCGTCTCATAACCCGCGGACCCCGTATATCTATTTAATGGTCGCGGGTGCGGAGCGGGTTGTAAAAATATATACAGCGACTGGATGCGTGAGACCACACGATTTGCCTGTCCGACGTCCATTTCTTGTCTCCTACCAAGGATATATTGCCAATATACATGCAATACGTTTGGGAGTCTGCACAAGGTGTTTATTTTGAAATTGACAGGGATTTTTGACTTTTATTTTGTATTTCCGGTGCGACTTGGACTCGGTGCGACCAAAAATAGACTAGGCACCTATATTTAGCGGAGCGGCGCGGAGAGCCGCTTCTGGGAAGCTTCTGAAAATCACCGCGTCGCGGCCGGTGTAAACACAAGCATTGACTAGAATTGGAGCGATCAGCTCCGGTAGCCGTGTCGCAGCCGTAATGCGCTGCACACGTGTTCAGTGTAAATGAGGGGTAACAGTTCCCCTGAACACTGCAGGAGGAGTTCACATGCAGCGGTTCTTCTGGCATCGCCTGTGAAATGTCTTCATCCCAGGTACAGTCAGTGGCATATGTTTCAGCATGTCATATGAATATAATTTCATGGGTTTTATTTTTTTCAAACGCCAAATAATCACGATGCTCACGTTTACAAGCCAGTGTCATTATAGTAGTCTATTGGTTACCGTTTTACAGAATCTATATGATACTTCAGTTCAATGTTTGAGTGGTAGGTAATCACCATAACAAGCATGACAGCATCGGTCAGGCACGCCTCCTTCAGCTCACGCCAACGAGCAAACGCTGGTCCAATGTGTAATCCTCGTCCTGCCTTTAATCTAATCACTTTTTCGTTTCCTCTTATTGCTTTTCTCCAACAAAACCTTTTCTTTCTTATTTGTCTGTGCTGCTTCGGACATGACTATATTATTCGACGAACAAAGTTGGGCTCGCACGTCCGAATTTAAGGAAGTGTGGGTGTTGGTGGAAGTGACGTATATGCCGTAAAGCAGTCGAATTTTGTAGTTATTTTTGTTCTCGGGTTACTACCCGAAACCCGAAGTTTAAAAGTACGATTAAAAATGATGCAGACCCCATCAAGCTATGGCAGACGTGTCATTCAACCTATTGTAAGTCAATGTATCATCACAAGAGTCTTGAAAATATATTATGAAGGTTGAAATATTACCTAGTGCTGATTTAAAATGGGACATTTGTAAAGAAATGTTTTATGGAAGAAAAGCTATAAAAATAAATAAAGCATATTTCCCATTTAGGATGTGTCCTCAATGTCTTCATAAACGACTGTGGTCTTTAAATGATTCCTTTAAATTGACTTTTATGAGTCTGCTTTAGATGCACTACCATTCAAATGTTTAAGATTGTTTTAAAAGGAATTCATATTTTTATTCAGCAAGAATGCATTAAATTAATTCACTACAAAAGATTTCCATTTCTAATAAATTATGATCTTTTGAACTTTCTATTCAGCAAAGAATCCTGATAAAATGCAAGTTTTCAACATCATAATAGCAGTAAATCAGCTTATTAGAATGATTTCTGAGTAATTTCTTGTTACATATTCCCGCTTGTTCAGGACACTTTGTCATCACTTTCTTAACGCACAGGACACCCCATCATTTTTCATGTGCAGGGTACTCCAATGCTTTTAGTCATTCGCCTTATGCTTAAGATTAAGACGCATTCTGACCAAGCATCAATATGTGATCAGTTGTGTGAGTAAGAACATGTTACATACACAAAAACTTGGTTTTATATATACTTTGGGATTGTTCATTCTAAAGAAAACGAAGGTAATGTTAGTGGAGAGAAAGGTGATAGGGAAATGAAGATTAATTTTTACCTGTGACTCTTGGAGACAGTGGGATTTGTGATCAGGACAGCTGAGGTCATCTTGAGTGGGGTCACCCATTATTAAGGTCATTTGATGCATGATACTCTGTAAAGGACGACAACCATCTCTAGTCAGATAATGACTTTTGACTGCTGAGAGTAAGTAATAGACATCTAGGAAATACATCTGTTCATCCTTCTTGAAAAACATAAAACAATATTGCTCTTCATAATTTTGTGGAGAAACAATAAAACCTATAAACACCGAAAGCAACAATAGAGCACCTGACATTTCCACCTGACTATAAAACCAATTCAGTGTCCTGGAAATAAAGGAGTTTAAACTTTTATTTGCTGTGCTTGATCATCAATATAGAGTTTAAATATAAATCCTGAGATTATTTTTACAAGACAGCTGGTCATAAACTACCCAAGGCCTAAGCCTAATTGAATACAGCATAAACTATATATATATATATTAGGGGTTGAACGACTTCCATTTTTTAAGTCGACATTTATGTGATGAAAGTCGAGTCGACTAGTCACTGATGACGTCATTAATAAACAAATAAGCCTGAGCCTCGAACATGGGTCTTCTTGTGCACAGCTATGGCATATGACTCAGTGCTGCCCATAAGGTTATTGCTCCTACATAACAGCTTTGGTATCAGTTCTTTTGTCTTATGGTCGTTATATTTCTTACAGATTTCTGCTCGTTCTGAATAAGATACAGATAAGTAGCACAATAAATATTACATATGAATGCATTAGTAAGTGTGAATTAATTCTACCTGCCAGCGTCTCTACTAATAGTGAAGCTGTGAGTTTTAGTTTAACACTGTGAGTAACAGTGTTGATACATTTCTGCGTTACTAAATGGTTTTGTGTGAGGCGCGCGATCTCCGCGTGATGTGGGATCGGCTATGTGTGTGTGTTGCAATGTAGCACACAGTTTAGCGCGATGATTAACTTACCTGTACAATAAGCGTGCATTCGCCCGATCAATTTAGAGCACCCAGATGGTATAATCAAACATGTTGTGGAGAGCTCTTGGAGTATGCATTAATTTGTCATTTTTAACTGTCTGCATGTCAGGAAATTGTTTATCCTGTTGTGCCCTCTATATGCACTCTATATATATATATATATATATGCACATGCCCAAACGAGTTTTTGAAGTGATCAACAAGAACAGTGGGGCTACTGAGTCCTTTTTTTGACAGGTTTAGTACTGTTGTGCGTTTATTTTGGGCTATGGTCTTAAACTTTTGATCAGATGATGAACGGCCTGTTTGAGTTTAAATGCAGTTTTCAATAAATTGCCTACTGTCTATTTTTTGTCTCTTGCTCCTGTTTCTTCCTTTTGCCATTTTGAAGCAGCACTTACAACCCGGTTATGATCCACAAGTGTGAAATGTGTAAAACTTGCAATGCATCCCCTGGTCTTAAGATTTTGTTTAGGAGTGTATATATAGCTCCAATTGCCCCCAAAATAGACCAAAAATAGGGAAGACTGTGAAGTACTGCATTTATTATTTTCCGCTGACCTTTTATTGATTTACCAGCAAAATGTCTCATGGCCTTGTTATGAAAGCCCAGATGTGGAGATTGAATGAATGAATGAATGAGGCATTTATATAGCGCTTTCATATGTACTACTGTACACCCAAAGCGCTTTACACTCATGTCAGGGGTCTCTCCTCAACCACCACCAGTATGGGAATTGTCTGCTAAAACAATCTTAGCCTCATAATAACATAAGTCCAGCCTCAATAAACCCAGTGTTTGTATGGTTTCTCCCAAGTGGCCATTGACCTGAAGGCAATCCTTTGACTGCTTAACAGCCTGTTTGCTTTTCTCACATGGGCTCCAGAGCTCTCTGAACTTGACTTTCATTTCATACAGCCTGTGATGTTGTTCGGTCTGGCTAGTTTGTGTTGCAAGAGAATTAGCTGTTTTGTGCTAGCGCTCCACCCGACATTGAACTTGGGCTGTGTGGTTGCCAGGGGCAACAGTTACACAAGAAAGTGTCAATGTCCTAACAGACTATAGAGAGGGCACTGTATGCGTCTACTGCTTGCTTTATTCTCAGTATATTACCAAAGACACATGACATTCAACTTGTATTTAGTTCTTTGTCTGCTAATCAAACTGGAACAAACAATTTTTTTAATATATATTTTTTCACAAGATTTTAAATATGTGTATTCAATAGTTTGTTAAATACACACTTATTACTGTTTTATGTTTAATAAAGTATCTATCTCTTCAGTTAAAACCAAAAACCCATTATAGTGCCCATTCAAGTTGATTGACATCTGAAAATCTCAAGTTCAGGTCTTGTTTTATGCCTTTGAAAGCAATACAAATATTATAGAATTTCTAACAGATGATGAGTTAATTTAGATACAATACACTTCATATAAAATATGACATTATATTTTCACTTATATCACTTATAAATAGTTATTTTATAAAATTTAAATGAACTGTTTTCTATTTTAATATATTTTTGAATGTAATTTATTCCTGTGACTGCAAAGCTGAATTTTCAGCATCATTACTCCAGTCACATGATCCTTCAGAAATCATTGTAATATGATGATTTGCGTCTCAAGAAACATTTATGGAAACTTATTATAAATGTGTAAACAGTTGTGCTCCCTTACTTATTTTTTCAGGATTTTTTTGGGGCGAAAAGAAAGTTTAAAAGAAGCATTTGAAATAAATTACATTAGCATCCATGTTAAAAAAAATTTTTGGCCATGCTGTCAAACAAAGAAATTGCAAAAACAAGAGAGAACCAACAAAATATTAATTACTGATTTAATTAGTATTTAATCAGTCAAACCCAATATATGCTCTTCCATGTGAGCATTTTGTTTTTGCATATTTTTTTTATTTTTATTTTTTTGGTAAGTGTTTTGTTTTCCCTCATTTTAAAATATTGAAAGAATTAAAATATTTTTCTCATATTTGGTTGTTTCATAAAACTTGTAAGGTCATTACAGACATCACTTTTGTCCACTTCTGTATATGAATAAATTATTAAAAAATATTTTTTTGTGTATAACTAGTGTTAAATTTAGTTTAGTCTAAAAAGAAAGACAAGCAAGAGTGTGATATCCTCTTGGATTTTGAAGTTTAGCTCTGGTTTTGTGAAAGCCTCTTCCTCTCCTCGTCACGAGGGCCTCAGGCCTGGTCTGGGGGCGTTCGAACACACAGTACTAGAACCACATCAAAATACAAATGGAGAGCCGAGACTAAGCACTACGACCAAAGAGCATGATTTTGTGCGCCAATGCAGAAATCCCCAAATGCAAAACTAATACAAACAATAAAAAGATCTGCTAAATGAATACATGTAAATTTAAAAAGCATTTGCTGTGGGTAAGAGGATATGAAGAAACACTTACTATGCAGCAGAGAAGTCTGAGCAGAGTTGCAGAGTCCTGCATGGCTTCAGGGAGGCAGGCCGGTCGGTGAGCGCTTCAGGAGGTATGATCAGTTTTGAACCCCTGGACAGCACTAAAACAGACTTGGACCTGGAGAGCTGCCAGAGATGGGCTGTGGCATATACACTCCCTCCATGGCATGGCTTAATGCGCATACGGAATGTAAATCCCACTACAGCAACCAGAGGAAATGAGTTCAGACCCTAACTATGCCCCTGATGAAGATGGACCATTTAAACAACTCTCAGAAGTAAGGAAGGGTCGTCACAATGTAAACCCTGGGTCCTGAAGCACTACTAGACAGGACAAATGAACTTTTAACAGCTGACATGCAAATCAATAACAGATCAAATGCCACATTCATGAGCATTAGATTGCATATCCTTCATTAAGACATACTGTTCATTTACCAGTGATTTATAATTATGAGTTCTGTTAAATTAACTCATGCTTTTCCACAGGGCACAAGGAATCATATTCACCCCAAGCATGGTCTCTTAACTATAGTTGTTTTTCCTAAGCATATGTGTGCGTGTCTGTTCTGTTCACACTATATGATCCCAGTGAGGAATGTGACAAGTGTCTAACTTACGGTAAAGGGTGTGAGGAATGGCTGTGTGGCCCCTCCCAGTGGCATGATTAGTCTGGAAGACAGTCTCTACTCAGTTTTAATCAGTCAGGTCCTATCCAAATGCGACACCACTGAAAATATGAACACAAACATGCGGTTGAAAACAAAATGTACACCTCCAGAGGTAGCCTGCATTTCCTATTATTATACCCATTCTAGTCAATATAACTGTTGCAAATGTGTCAAATTAACCCCACACTGAGAGGGCTTTCAGTGGAAATATCCTTTTAATGAACACTAGAACGCAAATGTGATTTTAAGTGGTTGTAAAAAAAATACATCACATTAGGGAAAAAAACAGTATTAATTATCTGTTGTTTACACATGTATGCCCACAATGGTACACTTTACTATGTGATAAACTGGTGCTATTATTATGGGATACAGCATTTCAAAACAAAAAATAAACATTTCTTGTCTCAGATGATAATGGACAATAATTATTTATTTTGGTAGTGTGTCTTTATGTCCATCAACATATCCAGGTGGTGAGCTGCACCTGCACTTCTTATACCCCTCTGGATAGAAAATGTTACCTCATCAGATAACCAGGAAAACACAATATACACAACACTCATACACATGCGTGATTCATCAGACCAGGCCACTTTCTTTCAATGCTCCATGGTCCGGTTCTGATGGTCAGGGGTCAGCATGAGCACCCTGACTGCATGGTCAGCAGCTATGCAGCCCCATACGCAGTAAACTGTGATGCACTGTGTTTTCTGACACCTATCATCAGAACCAGCCTTAACTTCTTGAGCAATTTGTGCTACATTAGCTCATTAGCTAGTTTGATTGGACCACACGGGCTAGCCTTCGCTCTCCACATGCATCAATGAGCCTTGGTCGCCCATGGCCCTGTCGCTGGTTCACCACTGTTCCTTCCTTGGACTACTACTGACAGATACTGACTACTGCAGACTGGGAACACCCACAAGAGCTGCAGTTTTGGAGATGCTCTGACCCAGTCGTCTAGCCATCACAATTTGGCCCTTGTCAAATCCTCACGCTTGCCCATTTTTCCTGCTTCTAACACATCAACTTTGAGGACAAAATGTTGACTTTCGGCCTAATGTATCCCACCCACTAACAGGTGCCGTGATGAAGTATAATCATTCACTTCACCTGTCAGTGGTCATTATGTTATGCCTGATTTCTGTATGTATACAGTACTTTTAGACAGAAAACATAAGTATTGCTGCTGTGCGCAACTGATTCTTACAAATAACACACTACCGCTACCTAAATATAGTCACTTCATCAGTTTATGTCAGTACTGAAGATCGCTTTTAGATCTGTGATGAATCAAAGTGCTGCTGTTATATACCCAGAGTGATGCTTTCCCTACCCAACTTCAGCTCACACACTGATGTTAAGTTTACCACAGAACTGAAAAGCATTCAGTAAAAGAAAGCCACTGGGAGGAAAAGTCTAACTTTCATGTCAAATCCAAACAAATACAATTTTCATCTTCAATGCAAAAAAAATGTATAAAAAACATCAAAATGTAATACGTAAATATACTTTTTTTTTTAATATACAATATAATTTAATTCATAGGTCATCTGTAATTACCAACGGCATTTGTTGTAGAAAGACTCGTTACACAAAGTGACTGTGAATCATGTAGTAGCCTTCTTCCAATGCCAATATTTATTGATTTATGACTGCTGTCAAGAAGAAACATTTTTACCATATTGTCCTTTAGTAAAATGTGACACCTCCTATATACAAACAAACAGACATCGGATGTATTAGTTTAGACCAACACAAGAGATTTTATCAGCAGATGGTCTGTCTCGCCTCAGCTCCCTCACATATGCTGACCTGATGTAACAGACAGATTGGCAGCACCTGGAACAGGTTCAGCTCTATATGGCGTTCTTGGCTTCACTCATCCATGAGCATCAAAGGCAGAACGCTTCACCTGCTAGTGAGATATCTGTCTATATGGACTCTTGTCAAATCCTGCTACAATAATTTCATCTGATCTCAGTCTTTCTCCACCCATGAGCAGGGAGGTCAGTTGGGTCAGTAACAGTTTAGACTCAAGGCTATTTTTATGTAATATTGCAGTGGGACAGGATCATCCATCCGTCCGTCCGTCCGTCCGTCCGTCCGTCCCTCCCTCCCTCCCTCCCTCCCTCCCTCCCTCCCTCCCTCCCTCCCTCCCTCCCTCCCTCCATCCATCTATCTATCTATCTATCTATCTATCTATCTATCTATCTATCTATCTATCTATCTATCTATCTATCTTTTTCCTCAGAAATGTTGCTAAAATTATCCTTACAGTCTAAGGCATGTCGTGGGCATCCTCACTTTTTGTTTTTATAGAAAAACAGATGGTTGGGCTTCCAGAAAAGTGGGACAGGCCAAATATAGACAGCAGCAGTAAATCATCATCCACAACACGAACACGCTGCTAAAGCGCAACAGAGAATCTCACAGTTTGAAATAGAGTTTATAAATAAACGTGATACTGCCAATAGAGCCATAAAAAAAGAAATCGTTTTCAACACCCTATGCTAGCACAGAATCAACTCTCCCTACTGACACATAGCACAGCGTCATATACAAACTGTAAAACAAATCACTCAGAACATCAAGTTTTAGGAAGAAGAGACTCTACTGCAATGGGAATCTTTTTTTTATTTCATATAATTCACAAGGCAGCGACCCCCAGCAGGTCATGTAGAACAAGTACCAAATACTCTCTATTCACATTCAGGAACATGTCAAGAAAACAAATTACAACACAACACATGATACATAAATTCTCTTGAGGGGCAACTGATCTTAAAATGTTTTTATTAAGATGCTGGATATACAGAAACTAACCAAAGATGTTTTTTTAAATATAAAAATGCTATGTAATAATCTTTGTTGTGTTTGCTTCTTTGCATTTTTGAGGAGGGACTGAAAAAAGGCAGGCCTGAGGTGGCATGTTGGGTGACCAATACAATTGGTTCCATACTTCCACTACAATACTCTAAAGAATAATAGTACACGTTATGCCCATTTCCTACAGCTACGTTTCAATCGCAACTCACCCATATTTAGGCTAAACGTACATTTTGAATTTCTACAAATGCATTCATAAGAGCGGCATTTCTGCTAGGCCAAGCATGTAAGAGGGAGTTGATGCTTGTCGTCAATTTACACTACAGGACTTGTTCAGTTTCTAATCCAAACTATAAACGGTAATTCACAGTAAACATTACAAATGAACCCAAAGGCAACAAACGCTCATTTGAATTGCTTTCCCATTGTATTAATAGTGCTTGAGGGGTGAATCACACTAAAAGATGTTCAGGTCATATTTTACCCAAAATTTTGTTGTTATATACAACATTATAATTTGCATAGGAAGCAAGGAATCCTATTTTTGTACATTTAAGATTATTTGCATTGACATTTATTTTCATGACGTTTCATTACTGTAATGCATCCAGAGATATTTTGTACATTTATGTAATTGATAATACTATTCTAATAAGATTTTATAACATAAATACTTTGCAACTAAATTAATATTTTTTCGCATTTTGAAGTATTGTTTGCAACCCATTTTACTTTTGTACTATATTGTACAAGTGGAACCTGATATGTTATGCAAAAATTCATAACGGTATTAAAATAGGCGTCATTTAATTAATGCAAAATATAATGGCTTTTTTTCTTCTTCTTGGTTTTGGGGTAAAATACTGACCCCGACAGACTTTGTGAGATTCACCTGAAGAGAGACTTATAAGAGATTTCTTAAGGGCGAAGAAAAATCAGCTGGTTAAGAATGAAATGATAAGTCTAATCAAACATGACATGGGATGTGTAAACCATGTCCATTTCAAATAGTTTGCATTACAAGTATAAAGGACAGGGAATGCTCATTGTGTCACAAAAGATAACATCTTTAAGACAATATAAGTTCTTTACAGAAAACATGGCTTGGAGACTTCTCAGTACATATACCAGATTTGTAATATTTACATATGGTACACGAGTCCTCCATTTAGACTCTATTGTTAAAGGCCAGGATGTCACCTGGATCCACTTGCATTAAACGTCATGCACTTTTCATCAGGTCCTTCAAGTCCCTGTTACCTTCACGGAATGTCAGTCATTATTACGATATGTAGTTAAAGGGGTATTTACCTCTCGCCATAGACAGACTGAACATCACTGCATGCGTTCTGAGTGTGTGTACTGGAACGTATGTGTGTGTACCTGCTAAATGAACCAACGGCACAGGTAGCAGAATTATCAGGATGTCAAACCCCATTTACTCATCTGTTCTCTGCAAATCAGCCTCTAACAATTAAAAAGAAGTGGCATCCATATGCACGTGTCTTTATACCACACTAGGAAAGGACTATGTAAACGCTGTGTCTGCACACACTGTACTTATTCTGCTGATGGGACGTCTCAAAATGTTTAGGCAGGTTTGGAAACCTGAGTGTGTTCCGGGCATGCCCCGAATCTTAATGACGAATTTGGATTCATCTGCATTAGCCTGCGCTTGATCTGCGAGGTGGGTCCAGAGAAATTGTAAGGGCACAAACCGGATCTTTAACGTTGCTAGGACTGCTGATCATTTCAGCATGTTTCCATTTTACCACAAGCAGGTTGTGATCTTCAGATCTTTAGTATGGTTCTTCTCCACATTTACAGATACACAAATAAACACACAGGTCATATTTTTCCTTGGATTGAGGCACAAAGTTCAGAGGCATCAATCCAGCCCGTACGGTGACACAGAATCGTCTACACACCCCTAACACCGGTCATCCTCATCAGTGTCACTGAGAAGCTCACAGCCTGACGTCCCCGACGCGGCTTGTGCTAGTCGTTTACGGAAATGTCCGTTAGGCACCTGCCAGTTGTGACGTAGTTGTGGGGCAGAACTGATGGTGTTGGAGCGGCCCAGGCTGGTTGCAATTGCAGCTTCAAAAGTAAGAGTCTCCTCCACACCACTCGAGTCCGGACTGTTAACGTCCTCCTGCAGTGGCAGGTATGGCTCCGAGATGTATCGGTGAGGGGTGGAGTGGGCCATGGCGGTGCCAGGGCCGGTGCCGGTTGGCTCCTCCCCTTCTTCTGTGGGCTGGGCCTTTGACCGTGCCTCCCCCGGCGCAGTATGGGCACGGCACACTAAAGGAGAGTAGGAGATGTGGGGCCGAGGACGAGAAGGTGTCTGTGGGAGTTGGCGGCGCCCTCGAGGCGTCCCTGAATCAGTGGTGGGAACTGGGCTGCTTGAACTATTCACCTATTGGATTGTAGGTAAATTAAGAGACAGAAAGAAAAATAAACAAATGAGGTGGAGAAGGAAATAAATAAATGCATAATTAGAAAGTCTGTCCTTCAATGTACACTGCCATTCAATAGTTTGGTAAGATTTTACCAAATTAAATGTTTTTAAAAGTCCCTTATGCAACAATACAGTTAGTCTACTGTTCAATAAATACCTCGGTTTTAACCACAATTTTGGTTCGGTTCGGTTTT
The DNA here is from genome assembly GCF_024679245.1 of Pseudorasbora parva. Classification (NCBI taxonomy): domain Eukaryota; kingdom Metazoa; phylum Chordata; class Actinopteri; order Cypriniformes; family Gobionidae; genus Pseudorasbora; species Pseudorasbora parva. The sequence goes on from NC_090184.1 coordinate 35,501,309, forward strand.
TGCTTCTTAGTAATACTTTTTCTTTATTTTACTTAAAATACTTGAAAAACCTTACTTAAACTTAATTTTACTTTAAAAAAAACCCTTGTACGCATTCCTAGTTTATTGTATAATATAAAATAAATATATATATAAAGATTTACAGTGGCAGCTCAGAGCTGTACATAGCATTTAAGTAAGAAATTGAATGAATAAATGTAAGCTAAAATTAAAACTACATCGTCTTCAATATACAATATAAATTGTTTAAAAGCTACTGCATTATTACTTTATTAAAGAGTAGTGAGTGTTTCTCTCTTTTAACATAATTTTAGAACAGAGTCGAAATAAACTGAGAGAAATATTTAAAACGGAGAGAACGCAATTCACAAGCACGTATTTAACCGTTAATGCCGTACAGAACGGTTCAATATTATATTGAGAATTGTGGCATCCCTATGAAATACTATTACAATTTAAAATAACTGCTTTCTTATTTTTATTTTCAGCATCATTACTCCAGTCTTTAGTGTCACAAGCTCTTTTTCTGCTTAATATTTTTGTGAAAACATATTCATTTCTTTAAAAACAACAACAACAACAACAACCCTAGACTTACTTTAGAAAACAGTACATATTCTGCCAGGCAAAAGGCTGTGCACGTGTTTGTGTCCTCACCTGTCTGAGAGTTGTGTGCTTCCTGCCCTCACTGGGTGACCGAGAGTGGCGTCTCTCCTGGGACTGACTCCTTTCCTCTGAGTTGCAGCGAGACACGTCGGGAGACAGCAGGTGTCTTCGCTCTTTAGACCGTCCTCTTTCCTTGTCCACTGGCTCCCGCAGGTTTGACCTGACAGCTTCACATGCACAAGCACAAATATAATCATAGGTTGGACAAGTGCAGACACAAAACACACACATAAATGTGGTCGTGACCTGGGCATCCTCACAGAGTACACAAGTCCGATATCATAGAAAGATTTGTATCATTACGTTCTTTCAATTTTAGCATCGATGCGGTACCTTAGTACCAGCGCTTTTGACAGTCCTACTGCACACTGACCTCTGAAGCTTCTTTGCCTGGGTCTCTCCAGTCGGTCGGGGCTCACCCTCTCCAGAGAGAACTCTTCCTGCCAGTCCCCATTCACACACTGATCACCAATCGTGGAGAATGAACGCTTCATCAGTTTGCTCTCTGAAGATACCTGCTGTACGCGCGTGAAACACAGTAATGACAACACAAACCACAAGTGCACACGCGCGTCAACAAACGTCCAAACACAGACACAGAAAACGAAACAAATGCATGTTGTTGTAATATTTACGCACTCTCTCTCTTTGAAACCGTACATAGTGACATAACACTAAACAATGTAAATGAAATGAGTTTCTAACCAAGGCAACCAAGACCTCCTAACATACCCTGCAGGAAAAAACAGGTTGGTCTAGCTGGTTAATTTGGTTTGTTTCTGGTAACTGGTTACACCAGTTTCCCACTAAAGTAATCCACCAGTTCTAACCAGGTTGACCTTGAGCACACCACTTAATCAACCGTCTAAAATATTTTACCATATTTAAATCATATATTACATTAACACATTACTTTAAACATTTATATTATTTCCATAACATTATAGAACTTACTATCTAAATAAATGATTTAAATACAGTATATTTAAATATACCAATATTAAAATTTGAATTTTTTACTGTAATTAATACATAAACGTTACCAAACCAAATCAGAATTTATTGATTTTCCAGCAGGGTAAGCCATTACAGTCCCATCTTATCACAAACTACACCTTTCTACCCACTTTTTCCATTTCCTCTTTGGGACCAAAGGCAACACTGATGCTAACCACAGAGCAGATTTACAGAAAGCAGCTAGTTATCGCTAGGCTAGGCTAACACAGGTAGTACCTGTGGCTCTACCGCCAGGCGAGGCATGGAAGAGGCTCGGATAGAGACGCCTCTCCATGGCACTTGCAGAGGATCGGCCTGCATGCTACTGGGGCACATCACACTGCTAAATTCTTTGTGCTCTGGCACCTACGCAGTTAGAGAGAGAAAAAACGGGGAGGAGGAGGAAGAGACATTCAATCCTTACTAAAAAAAACACTTAGCAGCTCTAGATATCATTGCACCAAATGTCCATTCGTGTCTCACCATCAGAAGTGGACATAGAATAGAAATGCAGGATTACAAACTAATATAATAATCTGGCTAATATTATACTCTTTTAGGAGCAAGTGCTCATTTAAAGATGAGAAAAGATATGTTTATATCCAAAAAGATGGAGTAGAGGAAAAGTAAAGTGGCAAGAGTGAAGTGCACACAAAGAGCAATTACGCATAAGCAACTCATAGGGGGTGTAGAGAGTTTCAAAGCAGAAGCCACACATATTGGGCGTACACACAAGCACTCTTGCACAAAAGAGTTTCAAACATAAACCAACTTAAAATCCCTTAAGACATCTAGCATTATATCACAGTTCATGGAAGCGAGGCAAAGAAAAAGCTTCCAGGAAAGAGAAGAAAATAAGAGCACAGATAAGAGCACAGAAAGACATCTAAACTTGTGTATAACTGATCACTGGTTATATAAGTGCTGGAAGTTATATTGACCTAGTCTCACCTTGAGAAACCACATCAATGCACCCTTCCGAACCTTAAAAAATCTCTCTAAAATTTCTTCCTTTACAAGGCCAGAAGGCAAATAATAAAGAGATGGCAATAAAGCTGCAAATGTGAAAAGAAAGTGCGTCAGGAAATGTACGAGTATCATGCAAACCAGAGAAGTGATGTCCATGCAGATGACTTCATGATAGATTAGACATCAGTCCAAACAGACGGCAAGTTTTCGAGTAACTCTATGGCCCATTTCCGTCACATAATGGAACAAAACATCATGCTTTATTAAATCATATTTATGACAAAAGTCTTATGACAACAAATTTAGACTTTTTGTCATAATTATGACTTTTTGGCCAGGTTTCACAAACAGGGCTAAGACTAAGACAGGATTAGGCCTTAGTTTAATCAGGGAATTTAAGTAGCTTTTTTAAAAATGTGCCCTAAAAAACTGGTGTGAGTCGAAACAATGGCAATGACATATTTCAAGATGTGTCACTGCAACTTCTATCAGTAAAAACAGCTCAAACATGCATCTTAGTCTAGGACTAGCTTAAGCCTTGTCTGTGAAACCGGAGGTTTATCTCATTAAGCATAAATTTGTATCTCATAATTTACCGAAGCATGATTTTTTCTTCTTATGCGAAGGAACTGATATGCCTTTTATATGCCTTTGAGAGTGTCAGCCACTCAATTAATGATTAAAAATAATTTACATATAGCGTAGTACATTATATATGTTGCTTCTAAAATGGTATGAAGAAAATATTTGCCGTAAACATTTTTATAATAGCTTATAAAACAAATCGCTTTCGAAAATCTGACAAACCATTGCCAGACAACTTAAAAACATTAGGAAAAGTGAAGAAAGTTGGAGTTTTATGACTTTTATCCCATGTCTATAAGCTTTGAGGCCATCTATAAACTAATGTTCTCCTAAAAGTTCACAAAATAAACTTTTAGCAAATATATTTAGCACATAACTGTCAATGAAAGTTTGAATTAGCAATTCAACAAGTCAGCCATTCTGCTTATACCACTGTTGTTGTATTTTTAGTTGTCTAAATAAGCATACATAGCTAGTATCAATTCTCAATTCACAGTCTCAATTACAATATTCAAAATAGATTTAAAATATTTTGTTCCATCTTTTTATTTCTAAAACTTTCACAAATGGATCAATGTGTTTGGCTGTGTGGTATTCATACCCTGTTACCTTTTGTAACTTTTATAACCTGAATTATTCATAAAACGTCATGAATTAAACACTGAGCGTGAGCATGAATTCACATACCGTTTGAGAATTTTAAATAGATAGTGAATTTAAATTGAATGCTGTTTCATTAAATAAAGTAGATATCAGGTATTCCAAGCACATTCTGTAGCTAAAACAATGAATAAAATCCAAGACATGTAAAGGCTTAATGTCAATATGTCTGAGATGAGATGCATTTGTTTGTGTATTTAGGATTTAGTCTCCTACCATGCTCTGGAGGTGATAGTGGTGTTGGTATTCCTCCCTCTCCTCCATGCTATCTTGAGGCAAGGGCTGCATGAAGAGATCTTGAGGGGAGATAGGACTCAGTGCCACAAACCCACCTCTGGTGCTGAAGAAATAACAGATAAACTTGTCAATTATGCTCATGTTGGCTTGCACCACAAATGTGTCCACAAATAAAAATAAACTTTTGGAAAGAGCTAAGCATGGTTTTGGGGGTTCAAAAATGAGTAAATAATAATAAAAAAAAGACAATTCAGTTCAATAGTGTATGTGACGTTGTTGGATAAAATCTAATAGATCAAGACCTTTTGCTTTTAATTTTAAGAGGGGGATATAAATATTTGATGCATTTTTTTATATGCTAGGTTAATTGTATGCATTGTACCAAATATTGCACCATATTGTTTATATACACAAAAATTAAAAGAACAAATAAAAGATCAGCAGATCAGGGTTATGTTAAACTAAAATCATAACCATAAAAAATCATTACTTGAAATAAAACAAACATTAACAGATCAAAAATATACTATATATATATACACACACGCACACGTTTGTTTTTGTGACATATGGGGACATTCCATAGGCGTAATTTATACCGTACAAACCATATTTTCTATCCCCCTACACTGCCCCTAGCTCTAAACCTACTCATCACAGGAAACATTCTGCATTTTTACTTTCTAAAAAAAAAACTCATCCTGTATGATTTATGAGCATTTTGAAAAGTGGGGACATGGCCAATGTCCTCATAAGTCACCCTCTCCTTGTAATACCTATGTCATTATACACATTTGTGTCCTGATATGTAACAAAAACATGCCCCCCCCCCCACACACACACACAGACACACACAGACACACACAGACACACACACACACACACACACACACACACACACACACACACACACACACACACACACACACACACACACACACACACACACACACAAACACACAACATGTACAATTACAGGGCAGATCCTGCACTGTGGGACAGGAACGGCAGAGCCTTGGCACTGCAGAGAATGTCCTGTGGTAGTGAGGATGCATCCATGCGTTGGAACATCGGTGCATGTTTCTGTAAGACAACATTAGACGGTCAGCACAATCTCCCCGGTGACACAGTGACCCAGTACCCCGCAAAACAGCACATCTTTCCAGCTTTAGAAAGCTCACATTTCTAATTGAAATATGAGGAAACCTTTTCAGAAGTCAATTCTATACTGCTAGATGACAAATGATTCAAAAGGCCTGAAGTAGTGAGTCAGCTGTTCTTTAGCTCTCAAGTTGCCAGTGCTAGTGCTGCAGGAGATAAAAAAATCAATCTCTACCTGTTCTTCAAGCTGTTGACGGAGCTTCTTAGCTTTGTTCTGCTTGTAGTAGTCCATGATCATCATAGCTGCATAGATCTTCCCAATAGTCATGTCACTGGCTGGGGAAAAAAAGTTGTGTTTATTGTAGAAAAGAAGATTTCAAATGCAGGGAGGAATTAACACTCATATTTAGAGGGGTCAGTGGGCCAATACTGGTACAACAAGCTGAAAATTCACAACCAAGGTGCATTATAATCATATTAAATAAAATAAGATGATGTTCAAGGATAAGGATATAAAAACCTGGCATACAGTTACTCATATCTCTCACCTTTGTTAATGGGTACAAGCAGATCAAGAGATTTCTGCGAGAGGTGTGGCCAGATGACACTGATTTCCTTCTGCAATTCTATGTCCATCTGACCCCTGTCCTCACCCCCTGTCACAGCATTGAACCATTAGAAACAAATGAACAGATATTATTGTGCAGATTTTTAAGGAACTGGAAATGATCAGTGATGCCAACCTCGAGCAATTTTAACGTCCAGTGCGGTGCGTATCAGGGCCATAAGAGTGGAGGTGAAATGGACAGACATGTCCTCATCCACTGGCATGTTCATCAGAACCAACCGCTGAGAGCAAGTCACCACCAGGACAAGAGACAAATTAAATACAAGAATTGCAAAACTGAAAAGTGAGTGTGTGTAAAATAGTCATCTAGGTTTAGTTATCGTATAACTTTTACAATTAACAAGATGTCACAACAGCACGCATTCATGCACACAGTTGAAACATATATTAGATAGAGACAGAAGAAATATATGCATAGAAACTGAAAAAAGTCTGAAGGATCACACTTTATGAATATGCCCTTTGCAATATGTCTTTAACACAGGAATAAGCGTCAGGGTTATGCCAGTGTTTTCAAGACATTAAGGTGACATATTCAAGTAAAGTATCATTGGTGGATGTACAGGGACTTTAAGGTAGGATGATTAAAAGACAAATACAAACAATAAAATCACTGATAGTCTATGAATAATACAAATATAGTTATATGTATTGCAATTATTTGACATACAGTGGCCCTAAAACATTAAAAATATCCTTGCACAAGATAAAAAACATAAACCTAAGAGTTATCTGCAATAAAATATACCAGAACTTAATTTTAACTAACCTGTGTCTCACAAATAATTGTCACTTGGTTCAATATGCTTTTACATAATACAAAAATATGTTTTACATAAAGTGTCCAAATACTTATTGTGGGCACTGTAATTACATCCTTTATCTTTAGCCTCTTGAAAACAAGCAGACTTAATTTAAATCGTAATACTGCAGACTACCTTATATGCCAACTTGGAGGGGCATTTCTTGCCCAGGCCAAGCGGTGGCGACATGCAGGTCAGCATCTCGTACATATCAGTGTAATGAATACGGCCACTGGGAGGGGGCAGTCACCAGGGGCAATGTGATGAAGAGGAGGAGGAGGAGGAGGAGGAAGAAGAAGAATTGGGCATTCCGAAGGAACGAGGGAGTAGAGGAAGTTTGGCGTGGAGGAAAAAAGGAAAAAACAGAAAAGATAGAGGAAGAAGGAACAGACAGGAAAGGGAAGGTCATTTTAATGTGTTTCATACTTAAGAAAAGAAAAACTGTCAAAAGGGAAACTGATTAAACAGAGGTGAGGCCAGGTGGAGTTTTCTATGCATTTCTGGCATAGAAGAGGCTATAGGAGAGAAAATATTAAAACAGCCAAAGATCTGATGAGTCAAGAAAGTGGATCTGAGGGTTTTGAAAAGGAAGCCCTGCTATTATAATACATAAACCCACAGCGGTTCACTTTGCTCAGTGTCAGAAATTAACAGGGACTCTGGGTAAAAATGCCAACAAAATGTATTATTCCTTGTCATGAATTTCTAAAGTACATTTTTTTAAAGCAGATGTATTTTGTGAAATTGAATTCATTATTCTGATTTTATTTATCCACTCTATCTATGTATCCACTCAGGTTAGATTTAATATTTTAAAAATAAACTAAATTCTAAAAGTAAATTCTATAAATAAATATAAAAAAGTAAAAAATACAATATACAATGCTCTCTATACACGCGCGTGTGTGATAAAATATACATATCAAATACTTATATATATATATATATATATACAGTATATATATATAAAAAAATTGTAATACCTCATTAGGTTAAAAAAAGACAGGTAGCAAATATTAGCCCTTAAAAATATAAAGTTAATTTCTGACACTGTGGTCGCTCAGGGGAGAGATGAGCATAATCCTCTCTTGATTTACAAACAGGTGAGGCAATGGCGAACATGAGGAGTCTGCTCTCCTCTAACCTAAAACCCACATTTATGGAATTATGTTCAATAAAAGCCTCAAATCCAATTCAGACACAGAGAGACTGAATCCCTACTGACATCCTTTGGCAGTGCTGGATATTATCTAATGGAGTTCACTGATGGATGGCTCTAAGTGTCATTAACTCCAGCAGTTATTCACACTTCAGGAGCGGGATGCAGGGCAAAGGGATGAGCTGTCTCTCTGTGCACTGAGCTCTTGTCTCTGCCAGTCTTTGACCCGGTGGAAAGTAGCTCTTGGAGTAAATCACGGGAACGAGAGGAGAGTGAGGGGTGGTAGCTAGCGAAGAAGTGGGGAATGATAAAAGGAGAGGAGGAGAGAGAGAGAGAGAGAGAGAGGCAGAGGGGTAGTTTTTTCGTGGTTGATCCAAACCTTGCATGCCACCCTGTAGGGACAATTCTTTCCAAAGCCCAGAGGAGGTGATATTGAGCGTACTACTTTGTACATCTCCTTATAGTGTAGTTTTCCACTGGAGAAGGAAATACTGTCCGTTAACGGTAAATAGACAATGTCAAGTTAAATGTAGTTGGAGTGGTAATTTTTCATGAAATATTCTTTAAAGGGGTCAAAACATACATTAGTTAATTTGACCAAAAGCCATCATAATATAGCTGTTCATGGCCGTTTTAAGCCATCTGACCCTAAGAATTAAACATGCCTTATTTGCTGCAGTAAAGCAAATGCTCAGAATGCAGAAAACTATTTCTGCAGCTTTGTGCCAGTAAATAAGATTCTGCAAACAGATTGTTTTCTTAGGGTGCGTTCACACTTGTAGTTCGATTAGTTTGGTTAGTTTGGCCCGGACCAAAAAACTAAAATATAGTCCTGGTCTGCTTAGCGTTCACACTGGCATTTTTAACAGTGAACCTAATGTTACCAAACCAAAGGCATAGGGAGACGCTCACAACCTGATTGGTCGGCTTATATGACGTAGGAGCTTGCTTACCGAACATTCAAAACAATGCTGTGTGCTGGATTAAACGCAATAATTTTAATGCGTTTACATATGCCATTATTTTTACCCACTGAGAACTCATGAAGAGCTCATAAAATGTTCAAAACATCCAAAACAGCACCAGGATTTGCTCTGTTGTATATAGAAAAGAGACAGCCCTCTCTTATGCAAAAGAGACGGCAGTTCCGTCGTCTGTACGAACTAATGGGCAACACAGGTCCTGAGAAGAACCAGTTTTTGGTTTGTTTACATGTCTTTGGTCCGTGTTGTGTTCATATATCAGTCGGACCGCACCAGAGTTCGTTTGGAAGCCGACCGAGACCCATTTTTAAGTGGTCTCGGTCCGCTTGTTTGGTGCACACCAGGATTCGGATGACAGCGTTCACATATGTTCAAATGAACCGCACTAACCGAGCAATCGCACCAGGGTTTGTTTTAATCGAACCAAACATGACAAGTGTGATGCACCCTTATACTGAACTCTTATCTCAAAATAGCAAATCTGAATCTGACATGACCCCTTTAAATTATCCTACAGGGTTTCAAATTAGTTTGAAGAGAGACAAAAAAAACATTACTGACAATCACAAATCAAACTATACAGTTAATTTAACAAATTACATTCATGCGGCATACTTGTATACAATGCAGCTGTAAATAAACATTTGTATTAGTTTATATATAATGTAATTTTATATATTGTTAAATTATATAATACAAATAATTTTGCAGAGTAAGAAACATTTCATGATGTCACTTTTTGTATATCTGTATTGCATGTGATCAACTGAAAAGAGTGGACAGTTGTATCTCTCACCATGCTGCGCGATCATACTCTCCCCAGATCCGTATGAACTCATCCAAGTGATGAGGACCCAGAATGGACGAGTCACGTGTCAGGTACTCAAAATTATCCATGATCACAGCCACAAACAGATTTAGCATCTGAAAGAGAAATAGAAATGTGGAAATGGAGACTGTGAAATACATAAAAAGTTACTAAGTGAGCTTAAAGGACCATTCACACCAAGGACAATAACTATAACAATAATAAAGATATAGTCCTAAATATATAAGAATAGCAATGTCCACACCACAACTATAACGCTAACAGAACGGAGAAATGCTATCACTGGAATCGCTTTCAGAAGGATTTTTTCCAGTTGATGAACAATAAAAAATATTAACAGCAAATCAGAAATTATTCCGCATTCGGCTTTAAAGAGCTCAAGCATATAAAGGGGCTGTGACGAGCAGTGTGAGCGAGAGTTGTGAGAGAGGGGCTGTGACAGGCCTGTGAGTGATTGGATAATGAGTGCCAGCTGCGCGTTACACCAGTCTAGGATCTCTCACAGAGTTTTATATATATACAGTATATATATATATATATATATATATATATATATATATATATATATATATATATAAATTCTGATAATTTGTTTAATTTTACAATCATGCAGTCTATATTTTATGTGCCAAAATTATGTGCCAATTTGGTGTGAAAAGGCCTTAAATGTGTGGGTTTTATGTGTCATTGTTTCTCACCAAAAAAGAACTGAAGAAGATGAAGGACACAAAGTAGAAGTATGCAAAGTCGGTACCACATTCTTTTTTTATCCCCTTTGTAGAGTTGTTTTGAATTGAGTTGTCCGTTTCACATTCCTTTTCTCCTAAACACGATAACATGATTTCCTGCCATGACTCACCTGTTGCACTCCTAAACACATACACACATATGTATATCATAGATTAAGACTCATTTATTCATCCCGAAGGGAACTCTGGTACATTGTATTGGTTTTATAGTGAAATAATTAATATATCATAAAATGTAGCACCTGTTTTAAACAACAAAAAGAAAGAACATTAAAACAGATGCAGAAATTTTAAACATAATCTTACCTGAACAACAGCATGAGTGCACCAAAGAATGTGTTAAAGTTATTGTGTGTGTTGATTTGGCTTTTTTCATTTAGCTTGATGTTGCCGAATACCTTTAATAAGATTACAAACACATAAGAGGTGTCTGTCACATTTTCAGGCTTAACAAAGTAAAGTAAGAGAAAAGGTGGCAAAGAAACAAAGGAAGACTATAGATGGGAGAATATAAAAATGGAGACAGACTGTCTGGGGACAAAGACAACCTTTACCTGCATGCCAATGATGGCATAAATGAAAAACAGCATGGCGATGAGCAAACAGACATATGGAAGAGCCTGCAAGACAAATCTCATGTTAAACTCACAGAAAACATTTTATAATAAGATAACAGTATTAAGAAGAAGAAGAAGAAGAAGAAGGGATTTCAATTTCATGCCACTGGAGTTAAAGACATGTCTGACCTTGAAGGACTGGACAAAAGTCCAGAGCAGAATACGGATGGTGTAGCCCTGACGCAGAAGTTTAATCAGCCGAGCTGCTCGGAATAGCTTAAGAAAGCCCATATTAAAAGGCTGAAAACCAATCAGAACAGAGAGGTGATGCTTATGCAAATAAATACTGGACACAAAATAGAATATGAAGGTCATTGCTCTTGGAAAGAAAAACTGACTACATAGCAATCAAAACACAAAGGAGCTTGTTCATGCAAATAAATACTGGCTAAAAAGCTATTAGAATACAGACATTATTGCTCATGCAAACAACTACTGCCTACAAATCAATCAGAATTAGAGCTGCAGGATTAACTGATAAAAAAATCGTGATCTCGATTCAAAATGACAACGATTTGGCTTTTTGATCACAGCGACCATTTAGGGCACCTGAAAGTCTGCACAAATGTTGATACATTTTAAACATTCGGTTAGTTATGGTTTGGTTTCACACTAGGGTTTGGTAGGGCACTAAAGAACTTTACATGGCATCCTTGCGTCCTGTCGTCATCATCTATGTGGGCTGCATCTTGACATTGATTTGTTTGTAAATGGACGCGGGTCTGAGGTCGGGGTGTTATCAATTCAGCAGGTAACTTTGACAAGAATGAATTATAAGACGCATATTGTTGCCACTATACTGTAAATATTATGCCATTACTACCTATAGTAGTAGCACCAACTATACTCAAGGCTAGTTCAAATTCGCCAAAAGAACATCCTCGTTGTGCAACATTTTATCGTCGCTGGCAGGAAAGGAGAAGAAGACTGCAAGCAATCTTGTGAGCCCTGGCACTTCCATTTGTGAAGAGACCAAGGTGAGTGGCAATTTGTTGGCAAACCGGCTATCTGTTTCAAAAGATGAGTTGTCACGGGTGATTTATAATTGTGTCCTTATTTTCTCCGTACATAGAAATAGAACAGCAACATTTAACATCTGAAATTAAATATTCATGACAGCCTACTGACATCTGTCGCGGGAACCACTGGAACTTCCTGTAAATGGTCTGAAAGTCTGAACCATACAGAAAATGCTTTCACACTAAAAACTTTTAGCTAGTTTTTAGCTATAAAACTAAAAACGTCTGAAAATCAGGACCAAACAAGGTAGTTGTGAAAGGGCCCTTAGATCTGCATTGGCGCTGCTGCTGAGCCAGAAAGAGCATTTGTCATGTATAAGCATAAAACAGCTTCACAAAGTCTTTACATTCACACAGTATTATTATTTCTGTCTTACAAAAATTCTGATTATCACAGAAGTAATGGGATAAAAGTTTACAGTTCAGATTTAAACACTGATGTCTACAGAAGCAAACAAAATAGAGTATTTCATCTTTTGAAAGTAACTTGACGCTTCAAATAAAGATTGTACTGATTACATCATTACACCTTTAAGTGGCGACACCTGACTGTCAAAAAATGTATTTGTCATTGATTCATTCATTCAGGAGATTTATTCAAAAACACTGATTCATCCTGTAATCAAACACGTGGAGAATTTAGGAGTAGGTCATTGAATTTTGTCTGCAAATTGTGATTCTCAGTTTATCCAGAATCGAGCAGCTCTAATCGGAAAATACACACATTTCTTACTTTTTCACTCTGCAATTTGTCAACCACAATTTCAGCGATGCTTCCTAGAACCGTGATGAAGTCAAATATATTCCATGTGTCTCTGAAATAATTCTGAAAGATATAAAGGTAACAATATATGTTTATGCATTTCAGTATATATATATATATATATATATATATATATATATATATATATATATATATAATGCATTGCATCACATTCCCAATTTTGGCTTACCATGATACCAAATGCCAGGATCTTGAGAACACATTCCACAGAGAAAATAACAGTGAACACAGTGTTGAGGTATTTTAGCACATCATCATAGCCTTCAGGACGAGGATCATGATGCTGATAAAGAGTACAAAAAAAAAAAAGAGACAAAAAAGATATTCTTGAATATTTAATTGTTTAAATCATCCAACACACCGGGTTTAAGGGGTTAATATATTAACAATGTAGAGACTACAATTTGTTAACTATGAATCAACTATAAACTTATAGTTTGCAAATCATTTTTAAGTATTTTATTATTGTATATTTATTGTAAAGTGTTACCCCTATATTTTATTAATATACAAACCGACTCCAAAAAAGAGAAAATGCCTGCACTTGGATCATGTTTAGATATGGCTTCTTTTTGACCTATAGACTTTTAGCCGGAAACGGTGAATGGCAACGGTGGATTGTGTTCACTGACAAGTATTCCATAGCCCATGTTGTGATTTCCATTACAGTAGCATTCCTGTATTTGATGCAGTGTCGTCTAAGGGCAGAAGATCACGGGCATCCAGTATGGTTTACCGGCCTTGACCCTTATGCACAGGATTCCTTTTTTATTCAATGTGTACAGTGTCCCAACTATTTTGGAATCGGGTTTGTATAATTATTATATATTATTTATTTATTTAGCCTACAATAACACAGTATATTAAAGGTCACCTATTATGCAAACTGTTTTACAAGGAGTTTGGATATAAATGTGTGTTGACAGTGTGTGAACACAACCACCCTACAATGATTAAAATCCCCCCACTCCTTATTTTTGAATCATTTAAACCAAAAGTCTCATTATACAAGCCGTTTTGATTTTCTGAAGAATGTGATGCCACATTCCTCATGACCCACCCACGGCCGCTGACAGACAGCCCTGCATTACCGTAGTTTCCGAAAACAACAGATCAATCAGAATAGAGGCTCATGAATAGTAATTAGACAGGCCCAAATTGTCCTGTTCTTATCAGTGCTCCTGAGAAAGGAGCTGTAAAAATAGATTCCGATGGTTTGTGGTACTTATCCCACAAATATATATTCTTAAGTACATAAACGTCTAAAATAAAACTCTAGAAAGGTGTACAATATGGGATCCTTTATATGTATGATAGGGCTATTTATTAATAATATTAATATAATAATAATAAAAAAGTTATCCATTGATGCAGAATCATTCACTTAACTTTTTACAGAAAGTGTCATTTTACACACATTCAGATCTGGAGCCGTTCTGGTATGGGACACCCACATTTCACAATCTAATTAAAACCTGTGGAATGCGAATATTCCAATAAAGCACTTTGAAAATTGTAACTGAAAACTGAATGAAAGAGACTAGGAGAAAGGAAGCTTTTCAAACTTCTGTACAATATCTTAAAATCTATCACATATACAGAACTACTGCAGACATGATGACTAGTGGAGGCCCACCTCAGACTCCAGGTGAAATTACTCACGGGAGATGTCAGGCTAAAGCTAATGGGGAAAAGTATATATAATAAATAGTAGCTGGTGCTTCAGATCAATATTTAATAAGCTGTGACTCATGACACTGTCTGGTTTTCAAGCAGTATCACAGATACTCACAGGTCACCAGAAGGGGCTGAAAAACAGCTAAATCAACCTAATTTATTTTGACAAATACACAGACTGAGCGAGACAGCTACAGTATTACCCCTGCAATACTTACAGGCTTAAAATAAATGCACATTTAAATTCTTACCAAAGCTAGAGTAATGTCTCCTTCCATCTCTAATAATGTACAGTTACTTTAGCGTGATCAGAACTTAACACAATGTCAAGGGAAACTATTTTTTTCAACAAATAAATAAATATATTCTGAGTTTAAATGATTTGATTTTGATTAAAGAAAAGATCACAGTGCAGTGACATCCCTCCTTACCTTCATCATGAGAACAATGGTGTTAAGGGCGATCATTGTCAGCACAGTGTACTCAAATAAGGGCGACACCACAAAGTGCCACAGCCGGTACTGTAAGGTATGTTTGTTCTGGGGCATGTAGCGAGTCAAAGGTTTGGCACTGATGGCAAAGTCGATACAAGCCCTCTAAGAGAAAAATATACAGCAAGGCACACATTTAAAATTAACTTCACATAAGATTAGCATGTGCTTGTCAGGAAGTAAAAACATGTTGCCAGTACATCTGTTTATTATTCAATTAAGTTACAATGACTGAGAAAAGAGTAAATGTGACTTTATTTATGGCTAAGGACATGATGGTCAAAAACAGACTAAAATGCCATAAAATGTACATGCCAAATACTGAAGGAATTTATAAACAAACTATTTACTTTCAAAGTAACTGTCAAAGTTCAACAAGGAGAGGAGCTCGCACACATATTTTGCTGTTTTTGGACAATGTTGCATTTATAATATGATTTTTTGAAAAGTTTTTATGTATTTATTTTTATTGTATAGGATTTTTGCATAATTCTTACCGGTATATATTTTAATGGCATTTTTTCTATGTAGTCTGGTATATTTACATACATGAATGTTAGTGTACACATTTTATGATACTAATGTATATGTACTACTATCATTTTTGAGTTTACGTTATTAAATTAAATACTGTATTTTTTTATATATATAAATATAACAAGTGTGCTATGTTCTATTATGACACAAATCACAATGTAAATCAAAAAAACATTTAGTCTATGTATTGTTTTGACACTGCTGTTTGCCTACTTCTTTTTGAAAATACTAATAGGAAATAAAAGATATCAAAGAAAGGTAGTTTAAAAGTAGAATTATCAAGAGGTTGCTATGAATGATGATACACATTCCAGCAGCTACATTAGCTTTGTGTTGATAATATACCGATCAGGCATAACATTATGACCTAATATTGTGTTGTTTCCACTTATGCTGCCAAAACAGCCCTGTCCCATCGAGGCATGTACTCTACTAGACCACTGAAGGTGTGCTGTTGTATATGGCACCAAGAAGTTAGCAGCAGATCCTTTAAGTCCTGTAAATTGCAAGGTGGGATCTCCATGGATTAGATTTGTTTGTTCAGCACATCCTATAGATGTTCTATTGGTTCGAGATCTAGGGAATTTGGAGGCCATGACAACATCTCAAACTCAATGTGTTCCTGAAACCATTCCTGAAATTTTTGCTTTGTAGCAGGACACATTATCCTGCTGAAAGAGGCCACAGCCACCAGGGAATACCGTTTCCATGAAAGGGTGTACATGGTCTGCAACAATGCTTAGGTAGGTGGTAAGTGTCAAAGTAACATCATGGATGGCAGGACACAAGGTTTCCCAGCAGAACATTGCCCAAAGCATCACACTGCCTTCTTCCCATAGTGCACCCTGGTGCTATGTGTTCCCCAGGTAAGTGACGCATCTGCACCCGGCCATCAACGTGATGTAAATCAGACCAGACCACCTTCTTCCATTGCTCCATGGTCCAGTTCTGAGGCTCACATGCCCACTGTTGGCACTTTCTGTGGTGGACAGGGCCCAGCATGGGCACCCTGACTGGTCTGCGGCTATGCAGCCCCATACACAACAAACTGGAATACACTGTGTATTCTGACACCTTAATATCACCAGCCACCAACTAACAGGTGCCGTGATGAAGAGAGTGTTATTCACTTCATCTGTTATGATGTTATACCTGATCGGTGTATATACAGGCACAAATATTTTGATTTCAAAATAATGGCTTGAAATTGGAGTATTTGTCATTCAAAAGGTCCTTTGAGACTGTTGAAGTGAAAGAATCGAAAATGTTTCTTCTATAAAAGACTCACAATGTACAAGTGGCAGCACTTTGATGAATATCCACAGTGAATCACATAAGTGCAGAGGACTTTTCTTTTATATGTTCTTTAAAATACAATCATATTGCTTCAAGTGTGTGCAATTGCTTCAGATGCTCAGTCACCTCGTTTTTCTCCAGACTGCACTCCTCCATCATTTTGTCGCCCTGCTCTTGGAAAGTAATGATGATGAGGGCTACGAATATGTTGACGAAGAAGAAGGGGAACACCACAAAATAAATGACATAGAAGATGGACATCTCCATCCTGTTCCCCTGACTGGGACCCCGGTCCTCCTCGGTCACATCCACAGAGTGTTGCAGAACTCTACAATGCCAAAACAAGAGTGTTTACAGTAAGATCTATATGCATTTATCTATGTGTTTTATTCCAAATGAAACTGAGGTTACACTGCTAGGATACCTGTGTGAACTTGAGGGGCTTAAAGGTGCTGCATTTGTAAAAAAAAATCAGGTTTTTTAGCAATGTGTTAAAAGTGTTAAGCTGAAATGTCTGTGAATGGCTTTTTGTTCAAGGGCATTGTTATGGTCTAATTCACTCTGGCAGAGGTTAGCAAGACGGCTGAAATCACTTAAATATATAGCAAATAATTCCAAATACGTTTGTTGTCTAAATTTCCCCTAGAAAGTTACTGAATATGCAAATATCAGCACAGATTTTAGAAAGGTGTTAAGGAGAATGTTCATCTTCTTAGGGTGTTAATAAGTTTGTAAAATGATACAGTGTGAAAATACTAAAGTTGGCTCTTACTGCGGCCACCCTTCCCCAGTGGATACCGTGAAGAGAGTCAACAGGGCCCAGATGACGTTATCATAATGGAAATCATGTCTTTTCCACTCTCGTTTCTCCTTTTTCTTGTCTTTGTCATAGTCAATGTAGTAACCCCTATAGAACATTAAGGAAAAACATTTTCCACATCATTGGCATAGATTTTATTTTCATAAAATGTCATCCTTCTATTCATAGCACCATTGACATTTTCTAAAGTCTTTTTACCGTTGAATAATGTCTGAGCTGCTTAAATAAATTTTAGCATTATATTTAAAATGTATATTGCAGCTGTAATGGTACCTACTTGCACTCATTTTCTGTGTCCTTGGAACTGTCTGTACAGTAGTAAAATTTCCCTTTGAAAAGCTGCACGGCAATGACAGCAAATATGAACATAAAGAGCTTGTAGACAATGAGGATGTTGAAGACATTCTTTAGCGACGTGACCACACAGTCAAACACGGCCTAAAAGTCAATAAGAGACAGATAATAACAATCAATTTTTTATAGTCTATTTAAAATTATTTGTATTTTAACTTAAAATGTTGGGTTGACCATTGAGCTACATTATTTCTGTAATGACCACTGTTGGTAAATTCCCACCACTGCTTACCAGGAGCAACCCACAAGCCTTGCCGTTTCAGAATTACTCTGACCCAGTCACCTTGCCATAAAAATTAGTTTAGATTGGTCTGTGAATAGAGAGGAAATCGGCCAAAGCAGGTTGGATGAGCGGTACCTCATGGAGTCCCACTCTAATGAACCTTCTCCGCCCTGATCTCCATGAGTTTGCGAGATTGTGGGACAAACTATTCTTGGTACGTTCACTGCCTTTATTGAAACAGTTGGATGCAGCTATGCAGAGATGCCCTGGGTCGAAGACACGCTTGTGAGCTATCCCGTGCCCATTACGGCTACCTCGTGGAATGCTACAAGCTTGCCATCAAAACCATGCCAAATGGCTAATGGCTGTGGGTCCGGGTGGCAGTCTTCTAGTCTGCCCTGCCTTATTGGTGGCAAACGCAGTGAGGCTTTGATTTACCTAATCAGTTCTATCCCTGGGTCATATAGTTATATTGAACTGTGGACATTGTTTCATGCTGGAGGAAAACAAGACAATGCATCAGTGTTGCCATCCTTCTGGCATGCCTTTACGTTTTCCTTCTGACAACTGAAGCTGATAACATTCTTTCTATGTGCCTTTATATACTCTGCCAGCGCGCATGTGACGTCACTTGACTGCAGTAGCCAATGCCAATCGAATCTTGTTGCACACGTGCTTCACACACCGGTTCACAAGGTGCGTTCGTATAGCATTAACTCTATGACGCACGCAGTGTCTCTTCTCAGGGAACATATTACTAACCAATGTTCAAAGAAGTTGTGCTGAATCATATTTTTGTGCAAACCATGATACAAAAAGTTCAACAGAACTATTTAATGCATCCTTGCAGAATAAAATATTTTTCAATTCTTTAAGGAAAAAAAAATCAAACAAACAAACTAATTTTGAATGGTAACTTCTGAACATTAAAGTATTAATTTCATGTTCAAATACCTTGAGTTTGGGAAGTCTTTTAATAGTCTTGAGAGGCCTCAACACTCGGAGCACACGCAGTGATTTGATGGTTTTAATGTCTCTTCCTGTGTTACTCCTGCATAGCATTCAAAAATATATTACTAAACAATAAAAAATGCCCTATTTTCATGTACTACTACAAACACACATGTTATTATATGGCACAAAATCAGAGTGTTTTTACCCCATCACATTCCTGAGAGATGCCGTGAGCCACAATCCACAAGAAGAACAACAGAGAAACAAATGAGAAACAGACAGGCATTCTGAACCAGAGAGTTTCTCAATGAACACAGAAATGCTTTACACTCACAACAGAGAAAAGAGAGCATCCACTAAACATCAATATGTGTCAAGAATTTTGGAACGTTTGAATGCTTTTCCTAACATAACTCATGGAGTTATCACATGGCATTAATGGCATTTGAAAATGAATAACAAAAAAACTGAGCAATGCAGCTAGACAGCTTAATCAACATTTCAGATTCACCAACAGAAAATGTTATTACACTTGTTATTTCTCATGTTTGGATCAATCTGACTCACGTGAGAGCAAAGGCCACCAGAGCTCCCACCACAACTATGAAATCCAGAATGTTCCACAAGTCACGAAAATAGGAGCCATCATGTAACAGCAAACCTTGGTCAATCATCTGAGAAAAATATACACAGCATATTTATATAATACATTATATATAGCTTAATTTTGCAAACAGAGTCTTTATACAGGAACATCAAGGAACCCCAGAATGATCCAGAAACTCACCTTGATTATCATTTCAAACGTGAAGACGCCAGTGAATACATAATCAAAATATCGCAGCACCTATTGAATACAAAAAAAAAAAAAAATTCCACAAAGGATTACAATGTTGGCTTTAGCAAAAACGCAAAGTGAGGCTACAGCATGCATGAGACTTGACTTCAGCATTGTTTGTCAGTGATTATGTTTACATGTGCACAAATAGTGCTATTATTTCTTATAATCAGAGAGTAATGGGTCCTGCACACTGTGCGATTTTTCAAAATCCTTTGCGAATGTCCCTTGTCAGACTGTACGAACATGATCGCCATGTCACACTGTAAGATCTCAGTTGACATTAATGTCAGACTAAACGATAGTGAAGGACTAAAAACGGACGCGCGCAAGAAAACTCACCCGGAGTTTTATATCATCAATGAATGACGCGTTGGGTGACAGTGAGCTGCATTACACGCGGGACTGAAATGCTGGCTACAAAGAAATCTCTAGCTCTCGTTTTGGTCATAGTTTGTCTTGAAAAACGGAGATATTTGACTGTCGTCGTAGGAGAAGTCACACTGCAGGACTGCATTGTGCCAAATCTTCTGACACTGCCAGAATTTCGTCTGAGGTAAAATTTAATTGCAGTGCTCATTAATCGGCGGCCGGTGAACATGTCAAACTAACGACCAAAGACATCAGATTTTAGCCTAGGATCTGAGGAATCTTTTAGGATTTGCTAAATTTGTCTCAGACGGCCAAATCGTGGCCAAAATCGCACAGTGTGCACCCGGCTTAAGTTCTTTATAGCAGTAAGATGTTTACATGACATGAGCAGAACTCCACTCCAGTTTGCATGCAATTTTCATTATTATTTATTTGCTAATAAGTTTGGTTATATCACACTCAGATATGCATGCAGTATGCATGTAACCGGATATTTTTAAATCTATTTACATTCAATTCAAAATACATTTTTATGGATGTACTAGATATTTTTTGCCGCCATTATGAACATCGCAATTGCGGGTTTGCATGCTGCCATGACTTTTTCGCACTGTCTGGGTGAATACAGAGCAGAGTCTGCGTAGTGAGTTGGGTTGACAGAGTTTAGCGATTTGGAGAAGAGTTCATTCATGAATTTACCGGTATATGAACAACACACGGTATCCGGGTAGAAATGCACTTTAGCCAGAGCGGTAATTACGCGATTAAGGTGTTGACAAGCCTGTTTATTGGGATTAAAATTGGCGAACTGCATATATTTTAATGCAAAATAAAGTTACTTATTTGATCGAAGCATTGCATTTACATGTGGTAAAGTTTTTTAACTAAATATTGCCAAAATTCCATAAAAATCGCATTATGAGGGTGCATGTAAAAGCACTCAAAGTCTGCTAAATTTGATGAAACCAGAATGATGGATCTACTATATACATCACAGCAGTGACAGCATTCTCACTGGATAGATTTAAATCCTAGTGTGCGTTTCTGAGAGAGAAAGAGTCTTCTTCAGCTCTTCTCTACATCTAGAGCATAGTTTACGTCATTTGTTTACATACACGCAAGATCTCATCAACTATTACTGGAAGAGCCTTAGCATGTAATTAGTTTTGGCTTCATACAGCTGGTGCGCTTTCACAAGGGAAATTTAAAACCGGCAGCAAAAATCTAATTTCTATTAGCTAGCAATGCCAAACACCTCATGACCCACGGGGAACAATATCATCAGGACCAAAGAAACTCAAACAGGTCTACTGATGTAATTTTATTGCCAAAAAGGAAAAATAAATTATTTTATTTTTTTGTTCACAATAAGAAACAGATTGTATTTGTAATGATACTGGTACCTAAAACATGTTTTATGAGCCTTTTTAATCACCATCTTTTTTAAATCCTCATCAGTATTTTAGATTATATTTAATGCATTATGGAAAGAGAATATTTCAGGTGTTGTGCCAGATCAGCATTTACTTTTATGGTGATATACATTTTTAAAACTACCCAAAAATATTTCACATAGGCTCTCAATTAAAAGGAGGTCATGAAACTTACACGCATAATATGTATTATAAAATAATTAGAAAGCAAAGAGCAAACCTTGAGCAAAACATGTTTTTATTGGGCGGTAAATAATGCCGCAAATAAAAGTAATTTAATGAGCGCAAACCTTTGTTAATCACATTGCATGATTCATTTAAATACTCTCAACCCCAAAAAAGTTGCATCGGAAAGGGAAACTCCTACAAATGCATATGCAATAAGGTCAGCTGCAAAAAAGAATGGTGTCCATGCCTTTTCAGCGCTAATTTTTTACTGTGTGTCTTTAGTAAATCCTGACTGTAGTTTTTTAAGAGTGTTTGCATTGGTGCAAGCTGTTAGTAAATCTGACCCTAAGAGTACAGCTTGTCACAATGCATGTCAGTTATCCAAAAATATTAACATCAATTACAGCTTTCAGAGTGACACTGAGATGAACATAAAAGTATTGATAGAAGACCATAAGTTTGTTTTATTTTATATTCATATAATTATCCAATATCTACCCTTTAGTAATGCAATTATGAATGAAATAGGTGGATTAACTGAGGTAGATACACTCAGTATTGTTTGTAGGCATAAAAGAAATAAAATATTAATGCAATTCATCTTCAGACCACTTTAAAATAGTAGCAAAACTATTTACATATTATTATTGTATACAGAATTTGTGTAAAATAGAGACAGGGTGGTGGAGGGGTTTTCTTATTCTTACTTTGTTCCTGTCCGAATTAGTGTTGACGGGGTCTTCGGCAGCCAAGGCAATACTGCTGGCAGTGATCACAAGAAGGATTGACATCTCGAAATAACGAAGATTGACAATATAGTGGCAGGCCCTGCGGACCCTGTGAAAGAGATGAGGAATAGTGGGAGAGAGATGAAGCAAAAACATATTCATAAAATATAGAATACAGCTGTGGCTCCACAATCATCCAGCCTTACGGGTTGTTAGGTTTGAAGATGAACATGCTGACAGGTGGAGGGGCTTTGGGCGCATCTGGGGTTTCCTCTTCTTCTTTCTCTGGCTTTGAGGCCTCCATGTCTTTATTATTACCTAAAAAAATCATTGTATAGATTAGAAAACAGGTGATTTTCCATTATGGATTTTTGTTTTGTTTATTTCAACTCAGTAAAAGAATAGAGCTGGGAGCTTTTTGCACAAAATAACAGCATATAAATATAGATATCATAGTTATAGTATAAATATTATAGATATTATATAGATACAATTAATATAATAGTATTTTATAATATTATATTATATAAATATTATAGATTTATTAAACTCAATCAGCAATTTAGAGACATTGTCCCTTTCGAGTCATAGAAATACAAGGGATGAAGCCAAAAAACTAATAAACAGCATAGCTTCCGTTTTGCCAGGTCACGTTAGTCAAGCTCGCATCAGCTGATCATGTCTACCTATATGACATCTATCACAGTATACATATATTTAGCTCATTCAGTACTATCTGCATCTATCGCGTTTCTACCGAGCTCATTTACCCTCCTCTATCCCCAGCTATTCCTCTTGTCCAGTCAGGATTTGGTTTCCTAATTCCCCTTGAATCAGACCAAATTCCTGAATTATTTTGTACATTTATTATCAACATGAATGATATCTTTAATACATTATGTTGGTTTTGTTCTGTTTACCCTAAGGGGGGTTATTGCTGGACAGTTAGATGAGGGAGACATACAAACTGTGCAGGGCTGGTGGTACTCCAAGACAGGTTTGAGAACCACTGACCTAAAGTAATCATTTTCTGCATGACTTTACACATCATTCTGGAGGACTTGTGGCCCACTCTTCTTTACAAAGTTGCTTCAGTTTATTGGGGTTTGTGGGCATTTGTTTATGCACAGCTCTTGCCACAGCATTTCAGTCAGGATGAGGTCTGGATTTTGACTGGGCCACAGCATCACCTCCATCCTTTTATTTTTCATACATTCTGTTGTAGATTTGCTGGGGATTTTCGGATCATTGTCCAGTTGCATGACCCAGTTTGGGCCAAGCTTTAGCTGTCGCACTGTTGGCTTCACATTTGACTCTAGAATACTTTGGTATACAGAGGAGTTTATGGTCGACTCAATGACTGTGAGGTGCCCAGGTCTTGTAGCTACAAAACAAGTCCAAAATCATCATCAGTCCACCAGCATGCTTGACTTTTGGTATGAGGTGTTTGTGCTGATCTGCTCTTTTGGCTTGGCACTGTGAATTGTGGCCAAACCTCTCCCTGTCTTTTTCTAATTATACTGTCATTAACTTTAACATTTAACATGTTAACTGCAGCCTGTAGAGTCTGAGGTGTAGTTCTAAAAAGAGACACAGTTCACAGATCAAACTCTAACACAGTTTGATCTTAGGGTGAATTTGCTGGGATGTCCACTCATGGGAAGACTAGTTTGAATGTCTTCCACTTGTGAATAATCTTCCTCACTGTAGAATGAAGGACTTCAAATACTTTGGATTTGGACTAGTAACCCTTCATAGATTGATAGCAGCAACAATTGCTTTTCTAAGATCACTGCAGATGTCTTTACTCCTTGGCATTGTGTTAACAACACCTGAATGATCCAGACCAGCAAACTGCCAGAACTTCAGCTTTTATAGAGGTGTTCACAATTGTTAGTGATCAGTTAATCAAAGGCATGTGATTAGCAATGCTTGACTGTTACTTACCCTCTTAATTCCTATGTTAACAGTAGTCCTAACTTTGTCACCCATGGTTTTTCCATTTTGGTTTCTGATACAGAAAACATGCTAATGGCCATGTCTTTGCTGGTAAACAAATTTCTTGGCTCAGCTCTACCTAGACCAGCACCAATCCAGCACTAATCAACAGCAATTAGTCTAAGCTGGTCTTATCAGTAGGATTAGCAGGGGTGCAGGGATGCTCAAACCTGTGATGGAGGTCAGCTCCATGGATGGCTGAGTGTCGGTGACCTCTATCATGATGCTGGTGTTGAGGGATGACTTATCCTGATTCAAGGATCCATGGTTGTTATTATCCATCTCACCGGCACCCAATGTGGCCTTTGGGGACTGCTGAAGTGTGCTCTCAGTGAGCTGTAGAGTTGCAGGTTCTGAGTCCTGATGTGGGTTTTTGCAGGGGGAATTGGCTTGTTTTGGCACTGATGATTCAGAGTTCTCTAGTTTGTTCTGCCTGTGGAAGGGGAGAAGTTAATAGCACAATTTCTCTTTCCAAACTCTTAACAAGTAATACTGGGTACTACTTGGTCATAACTTAGGTATATTTTTAATTCATTTAAGCTATCACTAAGTTGTGATGTGAATATAGCTGTTCAGTCATTATGTCAATTTATAGGTAAACCTGGAAGGCCAATTTGCTAGTTTTGTCAGAAACTGTCTTGAAGAGTTTAGTTCCAACTTAACTCAACAAACCTGCCAGGAAGTTTCAAGTGTGCTAGTAACACCTTGATTAGCTGGTTCAGGTGTGTTTCAGTTGGGTCAGAGCTAAACAGTGGCCCTCCAGGAGCAGGACTGGACACCCCTGGGCTAATTGCTACAATGATCAATGATGTGAAAACACACTGATGTCCTCCAACTAATATGCCCATATAGGTCATTTGTCACTTATCTGAAATATGACCCATAGGAAAGTTTACTTAAGTTACACCCAAGTTGCGATAACAGGACACTTTCATTTTAATGCATTGTACCCTTTTATCTGCGTCATAATTTGGGTTATTGTAGCTCAATTAATAGAGCAATGTGTTATACAATAATATGCAATCATGCGGTTCGATCCCAGGGAATGCACATGCTCAGTGTATATGCACAATAAATTCATTTCCAACGCATCTGCCAATGCATAAATGGAAATGAGATTTGCTAAATAGAAATGAGATAAATGGGTAAGTGACAATGTAAATTAAAAAGTCCACACTTTACATTTAAATGATTGGTAACGGCAGTCACGTCATTTTGTTCAAACGCAAATATATGTCATAATAAGGTGCTTGCAAAAATTACCTATAGGGTCATTTTTTTAGAGGAGGACAGTCTCCTTTGTAAATAGAAACCTTGACATTCTTCTTAGAGAGCTCACACAAATACACACAAGACCAATTGAAAACAGCCACCACTCCTGAAGAATGACTAGTACCATAACACAAACACAAACATTTTTCCATACTTTTCCAAACGGCGTAGGAACCCTGTGGTTACCATGGAATTCACGTCTGTTCTGCAACATTGTACAACAATTACATGCAATTACTTTCTTTAAAAAAAATTGTGCTGACCCTAAACTTTTAGGTTGTAGTCAGTGTATATAATTTACACATTTATATAAATCAAAAAAGGGCATATAAAACAAAACTAATAATTAAACAAATCACCTCTGTTCAAGCACTCTGCCATCTGGACTGATCTCTCCATCATTCTTTGATTCCTTTTTATCTCCCTCATTCCCTGGTCTTTGTTCTCTACTGTCAACACCACCATCTCCCTGTTGTGTCTCTTTTCCCTTGGCATCTGCATGAGATTCGCGGTGGCGTGGGCGTCGGGGTCTGGGCCCCATATCAGCGGTCAGCGTGTCCCCCATCGCAGGAGGCCTGTACTTACGGACTGCCCGCTGCCGCCTGTTACCATTCAGTCTAGGGCAATGGTTGTTGATGTCTAGAGTGCCCTCGGGTGAGGTCTTTGATTCAGATGGCTCTGTTAGGGGCAGATTCAGCGTCACTGGGGGTTCAGGAAGGGATATGTCTGCAGGCATTGGTGGCTCCGGTATTGGAATAGCTAAAGGGGGTTCGGGGATAGAAATGGACAGAGATTGCTCATCCAAAGGCATGTCCATAGGCATGGGTGGCTCTAAGGTAGCCTCCGGCATGGTGGTGGTTGTAGTAGTGTCGATGTCTCTGAGCTTGCTGTCAGACGGAGATATCCCAGTGGTCCGATGGTGAGGGCAGCCAGGTGGTCCATCATGCTCTTCACTCGGGCTGCTGAACAGGATCTCACGGCTGGACATCTGCCTGTGGCGGCGCAGTTGACTGGTCCTCTGCTCCCAAACTGACATGGTCAACCTCCTCCTTCTCTCTCTCCTGGACATGAAAGAGTTAGAGGCATTGAGTGGACGAGCATCAGCCAGACTCTCCGAATCCTCGAAGGAGTAGGCCGCACGGCTCCGGTGAATTGCACGCTTCCTGTACAGGTAGGGCCTCCTCCTCCTCCTGAGGAAAAAAAGAGAGGACACTCAATGATGTGTGGGAAAAGAAAAATTTCAACAACCATGCCACAACAATCATTTACATTACCTTATCAATCATTAGCAGTACAAAGCCCTTTCTAGAATTCTGAAAAGACTAGCTCAGTCCAGTGGTTCTCAGTTGGTTTTGCTTTAGGACTCAATATTACATAGGACATTAAGTGAGACCTAAATAAATGTTTAGCATACAAAAATAAACAAAAATGATAATATGATTAATAAAGGAACATTAGTTAATTTTTTTTTATATATTATTATATTATATTATATTATATTATATTAGCTTCTAAGAAATGTTTATTTGAAGTAACTAAAAACATCCTTAACATCAAAGTATAAATGGAAAGTATAAATATTACATATTACATACTATAAATAGCTGTTTAGACCCAACAATATGCAAAATCAACAGATATTACAGCAAACCTAAACATTACAATGTCACGTGACTGTCCCGGAGCCCTGGAGGGCAAAACGCCATAGAACTCCACTGAAGCACGAGCACAAGCACGAGCACTGTAGCACAAGCCTGTCAAATTTCCATCTTAAAACAAAAATATGTGAACAAGATGCAAGACAAAAGCTGGCAGTGTGGATGCCCAATCGGCATGTGCGGCTCCCACTCTGAAAACATACGCATTTCTTCTGCCCTGCCAAGACTGCTTGTGTGTGTGGTGTAAAGTCGGTGTTATACGACTCTGGCGCATCCTCCAACTCCGGCCAGCGTTCCTTATCTCTCCCACCTGCCATTTCTACACGTGACATGACCTGCAGGCAGCACTCCACTTTTACTGTCTTTTACTTTTTTTACTGTATGTCCACACACACCTCTTATTTCACGCAAAAAGGACACCCACTGTCTGAGGTAACATACGGGCACGAGGCTACATTGCACATGCGTCGAACTGTGCAATGCACACGCTCCAAACGGACACAAGTTTTTGTACCGTGCCACCCTTAGTATACAGCACCTGCTGTAGTTTTTAAATAACTAAAAACAGCAGGACTTTCTAAAACATTTAACGTGACAAACACTTTAGGGTGGGTTGCACCAATAAGGATTCAATTAAGCAAAGTTTAACGCTAGTCTAGGATTTGTTGATATGGGTTTTTATTTTAAATTGAGCTGTCGCACCACTTCGTTTTAAACTTAGATTAAAAATGCAGTAAAACTTAACAAGAAACCTTGTGTTGGACTAATATTCTGTTTTCATTAGCCTGGATGCTAGCCGAACTTAGCCCGGCCGACGACGTATGAGGTCAGGAAATTTGGTCTGGACTCGATCCATTGTGGAGCAACTATGCTCGAACCAATCAAATTGCCAGGGCGGGCTTTATACGATGATGGACAGGTGATCAACAGTAATATAATCCTCCACGTCACCAACGAGCGTTTAACGAAGAACTTGTTCGTATATGCATTTACCTTTACTATTTCTCTCAAAAATTATGACCATGTTGGTAAGTACTCATGTATCCTTAAATAAAAACACCAGCAAAGATTGTTTAAACTCATCTTCTTTTTCTACTCCTTCCAGCGTGCGTGCAGCTGAGTTCTGTTGACAATGATAAGTCACTCAAAATACTTCACTTACTCTGTTGCTCTGATTGGTTGTAGGTCTATCCAATTGAGTGCAGAGGCATTTTCGCCCCCCAAAAAATTACAGCCCAATGGATCAATATCAGACTCATATTCTTACTAGAATCTGAATATTCCTTTCCTGTGCAAAGTATGCATCATCAATAAGGTGTATACTGAATTTGGTTTGTTAATATCACTGTCTATTGTCTTACAATACAAAATTGTAAAAATTACTGGCAGGCAACAGAAGATAGCCTTGTTTTGCCCTCCAGGTGGGCGTTCCTAAAAGCATGTGATGTCACGTGAAAACTATGAATAGCAACACTTGCTTTTAGTTTAAAATGGTTTCAAAATGTATTGAGGTTCTCCTGCTCTTGGCAGCCAATAATTCATTGCACAAAACACAGCTTCCACCAAGTTGAGAACCACTGGCTTAGAGCATTGAATTTAAAGCTGGTTCACCAAGAACATTATATTGGCTTAATTAAGAAACTTCTGTTTTTGTGTGACTGGTATTCATGGTCCAGCTTGTAAAAACAGCAGAGATGGAAAACAACTGGATAGAGTTGCGATATAAAAGTGAATAACAAAACAGCGAAACTGGAAATAGAGTTGATTCAGAATGGAAAGAGAAAAAAGAGTGAAATATCATAGCAGGAAATCAAATTCCAACCAAAGATTAGACTTGAAAATGTGAAATCAGACATTTGATAAAGATGGCAGAACAGAAAGCTTCACCCAGATTAATAAATTAGGCGGTGCTGAATGTTAAAATTGAAATAAACAGACTATTACTTACTGGCACTTGTACTCTTGTGAGGTCCGTGTAATCAATGAGCGATTGGTTGAAAACAAGACATTAGTGCTTTCGAGAACAGGGACAAAACAAGCCAAGCATCACAGCCCAAAAAGTTAATTGGCAAAAGTCCAGACAAACATATTGCTCAATAGTATTTCAATGCTCTATTACAGCCATTAAATTTTTTTTTGTTTTTTTTACATTTAACATGTATACTATTGTTGATAATAAATTAAAGTTAAAGTTTTAAAACAAAGTTTTTGTTTTGGGCTATGTAACAAGGCAGCAAAGCGTAACATGACAACATGATGGTAGATATATTAGAAGCAACAAATACAGTATTTTGGAACATTTTGAAATGCTGAGACAGTAAGAAACATGGCACAGATATAAGACATATATAAATGGGATTCATATGCATAAGCACACAATCAGAAAGAGATAGCACCCTGATTAATTTAGTAGTCAACTAATCATTCATATGCATTTCCCAGGTATGACGTCCATAATTGTCATGCTAACGGAAGACATGCATTTATTTCTCAGTTCTCGTCAAGCACTTTCGGACATGCTTCAACAGCCCCTGTTTAGTTTTAAAGTAAACATGCAAAATTCAAATGCCACAGGCCACAATTTCCAGTCGGAGTTCACTGACAACCAGCTCTCACATTATCTCCCAAAATGCAGTAGAGAAGAGACCCTGTGGTATTCACATCATACCAATTTGTTCTGACAAAGGCATGGCCTCCATTGCTTCATATAGTGTTTTTGTTTTTTTCAGTAATTGTCCAGCAAACATTAAAGTCTCAATATTGACAAAAAAGCCTCTTTTCTATACAATAACACTCACCACAAACATTTTTGATTAGTTATTGCAAATTGTGAGCATGCCCAAAATAATAAAAATATATAAATGTATATATTTTACAACAAATGTTTACACAGGGTCCAAATATAACACATGCCATGCACCAAATGCAAATAAGAACTTGCATTTGTGTAAAATTTGCCAATGGCCAGTAACTATAAGAAATAATGTATTATATTGCAATTCAATTCAGGCATAAGTCAGTGTCTATAAATCAAAAATATACAAACTATCTACTAAAAATATCTGACACAATTCAAGTGTCTTCTAAAAACTTTAATCTCAATAGGGAACTTGCCATGAGAATTGTATCTACAAGGCTGGGATTAATTATTTTTCTCCAGAACTCCATGTGGTGACACATGGAGCCACAAAATGACAGAGATGGAAACTGACTCATCGTGACATGATGCTGTGAGTGACACAAGATGCTGTTTGCGCTATTTGCCACTAATAGGCAAACAGCTAAATAGATAAATTGTCAAAAGGACAATATATATATATATATATATATATATATATATATATATATATATATATATATATATATATATATATATATATATATATATACATATTCATGACTGTTAAGAAATATGTAACTAATCTTTTTTCTCATATTACTCGCCATAGGCAGGTGTAGCAAAAAGTTAATTTTGGATCCTGCTTTTACATTTCTTGACTGAAAACTTTATTCTGGCTTAACTTTTCACCCTTTCTAGTCGCAGCACGTATTGCTACTGGGTTCAGAAAGAACCCTATATATCACCTCCAGCATGAAACAACATGTTTGTAGAGGTTTGAACATTCTAACAAGAACTTCAACTATTTGATATACTCACTCAAATAAGCATCAGCAAATCAAACTCACTCAAGTCTTGTTAAATGTATTTTGCTATTAATGAAAAGCAAATGTGCAAAGGTGAGCTTCTAAAGTATCTATAATCAATCAAGAGATGTAAAGGTGATTGGATTATAACTTCAAGGACGCATGTCATTCCATCTTGCACATGCTCAACTCCAGGAGTCTGACATCACATCCATGCAGTGTTAAGTTCCCAAAATCACAGAACGATGCATCTGTGTGTGAGCTCCAGTTATACAAACTTTCATCACCCTTTTCAGACATCTGATTCAATTTATATGTCTTGAGATTAAGGATAGATGGATGCCTATTATGTTTTTGCCAACTAAATAACATACGAATATATATCTTGGCTGACCAATGTAAAGGCATTAAAACTCTGTAATTCTCCTTTTGATGTGAACAAAATAGTCTCTATGACAACAGAATAGACTCATCCCTGCAAAGACCGGGAAGCTTGCCGGTTGCTATGACAACTTGCTGTTGATTTTGAAGCAAATTATTGTGCTTTGAGAATAAAGAGCCCCAAAAATCCCTACGCAATCAACCGAGAGCACATTGTGTACAACCCTCAACAATGGTCTCAAGTAACTGCCTCTTGCATACTAGCTGGAAAAGCAAAGCCATCAAAGTTTTAATACTTGTTTCTAAATTACTCTCATTCAGCAAAAATGTGGAGACTGCCATTGAATCAATTCAAACTGGTTCAGAATTAAGTTAAGTTTTTACATATTTTAGCTCAACAACTGTGTAAATTTTGATTTGAAGGGTACTGAGTAAAATAAATATTATGTAAAAGTAAAGTCATCATCAGTTCCCACTGGCAAACGTATCAGTAGAGTTTTGAATCTAGCAAGTGCATCCAAGTCAATTTGACCAGGTGTTGAAGCTGGAAAGTCCTACAGGTATATTCTGGCAGATGTGCCAATTTAGATATCTCCGAAACCAGACTAAAAATATCCCAGACATAAGACTGGTGTTAGTAGTGTTAGTTGGTATATTAGCATCTCTGTGAGAGGGCGAATGCAGCAGGCAAGGGTGTACTTGGTTCACTTACTCTGAGGACATGAAAGAGGACATGGGCCCAACCTCCTTGGCTTTCTGCAGGGCATGTTTCTGATTAAACGCCTCTTCCTCCTCCTCTTCATCCTTTGGAACAGAAAGGCGTTATTCATTATTCAACTGCCTTACAAATCCTTTAACATATAAAGCTAAAAGAACCATGCTGGATATACCTTTGTGAGCTCCTGTGCATTGGCCAAATTGTCAACAGCGATAGCCAAGAAGACGTTGAGTAGTGTATCTGACAATTTTGTCATGGATTTTATGCAGCAATACCTGCCAAAACTAAGAAGACTATATATTCAAAACATCCATATTATAATACGAGGAGAGACTTTAAATTCAAAATGCACTAATCTCGGTTAGAGAGTTTAAGAAAAGCTTAGTTCTTTCATGACAACTCATGTAGCTGCTGCACATATAACATTCATTGAATAACCCCTACAGAATACAGTGCAGAATACAGGTGGAGCTGGGGAAGGTGGAGGGTTTTTGAAAGCACACTGCAGACTGCTAACAGCAAACAATGCCAAGTATTTTGAATGTTTGAGCAGCAAGCCCACTGGCGTCTGATGTCACAGCAGCTGCGTTATGTAGAACACAATGAGATCAGCCCGTGCCAACTAGAGTTTCATGACTTGTATTAATGTAAGGTGAAAAGCAGAGCAAGTTGCTTTTTGATTAAAGACTATGAAGGAAATTGTAGTGATGAATCTTGCACAGTAAGAACAGCAATGTATATTAAGGAAGTTAACCCAAAACCAAATTTTGATTTCATGTAGACTTAAAAACTGACCTTCAGGCTTTCAGTGAAACCCTGAACAACAACCCCTCAGAGAACACAAGTGAAACAGCTCTGAAATTGTTCAAATTAAATCACAGCCACATCTTGAATTTTCAAAGCTTTTAACCTTTGTGCACCAGACAATGAGTAAATTAAATTCTGCATATGCCATATATCAGATAGCGTAGAATATATACTAGATTGGAGATGGATAGAGAAAGAATAAATGAAGGATACAATTTCCAAACAAAGTCAGAACAATGAAGTAGACAGATGACCACATCCCCGACTTCACTCCTCCTTGAGAGCGGATGCCATTGTACATGACTTCATTCCAGTCCTCGCCAGTAAGAATCTAGAAACACAGTGAACTTATTCCAGGCCCACGTGGAATCTGTGCCTGAGTAACTCGACAGAAAGCTCCTCATATTTTCACACAATAGAAACACTCAAATTTGACAAAATCTTCCCTGTGCATGTTTTTTATGAAATATTTTGACTAATTTGATAATCCTTTCAGCTACCAATAAGTGGAGTTCCAATAACACATTTTACCACAAATAAGTCCATTCTTTTTCAGAATTACACTTATTTTCCCACAAAACTACCACAGAAACAAAATCTAATTCAGGAATAAAATCGAAAAGCAAACATTTCTTAGCTTTAGCCTAATTTCAGGGTATTTTTTTCTGTGTTGGACTACTGTATATTGGTGAATTTTCATCATTAATAAAGGGATGACAGATTCCGTTTTGCAACTATGTTTTTGTTCTTGGTCTGTTCCAAATGTCCTTTTTATCTGTGCATTTAAATCTTGGTCTAATTAATTAGCCTTCCTTCTAAGCCATTTTTCACTAAGAAACATCCAGAAACATGCATTGTACTCAGATTACAATTGAATGGAATCTTACTTGAAACACTGTCATGATGGCAGCTGGAAAAGTGTCAAAATTAGTTGGTGTGTAATCTTCAAAAATGAACCTGTGGAGAGAGAAAAGAAAGAAAATGTGACATCTGGGTGTAAGCCATTTTATTCAATATGTGTCTGACCAGGTTACTGAATTATAGATTATTTGCTTTTTGCCTACTAGAGAGCTTGATCTATTTTCTATTGTTTTGCTACACCTGTCATACAGGGTTAAGGTTCCACTTTAGGCATCATATTTTTGCATGAAATTTGTTGGCATGTTTAATATAGTGGACTGAGAATTTGAGTAGTTGAATCTGGAGCGAAGCAAGCTTGGATTTTATATTGTTATTGCATATGACATAATAGGCAGCTCATAACTAGGGATGTGCCTGAAGCCGAATACCTTATTCGAAAAGGCACGGAGAATGGGTTCAAAATGAATAACAAAATAATAGGAAACATATTCGGCAGAGAACACTCCTCGTGTTTGCTAGATAACAGGTGAGCCAGTGGATAGCACAATATTATACACAACCCCCTAAAATCACTACGCAATGATGAGTGTGAAGTGAATGAGTGCAAACTCTATGAATAAAGAGAGGACATTGTGAACGTAAATAAAATATCCGCATTGATGTCTCTGCGTGGTGCAGGCCTTGAGTAAAATCAACTAAAAAACTACATCATATTTTCTAATATGTAATATATCTATTTAAATGTTTTTCCTTGTACAATATGATACACTAATGAACGAAATGAGCAGATCACGGTTGCAAATAAAATAGCTATGTTGCCGTCTCTGCACATCTATTTAGTTGCCCAAAGCACAACGGAGACCACAGGCTCTGACCATTCAAAGATATTTAAAGAAAGTTTATAATTATAATTATAAAGAAAATAATTATTTTATCAGTTATACAAGGCATGTTTGTAAAACAATAACTACAAATTACAAACTATAAATTACAATTAAAGCCAGCAACCCAATTAATTTGACTAACTTCTGGTTAAAGACCCGCCCACTTTCGGTTTGATCCTAATACAGATATTAATTATTTTGAGATTGTTACAGATACAAATACAGACATGGATACTACTCTGCTGCACAGCCCTACTCAAAACTACAGGTGGTGTAGCATTTAGATATTTTTCAGACATAAATCCAAATTTTAAACTGTCTACAGGGGTCGTCTGTGCTCAGACAGATAAGATATTACCTTCCACCAAAGAGCTGCATGCCCAGAAGTGCAAAGACCACAATGAAGAGGAAAAGCAGGAAGAGCAAACTGATAATGGACTTCATGGAGCTCATCAGAGACACAACCAGGTTCCTCAGGGATGCCCAGTACCTTAACAGCACATAATTGCAGCATCTCAACTTCAACATGGGAACATCCAGAACTGAGCAATAAACAGATTATTGCCCTTGGAAGAGGCAAACCCATTGGGCTGTTATTTCAGGCAAGCTTGCACTTACTTGGTGACCTTGAAAATTCTCAACAACCGCAAGGCACGCAGAACACTGATTCCAAAGGATGTGCCAGGTCTGAAGAATCCCCACAGCACCTCAAAAATGCTGCCTACTATCACCTGGAAGGAATTCATGAATTTCACCTCTTTGTACATGCCATTTACATGCAAACATACTGTATAAAGGTGTAGTCACATTAGCAAAATTTCTTCAGAATTTCATAGATAAAAAGGGTCATTGTCTGTTATCAATAGTGTAGCAATATATGGAGCACAACTCACAAACCAAGATGCCTCCTCATAGTTCATGCGATGATTTTGTGTGATCAACCTGAACCCGCTGCAAAAATGTCATGGGTAAATCTTTCGCCTTCACGCAAAATTCCTGATCGTACGGATTACTAATAAAAATCACCAGCCATAAAATGGTAAATGTGACTGCACCTTAAACATTTATTTATATTCTACTCTCTGAATGTATTATACATGAACACATATTTTGTTCAGTTTGTTTTACAAATTAATTAGGCAAGGTAAGGCAAGGAATTACACATCAAGACACATTTGATGTGGGCCATACAGACATTTAAGTAATTCAATAATTCACTTGAAATTAATTAAATGATTTACTTAAAACTGGCTGCGTTTCATGTTAACTGTATGTTGATGATGATATTTGATCACACAAGTTTCATAGTTATCAAACAGATAATGGGATATGTGCTCATGAAAAGTGCCAGCTGCAAACTTTCTGATAAAATTAAAGATTAGCTAAGAGAATCATTATATATTAAGTGGCACAGTCCAGAACTAAAACTGAATTTGAATTAAAGGGTTACTTCAGCGATTAGCATATGGCTTTGTATCAGTAGAAACCCTGGAGTATATTCAAATGATTGTGCTTCCCCCCCTCATATCCCCCTGAGACAAGAGATTTATGCATTTTATTTCTGTAAAAATTCCTCCGATGACGCAAATTGACGATATTTGCGTCATCGGAGGAATTTTTGGCCAAAGGCTAAAGACTACAGCCAGCAGAGGGAGCCATTTCCGCATGTTTTCAACCCGCACCTGGGGGATGGGAGATCACACTCACAGCTCAGCTCGCAGCTGCAGGCATTCGTGTAAACGGGCTATGCTGAGCAATGAAAGTGTTTTAACTTTTCAAATGTATTTCTATGAAAGTTAAGCTTCCAAAGGCATGAACTGAGAACACGCCAGACTGAACACGCGCTATGAATGTATGTCACTAGCGCGTTTGCGATTACCTCAGCTCTAATCAGGAGAGTTCATTCAGCTCATTCATGATGGTGAATGTAATCTGACTCCTGCAGTTAGTGCAGTGCAGTGCAGTTCAGTATTTAATTGTAGTTTCTGTTCTCCAACTCAGTCACAGTAATCCAGTAGCGGTGGTTTTAGGAGTGGCCCCACAGGGCAGTGAAGCATTCTGGGAATTGTTGTCTTTCATCCCCATGAGACAAAAATACATTTTCTGTCTTTTCTCAGTCTAGAAGGCACCAAATTCAAAAATAATTTCACATTTCTACTACATTAATGACCCAGTTTAAATACAGATTCATCTTCCCAGCGCTGAAGTACCCCTTTAAATAAAGCAACATATTGATATTTAGTGCTGGGTCCTCAAATTTACATTGTGCCTCCAGTGGCAAGGCTAACTTCAAAATAGATCAAATAAGATCTAGTTTCATCTGAGCTTAATTATTTGCATGTCTTTTATGTTTTTTGATTAAAAAAATCATTTTTGGAGTCACCAATTTGATCCTCTTTGACACTTACTCTGTTACCTTCATTTTATATGAAATATGGGAAGGAAGACAGAAAATGCACTTACTCCACAATCAAAGCAGTTGAAGGATGAGTGGAAATAAAGTCTGGGCCCGAGTCCATACATCTTCAGAAACATCTCAGTAAGAAACAGACCCAGAAACAGGAACTCTGCATAGTCTACAATAGAAAGGAACCAGTTTAAAGTTGACTCTTGATCATGTTTGACAGCATATGCATAGCTAGAAAAGTTTAATTTCGCTTGTGGTCTTACAGAGAAGACTAGACAACCACTGAGGCTGTTTGTGATGCACGATGGCTACACAGAGAGTGTTGAGGGCCACCAGACCCAGAACGGTCCAGTAGAAGGTGTGAGTCTTCACCATACGACGAATGGAGATCCGTAGCATGCGTTCTTTCCGTTGGAAATAGGATGTTGGTCCTCGTTTAGCACTGCGTATGCTGACTCTGTTCAATGGCATCCCTGATGAACAAAACAAATATATAAGAAGTAAAACAACTTAAAAACCAATTTTGTGCACTCCTGAATGATTATGGGTAATATTTCAGCTCTATATGAAATTGATCTGAAAGTTGACATGCTGGTAAATATGCACCTTATTTTAAGGGTCAGGGCATCATCTAGACAAGATATGAAGGTGAGTTGTGGAGGAAGCCACTTACCTACAGACGAGATGTCAGCATACTGTTCTTCTGGAGTTCTCCGAACATCATCCACCCCTCTTCTCTTTATGGTGGTGGCTCTTTTTAGCACTAAGAACAGAAGTACCAAATAATTTATCTTATTATTACCTTGTTATTAAATTGATTTACTCCTAACTTTTTTCTATCCATTAAGCAAATTCACCATAAACATCCAAATATGTTCTGACTGGCAATGATTTTGCTGTGCATGCAGAATTGTAGCTTTCAGTGGCGAAAGAAAAACTAAATTTTGCCGGAAACTTGTCTTTCGAGTTTCTTTCAAGTTTATAGGTCCCATTCTTCGTGTGTTTTCGAAGCTTTGATTATATTTACAGTGTGCAATATAACATGAGTTCATGTTTCGCGTGTAAAAAAACACAGTATTTTTCACACAATTTACTTATCTGTACAGCACTGTTTCCTCTGTCCTAAAAACGGCCTGATGATTTCCTTGTTCTATAAAGTCCCTCCTTCAGAAATACGTAACGAGTTCTGATTGGGCCAGCGCTTTCCGTGTTGTGATTGGACAGCAGCTTAGCGCACTTTGCCTGGAAAGGTCCCGCCTCTTACCATAACGGGGAGATGCAAGCGTTGAATGCGCGCTCTTCTCCACGTGGGAGAGCAACAAGACCACGGCCCCTTTTTTGCGTGTTCTTGTGGGCGGAGGGTTAGTCAACAAACGGTTCTAGTGACGTCATTACATCCCTGCACTTCCTGCTGTAGTCCAAACCGGCCGTTCGCTGTAGGCTTTGAAAGGGAACTTCTGTTAAATAAAATATCTCGCTTGGCATTGAACTTTGAGCTTTATAATTTTACAGGTATTATTTATGCTCAAACAGCACCATTACACACTAACTAAAGTTTGAAAGATGGAATCGCGAAGAACGGGACCTTTAAGGAAACATCTTTTAGAAAGAAAAAAAAATCTTAATTTGTGTAGGCTGCAATATTAATAATATCATGTGATTTGTCTATTAGAAATGCACATTTGACAGTAGCTTCATTTGGGATGTAGATGTAAATTTATTTTTAAATATTCTGACAGTTTGAGTTAGAACTCTACTTTTATTAAAATTAAACCATATGTCATAATTTTAGATAATGATAACCATAGGTAAAACCACACATGTACCTCACTACCATGGCAAAATGTAACTAGATGTTTTATTGGTGGGTCGCTGTACAGTGTAGACCAGCTAGTTAGAGTTAATACAGTAAATCAATGTTAAATTATGGTGATTTGTAGATTGAAAAGCCTTCTAACTGGATCATGGCACAACAAACAGAATGTCAACACTGTTTTATGGTTTAAAATAGTTTAAATCCACAGACAGCCATGTTCTTTGGTGAATTCAAAAACTTCTAACTGGAGCTCACAGCGCTGTTTAGTGGTTGTGTAATCGCGATCAGTCAGCGAGTAAATGTATCTGCTCTAGTAAGCTTGCGCTGCACTGCTGCTTGAACCGAGCGGATAAATGGTCCGTGTGGTGGGGTTCAAATGTCTAGCTTTGTTTAATTCCGCTTTGGGTGCATTAACATTATATCAAACATTTATCAAACTTATACTTGTATAATGTAAATGTATAATTGTAGCGAGAAAAATTATATTGCGATAATTATCCTCACTGTTTCATGATACGCCTGGTCCTTGCACACGATATAACAACTGTACAGCTATCACCCTGTTAAAATCTATAATTTTGTTCCTAAGTTTTTATAGAATATAACAGGGTAGACAGCAGCAATAGAACGTTTCTCAATTTAATCAAATCCTCTAGTCTAATAGTCTGCATTAAAGGAGGAATTGAACTGCAAAGAAAGCCGCATGTTTTATTTTGCAGTTGTCAAGGCAACAATGAAGTAAATACATATCCCTGCAATCACCTTTTTTCTTTTAAAACTCTCTTTAGAGTGTCATCCGAATACATATTGCTGTCAAACCCCATATACAAGGGTAAGAATAGATCTCAGCTTCTCCTGATGCTCTAAAAATGGTTTTCCATACAGCAGCAAGGTTTTTAAGACTATTGTCTTAAATGGTATGATGGGACTATTACACTTACAGAAGAACAGCAGGGACATTGAAATAGGAGTTCACCATGGTAACTGCCTGTTTTCCATTCACTCAGCCTCTGGGAAGCTGTCAATCACCATTTAATAAAAAAGAAAAAACTATTTTGATTCAGGGGAAAACCTGTCGCCTTATGCAGGGTTCGGATGTCATGCAGTGGGTTTTCGCTTCACAGATGTATGCCATAAACAGGATCATGGCTTTTTTTTTATTGTGACATAAGTCTATTGAATAATCCCAGTGCCACTTTATAGGACCAGGAAGGTTTTATGCACCAGATTGAATAAATAAGTCGTACACAGGCCCTGTTTGGGAAACCCGCATCTGCCCGCCCTGTTATCCTACAGTAGCACTAACTTAATTCCATACCCAACCCAACTGACATAAAGATTGCGAACTGAACTAAACTGTACCTACATTAAATCATGTATTTTTGTTTTTTATGTAACACAAGCAATTAAACAAAAAAATTGCATTTAGATGCAACCCAACTCACACTAAAAAAGATGAGAATGTGTATCCGTCATGTGAACAATACAAAACTTTTGCCTACATCATGTGAACAAACTGCCCATATGAACTTTTTTGAACAAATGTGCAAAAATCACACCATAGTGTATACAGACACTTAGAGGTCTCCATAAATTAAAAGAATGCATAGCCAAATATGAGCCTTTACAGTCATTTAATATTTGTGATATTTTAGTAGATTCACTCTGTATTTAAATACGTTTGTCTCTCACGAAGCTCTGCAGTGTATACATTGCCACTGGTCCTCTGCAGCATGAAAAAAAAAACTTTTATTCAAATTTTGAAAAGATTATTTGTAAAAAAGAGAGCACAGAGTGCTCCGTTTATAATGACTGAAGCTGTCAATCACTTCAGTCTCACCGTAATTGGCTAAAATGCTCAGTGCTGCAAATCGCGTTGTAATTAGAAAACTTTAGACTAAAGAGCATGAACACTAATAAGCATGGGACTGTTTGAAAGCAGCTGCCTATCAGTGGGTACCGAATTGAGTTGAAATAGTCATGGACGTGCCTATTAATTCCCGACCTGCACCACACATGACATTGTAAATCTTATTCCACCCGTTATATCAAATAATAGCATTTTCCCTGCCCTCGTGCAGGGCTCTGATAAATTATGAAATCTGGAGCAGAGAACGCATATTTACTACTAGTGTAAACTGTGGTAGGGTGTTCAAAATAATCGCATGACCCTGACACATAATGAAGAACTGCATCCCACAACCTACGTGGGAAAATGAGAGAGAAAAACAACAAAGGTCAAATATCTCACCATCTAAAGCAGAAGGTCCTGAATTCTTGCTCTCCTCTGCAAGCATAACCTCCTCTGCAAAATAAAAAAATGAATTTAAATTCGAAACAAATTGTGCACACAATAACATCTTATCATTTAGGGTCATTCAAAATTTAATTTAATCCTGGATATTAAAAGTTACACAAAATTAATAAGAAAAAAAATCCAGGTCACTAATTAAATATGCAAATTTGTGGAAATGATCATGGCAACTTTTTTTAAAGGTTATATTTTTCCTGTTTCAAGTGAAGCACATCATTCTCAAATAATCCTGGAGAACATGATTATCAGGTTTTATACCAATATGTTGGACGCACAGCGCTTATGTTATTATAAGAAGCAGGTATATATAACAATACATAATATATTTTTCACTTTAGCTTTTTACTTAAATTGTTATACAGATAATATAATTTGGTAAGAAAAAACTGCAAAATAGATTTGCATGCTTTTCTTTCACAAGTGTGTCTCGTTTGAACAGTACTCAGCATTCGTTGTAGAATGGGCCGATGCTGTGGCCCATTGTTTTGACAGATTTTATTTACTTTATTTGTTTTGCATGGTGCATTTGCCAGCTCAGTGTGTACCTGCACGGTCGATCCAGGCTCGATATCCGTTGAGCTCCCTCTCGATTTGCTGCTGTCTCCTGAGCTTCATGAAGGCTCTTCGGTTCTCCACTCGCTCACGCTCTTTAGCAAACTCCCTACATGAGTCAACATCATACAATTACCCACACATAGGAGAACCAGAGGGATGAGACACACTTCATTTATCAAAGTGTTTCACCTGCAGCGTGAAGGAATTGAAAGGCATAAAGAGACGGAGGCTGTGTCCCAATTTGCATAATTTTTTTTTTTCATTTTTCATTTTTCTTATGGCTTCAACAGAAGTACATTTCATTGTCACTGTTTGACATCAGATTTAGGAAAATAAAATAAAGTGAACAATCCCCAGTCCCATGAAACACTGCTAATTACCCAATCGATGTCTCTACGCCCATGAAGATTTTCAATGTTTGCATATCTATGTATTATATATATATATATATATATATATATATATATACACATATAAAATCAGCATTAATAAATTATTTGTTTTACATTTTTAATTTAATCTGTGGTTTTTAATTTGATTTAATTTGATTATACTGTAAGTTTGTAGTGTTGTGATTCACCTCATAGCTGATTGGCTTCGTTCATTGCTTACAATTCTTTAACAAAGACTTTTTTGGTTTTTTTAATCCAAGTGGGAAAAAATGTATGGAAAAATGACTTCCGGAACCAGCAGTGCTGAAAAAAGGGCCAAGCACTGTTGCACTCTATGCTTACAAAGGCTACATTTATCTGATCAAAAATACAGTAAAACATGTTATTGCAAATTAAAATAATGGTAGCCTATTTGAATATATTATAAAAAGTTATATATTCCTGTGATGGCAATTTTCTGCAGAAAATTACTCCAGTCTTAGGTGTCGCATGATCCTTCAGAAATCATTATATTGTGCTGATTTAGAGCAGTAAATACATTTATGATGTTAAATATTTAGTGCAGTAAAGATATGTTGTTTTTTTAAGTTAACATTCACCAAAGAATCCTAAAAAAAATCCATCCCAGTTTACAAAAAATATTAAGCAGCAAAAAACACTGATAATAATAAGAACCATTATTAATAACTGAGCACCAATAATAATTGATAATAATAACAACTGAGAAGAAAATCAGCAAATTAGACAACGAATAAGACATTTCTGATTGATTATGTGACACTGAAAACTACAGAAATGGCTGCTGAAAATTCACCTTTGACATCATAGGAATTAATTACATTTTATATTATATATTATTAAATTACTACAAAATATATATTTTTTAAAAGTGTAATAATATTTAAGTACTGTTTTTACTATATATTTGATCAAATAAAGGCATCCTTGGTGAGCAAAAGAAACTTTAACATAAAAAAAAAATACTCAATGATAGTAAACTTTTAACCG
The DNA here is from genome assembly GCF_024679245.1 of Pseudorasbora parva. Lineage (NCBI taxonomy): Eukaryota > Metazoa > Chordata > Actinopteri > Cypriniformes > Gobionidae > Pseudorasbora > Pseudorasbora parva. The sequence continues at coordinate 35,544,701 of NC_090184.1, forward strand.
GTAGTGTATGTGAACACATAGTCAAAGTACAAAGAGAGATGAAGATAAAGAAAGGGAAAGAGATAAGGTCGCTGTGTGTGTAGTAACTTAATCTTACCTCTTATCTCTAGAGATGAAGTTAATACATTTCACATTAACCTCGGATAAAACTCATTACCATGGGTCAGCTCAGACATCAGGTTAGATGTAGTGTCAGTTTGTCTTAGAGCTCATTGAGGAAAACCGTACTCACCCTGAAAGGACTCCTAATACCAGATTCAACACAAAGAAGGAGCCAATTATTATTAGGGGAATGAAGTAGAGCCAATTCCATGTAGAGCCTAAGGCATCGTTGGTCTGTGCAAACATAAAACAGGAAGTGCACAGTTCTTAAGCTTCAAAACAAAGAAAACAATACTTTTTTTGCAATATTATAATGCCTATATAGATTGCCCAGATAGAAAAGGTCTGAAAACCATAAACCCTGCCCATGTGACGGTTCAGCGGGGCTCTACTCTGCAATGAATAGGGTGTGATCACTGCGTGGGAAGGTGGCATCATTGCCCAGCTGAGCTGAGAGGGTGTTCCCCACATCCCGACGCAGCTGCAACAGCTCAGTTATGAGTGTGAAAAACAAGTCAAACTGTGGCAGCATGACTCGCGTCAACATGTATGACGCTACATGACTGATTAAACAATCTGGACTTGGAATTAATATTATTAAAATGTATTATTGTATGTCAGAGCTGATAGCATTGTGGACAGCGCACATGGTGTGGTTGCACTTCGTATCTCGGCTTGTGGTAGGCCTACTTTCCGATCCCATCCTCCTATCTCTCCACAATGCTTCTTGTCATGTCCATACTGTCCCATGCAATATTTAAGTAAGAAAGTAAGTATTATTATGCAATATATCTGTAGTTTTTTAAGTGTTTTTTTTGTTTTTCATGTAGAATTGATCTATGAAAATAGAAGCTGTATTTTGAAAGGAGGATGACCAGACAATTTGACCAATACATTTCCAAATTAATTTAACAGACATTCAAAAGTTGAAGATCATGATTTTTAAAATAAACTTTAAAGTAATTGGTCTCACATAAGATGAATTAACCCCTCAATCTTCTGAATTTGAGGGTGCTTACTGTATATAAGCAATATAAGCAATATTTTCTGCCAAAGATAAACAACAAATTATATTCAAAATACAAGCAAACTATCTTAGCAGAACCTCAAAAATGTGTGTGCCGAAAAATAATTGTATTAATAATTGTAATATATTTAAGCTCAAGTGATGTATCACAACCCAAAAGTTAATCACTGGTCTATTTAGTCTGACATCTAGTGTACGAATGAATGCCAATGGACTGTTGTGTAGCAAAATGCAAAACTACTCATCCATGCCTTGCTCTGGAGGCAAGTGCAACATGCCAATGTATTTGCCTGTGTGACTTCACGAATCCTACAATTTCAAACAAGCAGTTTTTGGAGCTTGAATAAATAAATGGTTTATAATGGGGGAGAAGATTTAAGCTATGACACTTGCAGGATGTTTTAATGGTACAAAGACCTCTAATATGTTAAAAGGTCAAGGCAAATTTGACCCCTTTATTAAACAATATCAAACTAAATGCATGATTGTTTTAAAGTCTGAGGAAGTCCTCCTCCACAAAAATAACATAAAAAACAGCACTATGACAGTGAAGAATAAAAATGCCAGTTCCGATTGTAAATTACACTAGTTTGATCATAGCCAACCACCTAAGCTTATTCCACCAAAAGCTCCATTGTTATGACTGTCCAATATTTCTCATTTTCCAGTACTTGGAGCTATTTGGAGACAAAACCACTTTGTCAAACCCTTCCAAACATGTCTTATGAAAAGGGAGATGTTACTGTGCCTGAATAGACTTGTAAGTAGATGAGAAATCAAAACTACACAGTATTGCATATGGTATGTAAGACCTGTGTACAAATACAACAGTTCAGCTGCCATTGCCAGGGTGGAGGAAGTTCATCACTTTCAACTAAAATGGGCCACTGATCCAGATAGTTTTCTTTTGCCATTTATTTATATTTTGGGGGAAAGAAAGGGGATTGGGACACAACGCATCTGCCTGCATGACCAATGTCTCCACAATCAAACGCTAACCACAAACCCAGAGTACCAACAAAAACATTTATTTATATTTCTTTAGAAAGTTTTATCCACCCATTACTAACCAAAAACCTCAACCGATGAACTATAAAACGAGTCATTAAACCACATTAAAATGTGAAATACTGCAAAAATTGTAAACAAACACCAATCACCCTGTTTTATCTAAAAATTAATCTGGCACATTAATGTTTAAATGAGATCTTCTTTAACAGTGAAGTAATGCTTCAATAAGATTCTCCTTTTATACATTATAATATAAAAACAGAACTGCTACATATAAGTCAGCTGACACAGAAACTCACATTATAGAGAATGGTTGTCCAGCCTTCCATGGTGATGCACTGGAAGACAGTGAGTATGGAAAACAAAATGTTATCAAACTGAGTGATGCCGTCGTTGGGTCCGGGCCAGTAATTGCAGGTATAATTTATAGGACACGGCTTGATCCCACATGGGTCAGATTCAGATATGTCTACAAGAAATGAGAGAAACAAAAAAATTTTCTTCATGAACTAAATATATAAAAAGTGTAGTGATCAACTGTTTAATTTTGTTAAATGTATCTGTGTAATTTGTCTGTTTGCTTTACTGTTTGTTATCATGCAGCCCCAAGAAAGAGGTGTTTTCTTCATGTATGGGAGAAGCCAAGGCTCTGATTTTTAACTTGCAAATGGTAATAATGTTATTCTTGTCAATACTTATGTTATATTTAGTTTTTTTTTTTAAATATGTAACATATTATTAAATAATATAACATTGTATGTGTACTATTATTGTAAAAAACAAATAAAAGAACAAGTTATTTATTATATTTTATTACACGGCTCTGTGAAATACTTAATTCTGATTGGTCAATCGTGCATTCCAGCGGTATGTTATTTCCAGATAACAACTGCTCATACGGGTACTACGAGTTATCTTGACCGTTACTACTTCTATGCTTAACACTGCCGCCATCTTGTGGTTGTTAAATACTTAAACAGCCATGGCTACAATGGAAGACTTAAAGGCGGGGTTCCTTTATAAAGTTTTAAATATGGATATTTTTCTTACACAAACGCATCGATTCGAATCAGAAGGCTCTATTAACCCCTCCGAGCCGTGTGGAGCACGTAATTTGGCGGACAGCTGCATTTTTTTATGGACTTCAAAAACAGCTAACGTTGTAACTACTGCTTGGATTAACGTTAGCCTGGACTTTTTAAATATAACTCCGATTGTATTTGTCTGAAAGAAGAATTTCATATACACCTATGATGACTTGAGGGTGAGTAAATCATAGGCTTGGTTTCATTTTTGGACGAACCCTTTCAGCATTCATTTTCAACATTTAGCAGCAATAGATAAAGGCTTAAAGCAGTTTTTCTTCGCTGAAGCTTTGCGTAAGAGCTAATAAAATATTTAATCTCAAGACAATATTTTGTGTCTAATATATTTGAGACTAGAAGCCGTGAAATAAGCGGGATAATGTACACACAGCCGGTTGTTATCGCAGAATAAACCCCTTCAGAGTGATGCAAGACCTGATCACTCTGTCAGGGTTTATTCTGCGATAACAACCGGCTGGGTGTACATTATCCCTTACATATTATATTATATTATATTATATTATATTATATTATATTATATTATATTATATTATATTATATTATATTATATTATATTATATTAAAGAGAGAAACACAGTTAAAAAAAAATCCCCGCTAAACTTTCTGGTTCCACTGTTTTCTTTTTTTAGTATTATAATGATTTACACTGGATCCCAGAATTTGACAAAAATATAAATTAAAATATATATCTAGGTAAGTTTGTACATAAGTGGTAGTGAAGGCCTGTGCATGTTCTTACTTTTGTTTGTCAGTGCGTGATCCTCCTTACTTTTAATGCCTGGTACACATTGCTTGTGGAGTTTTCCACTGTAGAACTCTAGTCCAATAATGGCAAACATTAGAATGGCAAAAAACAGCAGCAGCCCGATCTGTAGCAGTGGCACCATTGCCTTCATTATGGATTTAAGAACTATTTGCAGACCTAAAAAAAACATAAATATATATATGAATTAGTATCAATCACACACACAAAAAACACACTCACACTGTAAAAAATAAAAACGGAAAATGTACTGGTAATTTTCTGCCAGTACATTATCCAGTAATTTTACAGAAATTTCCATTGACCCTTAAAACACAAACTAATGCAATGTGTAATTCAAAATACAGGTAAAATACCTGTAAAAAAAAAAAAAAAAAAAAACAATACGGAAACTTCCTTCATATTATACAGTACATTGTGGCCTATTTTTACAGACTTGTTTTATAGTGTAGTGAAAATGAATACAAACTGTTGATGTTTTACTGCCTCTAGTGTTTATTTCAGCTGGAAACGGCAGTGAATTGTATGTATAGGTAACATTTTTTGGAGGTTTGCAGAAATGTAGGTAGAGGAATTCACTATTTATTTCTTTATATATGGAAAAACTTTTCATGCACATTTCATGACAACACTGAGTCTTAACCAGGTGTGATGTGACAGGTTACAGATGAGTGGAGTGGGATTTTGGTCCAATGAGATTTCACTGTGCAGCTACCCAGATAAACAGACATCTTGCAACAAACAAAATGCCTTGTTGCATGTAACATTGCGATTTGTCTTCTTGTTTCATCGCTTTGCACCTCATTAGGACGCAGTGTAATACGCCTCCTCTAAAACTAAATAACACAGTGTGATTAAAAACTTCATATAGATTAGTAAACATACTAGGAATGCCAGAAACCAGTTTAAGGGGCCGCAATACCCTCACAGCCCTCAGCGTTCGTAGGTCTAATGAAATATTCATGTGGGCTCCTGCTGTGGCCAGAATCCTGTTAACAAAATAAAAACAAACATCGGTTAGGCGAAGAAATGGAACAACATTTGTCGGGATATATAAATATTTCACAAATATGTTAATGATGATGTTGGCTAAACTACACAATCTCCATCATTAGTGACAAGGTAATTGCAGCTATAGTAATGATTCATAATGATACTGTAGGTAAAGGTGAGTAATTAGAGCAGCGGTGCTAAATGTGTGTGATCCTTAATGAGGAAATCCCTCTCAATGAATGACATGCAGCCAGCACATTTTTTGATAAGGGTCACTTCTAATTCACAGATTCCTTCTTAGTGCAGGTGACATTCATCATGCATGAACAATACGTTCTTTGTCTTTTATTTAACTCATTTAGAATTTTGTGTTCAGACTTTCATTTTTGCGGTAGCTCTGTATATTTTTATCGCATCACTTTTCGAAAAGTTATTACCTGGTGAAGTGGATTTACTTATTGTAGAGTTATCATGTCAAAAAAAAAACTCAAATAAAGGACCACAGTTCGGTTGTGCATCACAGCTTGACTCAGAACTTTATTGCGATACACAAAGACAACTGTAGCCCAATTTTACGGTTTCTATAGTTTACATAAAGAGAGCAGCACACTCAGGGCTGTATATGGTAATGACTATTTGGCACTTTGTCCTCTAATGTTTTTATCTAGAGCCAAACACGCTTCATTCAAGCCCTTTCTGCTTCGTTCATTGCGTCTATCCCTGTCAACGACATAAAGCACTACAATAGCTACAGATGAATTATTTTAACAACAACAATTAGCAGAAATATGGTGAGTATAGCCCAACAAAAAGATATACTTTCACTAAAATGATTCAGGAAAAAAGAATTCAGCATTTTTATCTGTCATACATTATATGACTTTATTATGATAAAAAAATAGATATATTATTTTGCCTATTATAGCATTAAGCCTATTAATCAGCATTTTTAGATTTCATCATAAACAATGTTAAAATTGGGGAAATTACTTGAAGATGGCAAGGAAGGACCATTAAAACTTTGACATTTCTATGTTTTCTGCTCATAATGAGAGAATTTTCATTATGTACATTGTTTGTTTGTTTTTAGCAGACACTTATTTTAAGCAAAACATAAAAATGATCCAGACTTTAGAGGAAACCCCTGAACCGGCACACAGTATCTTCATAGCTATCTAAATGTAAAAAATAACAATAGCTTGACAAAATTGTATTAAATATTATAGTATAACTGATTAAATAATATTTATATTTTTTACATTCTCAGGTGCCAGGGTTTGGCTCTCAGGACCCAATTTCATTGGCTTTGATAACTTGAAAAGTTTCTTTAACAAAGTTGTACTGCTGTCCACAGTGCCCAGGTGGAAATATATAACTTTTCCAAAAAAAGGATTTCCGGACCTCTGCTGGGAAGGAAATATAGAGACCGGACCAATGGAACTTTAATTGAATACGCATGGTCTATGGTATGTCTTCATTTACACAGTCATGTAAATGTGTGTGTTTGCAGGGGGCACAATAAGTGATGGGACTGAACGGGTGGGTGTGGAGGGGGCAGGACACAACATAGAAAAATAAAAAAGCTAATGGTTACTGATATATATATATATATATATATATATATATATATATATATATATATATATAAAAATCTCTGTACACAACATCTGAACTCCAGCATGCTTTAGAAACCCTGCTGAAAAGACCAGCATGAATTTCCTTGCTGATCCTGGCTGCTTTATGCAGATTACACATTTAATCATTTAGCAGGTGCTTTTATCCAAAGAAAGTTACAAACGAGGACCAATCACAAATCATTTATCATACAAATCCAATAATATTGAATTGCAAGAACCAAAATAAAATTATAATAAGTGATATTTATGGTAAGCAAGTTATAGTAAGTACACAATATACATATACACATATACAACATATGCTGGTGATGACAATCCAAAGATGAAGTGGGAATTCACAGAGGAACGGAATAGATACATTTTCCTGATTGATCACCGTGCAAGTCATCTTACCCATGCAGCCCAGAAAAGGACCTTGCAATAATGTGATATGATTATTGTTGGTCTTATTAAAATGAACAGAACCCCTCTTCTCTCAGAGGGAACCCATCAAGGGTATAGCTCATTATAAAATGCTAATGTTGTCCTTTATTTGCAGTGCCACCTAACAGGAAACGGCAACTCATCTGTGATGCAGCATGCAGGGCAATGAGAGGAGCCTTGTGTGTGAGAGAGAGATCTTATTGTCGGCATTCGGTTTCTGACAGCTACCTACTGGATACCGTGTGTGTAACCTGGGATGAACCATCCATTCCAACATCGCCTTAATACATCTGAAATGATTTGACAGATCCCATATCTTTTAAGCTTGATAACTGATCTCTGGCTAATTACTTAATCACCAGCAAATTTTAAATAGACAGCTCATTATTTCCATTCACTCCACCCTCTCCATTCTGGGCTCTTTCCAAAACCACGCCCCCAAAATACATGAACGTTCAGCTGGAAGACGCATTATTTACCTCAGACGAGCAGTGTGCATGTAGTGACATCATGTCAGAATCACATGTAATAAAAAATCAAACTTTATCAGTATGAATATAAACACATAAGATGTATTTTAGTACTCACTATCAAGCTAGAATACCGATACTGGTAAAGTTTAAAATATATTTTTGTTTAATTTGGTAACGAGCTAGTTATATTTATAAGGCAAAGAAAACGGGTAGCATCATGTTTTTCCAATAACATCAGTTATACTGTGATGAAGATGAATTTTGTGTAAGATTCATAACATATACAGTGTTTTGCATGTAAGAGTTTCCATGATGAAAGCGTTGTTGATTAGTAGTAGCAAAAGCTAACTTAGTTCTTAAAAAAAAGTTCCTGGATGCGGTGTACTAGCTTTTACACATGCATTTTGTTATCTAAAGTTACATTTTGCGAAATTCAACACAACAGCAATCAACTTGAGCTAAACATATTGAGTATTTATCATCTCTACTAATGGCTAAGTGTATAACATTGTAACTTTATGCTAAGTAATGTTATGTTAGCTATATTAGGCAGCTTCGCTGTCGTGCAGCCACGCAGATATTTACTCGCGTTTGATTTCTTTGTTTATCCAAAGACTTTCTGTGCATTGCCTTTTCACGTACTGTCTTTCTTTTTTGCATTGTTTAACTTCGCTGACTGTAAAACCATGCACTGCGAATTTTGAATGCTCTTTCTCTGCCATTATTTTGCCTAGGTTTCTTGCCTCTTGAACTGCTCAAATCAAACGAGCGCGCGCATGTGGGCGGATCCTGTAGCGAAAGCGGTGCTTGCCATGGTAGCGAGAGAGAGTGACAGTCGCCCAAGCCAATCATTTGTTTCATCCCGAATGAAAATAATGAGGGGTGTTTATTGCGGATTAAAAAGTCTAGAGTCACTCCATTTTTATACTCTCCTTTTCAGAGTACTTACATTTTAATTATGTATTGGCAGATAAATAAAGTTTAAACAAATTTGGACAAAAGTATTTTAGATCAGTCCTACCTATCCCACCTTTAAAGCAGATTTGTTACGTGACAATATTAATAAAAGTTTCTTAACAGTCAAGATCAAATGATCTGCATCTCTTGCGCTGCATCAAGCCACTCCCACAATATCCTTCATCACTCAAATTAATGCACGACGCAGATTAACTGCACAGCATGTGTGTAAACCTCCAATACAACTACAAAGCAATTATTACATCACAAATAAATCTCTCAATCAAGTGACTGTGGTTATAGTATTATACAGACATTTTACACAACATTATAATATTATTTTCAAATAAACTTTAATATATTATTATTACAATTATTATTGCCCCTGGTTCAGTAAAGAATTCATGCAATAAAGTAGCAGTGGCAGAGAGACCAATTTTAAAGGTGGGGTAAATGCTTTCTGGTAAGTGTTGTTGTTATTTAAAATCACCAAAACAAACCCCCCAAACCCACTACCCCCAAAAGGCCCCACACATACGTAACCCAGGCAACGACTATGGCAGAATCTGTGTGTTACAGGTCGAATATTCAATGAAAAAGCCATCCCTTCCATCACAAAAACATAAACTGTTCTCATGAACAACTCTATAGTACATGAGCACGAGTTCAACTAATGAACATATTACAATTATGACAAGATTAGAGTTATAGCGATCACAAAAACACAAACTGTTCTCATGAACAACTCGATAGTACACGAGTATGAATCCAACTAACGGCATATTTTTACACCCAAGATTTTCACTTCATTTTCAGCAGGGCTTTATAACAGAGGAATATTAATCTCAGATTGTCCTGCATATTAGTCACATCTGGGGTGTCAAGGTAGCATGATGTCAGTGATTCTATTTAGGACCTGTGAAAGAATTAAAATAGCAGCACAGGAATGAGATGAAAGACTTCACTGAACGACTACTAAAACAAGAAAGAAAGAAAATTGCTACAACTGCAGGGAGTCTCTTAATGGCAAGGGCAAAAATGGGTTTATCAGAAAAATATTAAACTTTTAAAGGATAATAATTTAGATGGAAATTGTTACAATGACCATGATACTCTGAGATATCTGACAACATTATTTGTTGCATTTATATAAGTGACAGAATGATAGTTTTCACTAAGAAATTTGTTGTGAAAAGTTTATAAAATAAGCATGCCCCCTGCAAGCATTGTAATGGATACATCAGTACAAACTATGTAACATTAGCACATGTTCAATTATGCTTACATAATGCTTGTGTTTATAATGTTAAGATTCACAAACTATCACTGCCTAAGGACAAATGCTCTCTAAGCCGGATGCAAAGATGCATTCATATGTATACTCTGTATAGAAAGAGAGAACACAAATTTCATGCAATGAATGCATCATTCCTCACTTTGAGAGGTGGTTGAGAGGAAGGAGAGAGATCTTGACTGTTTTCTCTGAAAACAATATTGTGTGGGGGCGGGTCAGGAACACAAAGCTGGTGTGAAGACAATTCCCTGGCACTGAATGAACAGTACGACATGTTACAACTAACAAAAGACCACAAGATCTCCATAAAAAGAGCGCAAGCTTCCTGTGATTCATGGGAGCCTGCTATATAGCCAAAGTTCTGTGTATATATATATATATATATATATATGCTGGAGGCATGCTGGAGGCTTCGGGGAACGCCTCCAGCGTGACAGGTGTCTGAAGCTACTATCAAATCACGCCAATCCTATTGACCGGCGACAGCCCATGACATCATCAATGTGCGACCAGGAAGTATATAAGGGCGCCTTGCAAACATGACACCCTCTTTAGTCTGAAGAGACCGTTTGGTAGGCAGGCCCCAAGGCATGGCAACAAGATGTAGTGTCTCGTTCCCTGTTCTCAGGGAACATAGGCTACATATGTAACCTGAGACGTTCCCTTTCGAAAGGGCACTCGCACTGCGTCCTAGAACACTCTGGGGAACGATATACCAATGCCACCATGCTGAGGGGAGTGCATGCCCACTGGCAGTGATAACTGTCAGGACAAGCTAATTAAACTTGAAAAGCCTACACCACTCCCCCTCTGGTCGAACTGGGCTGTCAGTGACAGCACTCCCTACGATCATAGCCCAAGCTTTTTAGCCTCAACAGAAACCGTAATGCATACGTATGAGGTCCTACCCAGACTGCTCAAAGGCCTGGGACTACCTTCTTTAACTGAAGGGGTCCCTTTAAGGGAATATGGTCAGGGGGTCCGAGGGCACCCCGGCCAGTCACTATTTGGAAAAACCTTTCCCGCATGCCACCTGGGAGGCCTGACCTGGTGTCGCTTCTGCGGGACACTTCGGCCTGGCCAACCCTGTCTGTTTGAAACAGAGCCTCTGGAAAGTCACCTTCTGGTGAGGCATCCAGACTGAGGGACTGCGAACGAGCAGTATCCTCCTCAGACCGGATCTCAGAGACGGGTATCCTAGTGAGCAGTACTCAGCGTAGCGCTTTCCTAACCCTTGCTAGCGAGGGGAGTTCACCTGCTCGATCTTAGGATCTACCGAGCACTTATCTTACAGAAGTT